>NC_080540.1:301489023-301789023 GCF_028640845.1 Ahaetulla prasina | reverse complement strand
TTATATATTTTAGTATCCAGCCAACTTTATTGCTCTTCTCGGCACCATTCCAGAATCTCAACATTTTTTTTATATATTGTAGCAACCCAAACTGTATGCAATCTGCCTAGTACTATAGGATTGTTGAAAAGAATACATACCACTTAAAAATTTAAGACAACCAGTTCAGTGTAGTGGTTAAGGTATCATGAGCCTCGGTGGTGCAGTGGTTAGAGTGCAGGACTGCAGGCTACTTCTGCTGCCTGCCGCTGCCTGCAGTTTGGCAGTTCGATTCTCACCAGCTCCAGGTTGACTCAGCCTTCCATCCTTCCGAGGTCAGTAAAATGAGGACCCAGATTACTGGGGGCAAGAGGCTGACTCTGCTTAGAGCTGTAAAGCACCATGAAGTGGAATATAAGCAGTGGTGGGATTCAGCCGGTCCGCACCACTTTGGGAGAACTGGTTGTTAACTTTCTGAGCAGTTTGTTGGAAGAAATAATTAGGGCAGAGAACCAGTTGTTAAATTATTTGAATCCCACCACTGTATATAAGTCTAAATGCTATTGCTATATTCATCATCATCGTCACCTTTGAACGACCGCATAATCCACTCCTTGTGGGTTGGAGTCTGGGCAACTGAAGGGAGCTGAGCGAGGAGCGAGGAGCTGGAAGAAGCGAACCCGGCTAACCCGTATTTAAAGTTATTGGTTAAAGGCTGACAGTTTCCTATAAAAAGGGGCTGTCGGCAGGGAACTTGTTCTGTCCTCCCTCGCCTCAGTCCGAGCGATGGCTTAATTAGCCGGCACTATCAGCTCTGGCAGCAAACTAGCGAGCGTCTGCCAAGTGTCTCTGTTATCTCTCTTGATGCTGATGAGTCACCCAGGAACAAACAGTACTTCAGCTCTTAGTTCAGCAGTTGATTTGCCTGCTACGAAGAGGCACAGCAGCCCTTGCTGCTTTTATATCCTGTGGGGTGTGGCTCCATGACTCAGCACTTCCTAGTCCTACCCCACCCCTGCTTCTGTTGTTCCCGCCTCTCCTGCCTACGAAACCTTGGGTCCAGCCAGGCCTGATTGCCATCAGCCGGGTCTGGAGGCATGGCCTGGGGGGGAAAGAGTTATCTCCTCCACTTGCCCTGCCTCTGGCTCCTGGAGCTGAGCCAGGGAAGCCGGTGCTCCCGAGGTAAGTCCTGACGGCCCTTCCCCCTCACTTTCCGAGTCACTTTCTGGCAGGGGGCCTGGCTCGGGGGGCGCAGACACAACAGAACTGCATGTTGGTTTATAATGAATTCTTGTCTTAAATGTAGCTGCTGGAAGTCTGGCTCCACATCTGTTTTCCCACCCACAACGTTCCAGGCAGCTTTACTAGGAACAGCCTACATTCTAAGACTGATACCTTGAACTCCTTCATATGACAACGCCTGCCTCCCCCCCGGGGTCGTCTGAAAGGACTCAACAGGTAGACAAAAAGGCCAAATACAGACTCAATACCCGGCTGGCTGTGCCGCAAACCATAACCGATCGGCTGGAGGCTTAAGTTGGCAACGGTGGTCCAAGAATATTTCCAAAATGATTCCCAAAAAGTAAAGATGGTGAAGATTAGATCTTCCCAAGAAGGATGCCATAATTAAAGGTTAACGTTGCTCTGAGTCAGCTCTCCAAACACGACAAACCCTCTGATGTTACTTAGTTGGTCTGAAAGGAAACTACCAAGCTCAGAGACAACCAAGGACCCCTCCTCTTCTTCCTCCTCTTCCTCCTCCTCCTCCTCCTCTTCCACTTCACATAATCCCTCTGATGACGTTACCTAGTTGGTCTGAAAGGAAACTACCAAGCTCAGAGACAACCAAGGACCCCTCCTCTTCCTCTTCCTCTTCCTCTTCCTCTTCCTCCTCCCCCTCTTCCACTTCACATAATCCCTCTGATGACGTTACCTAGTTGGTCTGAAAGGACTCAACAGGTAGACAAAAAGGCCAAATACAGACTCAATACCCGGCTGGCTGTGCCGCAAACCATAACCGATCGGCTGGAGGCTTAAGTTGGCAACGGTGGTCCAAGAATATTTCCAAAATGATTCCCAAAAAGTAAAGATGGTGAAGATTAGATCTTCCCAAGAAGGATGCCATAATTAAAGGTTAACGTTGCTCTGAGTCAGCTCTCCAAACACGACAAACCCTCTGATGACGTTACCTAGTTGGTCTGAAAGGACTCAACAGGTAGACAAAAGGCCAAATACAGACTCAATACCCGGCTGGCTGTGCAAACCATAACCGATCGGCTGGAGGCTTAAGTTGGCAACGGTGGTCCAAGAATATTTCAAAATGATTCCCAAAAAGTAAAGATGGTGAAGATTAGATCTTCCCAAGAAGGATGCCATAATTAAAGGTTAACGTTGCTCTGAGTCAGCTCTCCAAACACGACAAACCCTCTGATGACGTTACCTAGTTGGTCTGAAAGGAAACTACCAAGCTCAGAGACAACCAAGGACCCTCCTCTTCCTCATCAGCCACCTCCAGACCAGTGGTGAAATGCACTTACATTCGCTCCCGGTTCAGGAATGTGAGCACATGCGCCTCTTCTGCTCATATGCAGAGGGTCAAAAACAGGGCGTAATGACATCCTGGTGAGTGGGCGGAGCCTCCGCTGCCAGCACTCCTGGTTCATGTGAGCCGGATAGATCCGGCCAGATTTCACCGCTGCTCCAGACCTGGGGACTCTCCATCTGAGGGCTGATGGACGGCCCAGGCTCCGCCTCTGTCTCTCCCTCTGCCAGCTCCATTCCCTCTTCCCCCTTAGAGGTCTCAGGTTGCTTTGATGTTGACCCTGGCTCCCACGCCGCCACCTCCTCTGATTCGGCTGCTAGACAGGCCACAGCGAACGTATTGTATCCAGTCCTCTGATATCATCAATCAGTCCCAAGCCTTAAGACCACCCCTTCCCAAATCCACCAGCGTAATGCATCCACAATTTTTCTACCACCTCCCACCTGTTGGGAGGTATTCACCTGCTCTGTTTAGGTGAGGCTTATAGACGCCTGAGACATTTTTCTTGACAGGGAAGGAGGCCACCTGTGCTCTGTGACCAGAAAACACAACCCAATTTTACAAGAAAGCCTCTCTTACCTTGTAGATTTTGCCTTCCTCGGTACCCACCAGGAACAGATAATCGATTTTCTTGTGAAAATCAAAGGAAGTCGCACAACCTGTTTGGCAAACCAAGAAAAAATACAAATAAGGCAGCAAAATATTTGGGGACAACTTTCGGCTGGGCTTTGGTCGACATGAGACATTTGCTTAAGCAAAAAACATACAGAGTTCTTTCAAGCTAACTGATGGAAACATCCGATTGCAGGAGGATCACGTCTGCCAGGGAACCACCTGTTTGTTTGTCTGTCCATCCTGCCTCTACCAGCGCACACCAGCAATGTGTGCAAGAAGATGGTCAACCACACGGAGGCATGGCTGAGCCTTTAGTTACGTTTTTTTTTTTCCCCGTGGGAATTTGTTCAGGGATTTCCCCAAAGCAAAGGAAGGACATACATTTCTTGAGCCAGAATGAATAGAATAGAATGAAATAGGATATGAATTAGGAATAGAATGGAATGGAATGGAATAGAATAGAATAGAAATATAGAATAGAAATATAGAATAGAATAGAAATATAGAATAGAATAGAAATATAGTGTAGAATAGAATAATAGAATATAAGAAGAGAATAGAATAGAATAGAAGAGAAGAGAAGAGAAGAGAAGAGAAGAGGAGAGGAGAGGAGAGGAGAGGAGAGGAGAGGAGAGGAGAGAAGAGAAGAGAAGAGAAGAGAAGAGAAGAGAAGAGAAGAGAAGAGAAGAGAAGAGAAGAGAAGAGAAGAGACCTCGGAGGACTTCTAGTATAGCCCCCTGCTCAAGCAGGAGCACCTAGAATAGAATAGAATTTTATTGGCCAAGTGTGATTGGACACACAAGGAATTTGTCTTGGTGCATATGCTCTCAGTGTACATAAAAGAAAAGATACTATACTATTTCACATAAGTGACTGTCTTATCTCTTCTTAAAAACCTCCAGTGATGGAACGCCCACGATTTTTGAAGGCTGTCAAAACTTCATTCATGAGCTACAGAGGCTGCTTCATGTGATTAAAGGGAACTGCACCGAAGTTAAGTCATTTTAACTTAAGTCATGGCTCGTTTGGAGACCTTCCAACCAGGAGAGGCCTCTGTTTTCCTCCTCACTGCTCACTAGAATTTTCTGCCATGTGCTGACATGGGGAGTTCGCTAACGGCGCTTACTCCCTGAGGAGTCTAGAATTACTGCTTTTGGTGCAGATCATGTAAGAAAATGAAGGGAAATTCAGACGGTATCCAGACGGGTAACATCTGAGCTTGGCTGGTCTCTTGCGGATGTTACAACACCCAACTAGGGAACAGCATCAGTGCTAGAAGGGAGTGGAGTTTGCAGGGAGGAGGAGGACTACGGGGTCTTTAGTACTCTCTGAACTTGGTTGTTTTCTGGCAGAAATTTCATCACCTAGGTAACATCAATGCTAGAAGGGATTTGGATTGGCAGAGAGGAGGAGGGGAAGAGTGGGAGAGAGAAAGAGAGATGGAGATGGGGAGGAAGAGGGGAAGAGGAGGAAAGAGGGAGAGAGGGAGGGAGTGGGAGAGGGATGGAGAGGGAGGAGAAGGAGAAAGAGACAGCGGGAGAGAAAGAGGGAGGGAGGGAGGAGGAGGAGGAGAAGGTGGAGGAGGAGGAGAAAAAGGATTGTGGGGTCCTTGGTGTTCTCTGACTTTGGTTGTTGTTTTTTTGGCGACATTTCAACACCCAACTAGGGAACATCATCAGTGCTAGAAGAGAGTGGTGATTGCAAAGAGAAGGAGGAGGAGGAAGAGGGGACTATGTCACTGACCCTTGTTACCTTTCTTCCTGCTCCTCCTCTTCCTCTCCACAACCCCTCCCCATTCCTCTAGCACTGATGATGTTACCTAGTTGCCTAATAAAATGTCTGCAAGAAAACCACTAAGTTCAGAGAACACCTAGGACCCCACAGTCCTCCTCCTCCTCCTCCTCCTCCTCCAGCCCCACTCCCTTCTAGCACTGATGATGTTGATGATGATGGTGATGATAGCACAAAAGTGCCTACCGTTCCTGTCCTATTGTTCCCTTCATTATATCAAATTAATATAGTTGATGCATATTTTTTGACTTTACTTATATTCCCAATTTGGGCAATGAAAAGCCTGCAAGAAAACAACCAAGGATCAGAGAGCAGCAAGGAGCCCACAGCTCATCCCTGAACCGCCAAGATTTTTCTTCAGCTGGAGGCCGTACCAATGGTGTGCAGCTGCAGCCCCTCCGGTCCTTCCACCGTAGTTCCTTCAACCAGCAGCTTGATGATGTCCGTGTGGACCAGCTCATTCTGTGGGGAGAAGAAAGATCAGAGTCCCATTGGCATCGTGGCGTCGATGGGAAAAAGCTTTGAAACGGAACATTTTCGGAGGGATTAAAAAGCCAGGAAGGGGAGGAAAGTGCTGAATGTTTTATGAAGGTATCCAATAACTTATGGAAGGACGGTGATAATGAGAACATTGCCCGTGTTTCACGGTCTCCTATCAGGCGCCCATCTAGGTCAGGGCTAGATTGTCCAACTTTGGCAACTTTAAGTCTTGTGGACTTCAAGCCCCAGAATTCCCCAGCCAGTTTGCATTGCCCAACCAGGCAACATCATCATTGCTAGAAGGGAGTAAGGCTTGGTCTTGGTTCGCTTAACGTTCCCATCAACTACGACAGAGCAAACCATCGGTATGTAAACAGAGTTCAAACCTCTCTGCCTTCTAGGACTGATGATGTTACCTAGTTGCCTAATAAAATGTCTGCAAGAAAACCACTAAGTTCAGAGAACACCTAGGACCCCACGGTCCTCCTCCTCCTCCTCCTCCTCCTCCTCCTCCTCCTCCTCCTCCTCTTCCTCCTCCTCCTCCTCTCCACAACCCCCTCCTTCTAGCACTGATGATGTTCCCTAGTTGGGTCATGAAACATCTGCAAGAAAACCACTAAGTTCAGAGAACACCTAGGACCCCACAGTCCTCCTCCTCCTCCTCCTCCTCCTCCAGCCCCACTCCCTTCTAGCACTGATGATGTTGATGATGATGGTGATGATAGCACAAAAGTGCCTACCGTTCCTGTCCTATTGTTCCCTTCATTATATCAAATTAATATAGTTGATGCATATTTTTTGACTTTACTTATATTCCCTATTTGGGCAATGAAAAGCCTGCAAGAAAACAACCAAGGATCAGAGAGCAGCAAGGAGCCCACAGCTCATCCCTGAGCCGCCAAGATTTTTCTTCAGCTGGAGGCCGTACCAATGGTGTGCAGCTGCAGCCCCTCCGGTCCTTCCACCGTAGTTCCTTCAACCAGCAGCTTGATGATGTCCGTGTGGACCAGCTCATTCTGTGGGGAGAAGAAAGATCAGAGTCCCGTTGGCATCGTGGCGTCAATGGGAAAAAGCTTTGAAACGGAACATTTTCGGAGGGATTAAAAAGCCAGGAAGGGGAGGAAAGTGCTGAATGTTTTATGAAGGTATCCAATAACTTATGGAAGGACGATGATAATGAGAACATTGCCCGTGTTTCACGGTCTCCTATCAGGCGCCCATCTAGGTCAGGGCTAGATTGTCCAACTTTGGCAACTTTAAGTCTTGTGGACTTCAAGCCCCAGAATTCCCCAGCCAGTTTGCATTGCCCAACTAGGCAACATCATCATTGCTAGAAGGGAGTAAGGCTTGGTCTTGGTTCGCTTAACGTTCCCAACAACTACGACAGAGCAAACCATCGGTATGTAAACAGAGTTCAAACCTCTCTGCCTTCTAGGACTGATGATGTTCCCTAGTTGGGTAATGAAGTGTCTGCAAGGAAACAACCAAGCTCAGAGAGCACCAGAGACAACCCTTTCCTCCTCCTCCTTCCCTCACTCCTCCTCCTCTTCCTCCTCTTCCTCCTCTCCACAAACCCCCCTCCCTTCTAGCACTGATAATGTTCCCTAGTTGGGTAATGAAACATCGTCAAGAAAACCACCAAGCTCAGGTAGCACTAAGGACCCCACAGTCCTCTTCCTCCTCCTCCTCCTCCTCCTCTCCACAAACCCCCCTCCCTTCTAGCACTGATGACGTTCCCTAGTTGAGTCATGAAACATCTGCAACAAAACAACCAAGGATCCCTTGGTAAGGCCAGAATTCCCTGATGACTGGAGTTCACAAATCTTAAAGTTGCCAAAGTTGGATGAGTCTCAGACTAGAACTTACTAACTTGTTCTTGCCTAAAGTGGGACTAGAACTCCCCGTCTCCTGGTGATTGGCCCAAAGTCACCCAGTTTCATACTTGAAGTGGGTCTAAGCACCTAGCCTGCTTTCTAGCCTGGTGCCCTAACCACCAGACCAAATTGGCTTTGATAGACACTTAGGACTCCAGTAAAGGATTCACAGTTACAGAACAAATAGAAAAATCTTCATTCAAACACGGCTGATCTGGAGAGTGTGGAAGGAAATGCTCTCTCGAGATATCGCTTGGTTGGTTTCGCCTTAGCATAATTTGTTCCGCATGGCTTACGGATCAGGGACACGGGACACAAGCCAACTGAGTTTCACGGCATTAACAATTAAAGAAGCTATGGCTTAGCGTGGCAGGAAGTCATATATATACATACACACACACACATATATATATTTACTGACAAAGAAATAAAGGGAGACTAGTATAGATCTATTTCAAGCTATTTAGCTCTCATCAGCTAGCCATACCCAGGTTCGAATCCCAGTAGGATATGGCTAGCTGAAGAGAGCTAAATAGCTTGAAATAGATCTATACTAGTCTCCCTTTATTTCTTTATCAGCAAATATATATTTGGTATAAAATGATTTGCCGTGAATGTGACTGCCTGAGGGCTCCTGGATTGGAGCTGAAAGGCGAAAGAGAAGCGGTATGTTCCCTCCCATATTGAGGTAGACCAGGTGCTTCAACAGAAAAACTATATATATATAATATATATTATTTTATATAATTATATTATATATATATATATATATATAGTCTGGACTATCAGTCTGGCTAAAATGAAGGGAACTGTAGCTCTTTGGGGGTATTATATAATACCCCCAAAGGGCTACAATTCCCTTTATTTTAGCCAGAGCGATGGTCCGGAATTATGGGCAGGCTGAGCTAACTCTGCACGGATCACTCATCTGATGAATTGTTATCTTTCCCTTTGCTGGAGTTTAAAAGTCTTGAAAAGGAGGAATGGGGGGGGGGAAATGTCAGGTTCACTCCCTGTGAAAAACCTTCCAACAAAGTGCATAATCGGTTCAAAAACAAAGTCCCAATATCTTTATTTTTGGGAAATGGCTTCGGGGATCTGAATCAGTTTTGCACAACGGGGGATTTGGGGGGAGAAGTTGAACAAAGAGCGTATCAGCGAGGCCGAAAAAGGAAGGAGGAGGTATATATATAATAGTCTGCAATGGATAGAACTTAAAAATTTATAAGATAATAAGATACAAAATGTATTTAAATATGTTGATTAAGTAGGAATATGTGGGAATAGATGTACAAAGTTAAGAATTAAGTATTGTCAGAATGATGTTGAATTGTATAATTATTACAGACGTATTTTTGTTATAGATGTAGTTTAACTTGTATTTTAGGATTTTAAATGTTAATAAAGGTTTAATTAAAAAAAAAGTCTGCAACTGGATCTGAGAGACTGCCAGCAGCCGAAAGACTGCTGTAGGGGGAATTATGTAATAATCGGAATTGAATGAGCTGAAAGGGACCTTGGAGGTCTTCTAGTCCAGCTCCCTGCTTGTGAAGGCAGACAGAACTGCAGCTGATAATACATATAGTCCCTGACTTACAACAGTTCATTTAGTGACTGTTCAAAGTTACAATGCCCCTGAAAAAAAAGGGATCTAATCACCATTCTTCACAAAAGACTATTTCAGCATTCCCAGGGTCACGTGGTCAAAATTTAAATACTTAGCAACTGACATGTATTTACGAGACCGCCTGCTGTTACCCTATGCCTCCCACCGACCCGTACGCTCTCATAGAGAGGGTCTCCTCAGGGTGCCGTCCGCCAAACAGTGTCGGCTGGCGGCCCCCAGGGGTAGGGCCTTCTCTGTGGGAGCATCGACGCTCTGGAATGAACTCCCCCCTGGCCTACGTCAAGTGCCTGATCTTCGGACCTTCCGTCGTGAGCTAAAAACATACTTATTTATTCAAGCGGGACTGGCATAATAATTTTGATTTTAAATTGGGGTTTTATTAATATTTTTAAATATTTTAAATTTAATTTTAATCATTAGCCGTTTTGTAATTTTGCTATGTCTTAATTTGTTTTTAATTGTATATATTTTGTATTTTATCCCCGGCTGAGTCCTTCGGGAGAAGGGCGGTATAAAAATTCAATAAATAATAAATAATAATAATGACAGTTGCTGTATCTGCCGTGTCTGGAGAAGAGACTAGTCCAGGGGTCTCCAATCTTGGCAACTTTAAGACTTGTGGACTTCAACTCCCAGAGTCTCCCAGAGAAGTCTGGGAGTTGAAGTCCATAAGTCTTAAAGGGACCAAGGTTGGAGACCCCTGGACTAGACAATCACTTGTCTGAAATGCTATAGGGCGGTGATGACGAATCTATGGCATAGGTGCCACAGCTGGCATGCAGAGCCCTCTCTCTGGGCATGTGAGCCGTTGCCCATGTCAGTTCCACAGCGCATGCGCACGTGTGCCTCCCGCCGGCCAGCTGATTTTCAGGGTACACGGGGGGTGGGGCACATGCGGAAGATCCATGCAGGCACACACAGACACCCCGCACGGTCCCTTTTTGGGCCCAGGAGGCTGCAGGGTGGCCTGCTAGGCCCAAAACGGGGCGGGTAGGAGAGTGGGTGGGTTGTACACGCATGCACGGGGGGAATGGGGGGGTTGTGTGCACATGCGCAGGGGGGAGCGCATTGCATTATGGATGCCTTTCTAGACCGGGTTTCCCTTTGCACGGTCACTCATGCCCTTGTTACATCCCGCCTGGACTACTGCAATGCTCTCTACATGGGGCTCCCCCTGAAGGGTACCCGGAAGCTCCAACTGGTCCAGAATGCGGCTGCGCGGGTGATAGAGGGAGCCGCTTGTAGCTCCCATGTGACATCTCTCCTGCGCAAGCTGCACTGGCTTCCGGTGGTCTTCCGGGTCCAATTCAAGGTGCTGGTTACCATCTTTAAAGCGCTCCATGGCTTAGGACCGGGTTACTTAAGGGACCACCTACTGCCACCAGTAGCCTCCCATTGACCTGTGCGCTCCCACAGAGAGGGCCTCCTCCGGGTACCATCGGCCAAACAATGTCAGCTGGCGACCCCCAGGGGGAGAGCCTTCTCTGTGGGGGCTCCTGCCCTCTGGAATGAGCTGCCTCCGGGGCTTCATCAATTCCCCGACCTCCGGACCTTTCGCCGCGAGCTGAAGACGCTTTTGTTTCAGCGTGCAGAGCTAGCTTAAATGTAGTTTTTAAATGGGGTTTTTAATTGTATTCTAATTTTTAGGCCATATATTGAATTTAGTTTTTTATACTGTTTATAACTTGTGCTATATGTATTTTTGTATTTTATTGGCTGTGAACCGCCCTGAGTCCTTCGGGGGAACGGCGGTATACAAATTTAATAAATAATAATAATAATAATGCCGGCACGCAAGCTTTCCGCACATGATGAGAAAAAGGTTAGCCATCATTGGTATAGGGTGTCCTGCTTGAGCAGGGGGCTGGACTAGAAGACCTCCAAGGTCCCTTTCCAGCTCTATTCCGATTCAAGAGTCCTTCCTTACCTTAACCAAGGTCCAAGAGACAATGCGTCCATCGGAAGACACAGAGAAGAAATTCAAATTGTTGTCCATATCGTCTTTCTGCCACTTCACCTGGGCGGGAAAGAAGAAATCGGATATTGAAAAGCCGCTGTGGCTTTCCCAGGCAGTACGGTCCAAAACCGAAATCATTTCCTGACCACTCAAAAGTAACCATAGCACTGGAAAAAAGGACCGGGTTTCACACTTACGACTGTTGCAGCATCCCCAGGGTCACGTGATCAAAATCCAGACGCTTGGCAACCGGCATGTATTTATGACGGTTGAAGTCTCCCTTTTGCGACCTTCTGACCAGCAAAGTCAACAGGGAAGCCAGATTTGCTGAACAATTACCCTCTGTGACTAACTTAACGGCTGCAAGTGATTCATTTAATGACTGTGGCAAGGAAGGTCACAGTAAACTGGGGTAAAATTTACTTAACCAACATGTCACATAGCCACGAAGAATTTGGGTTCAGTTTCAGTTGTTGAGGACCACCTGTATTTGAACAGTTTTACAAGGGCAGTGAGCTACTAGTCTATTAAGCCCAGGATTACTGCAGTCAGGGGTGGGTGTATATTCCGGGGTGTGTGTGTGTGTGTGTGTGTGTGTATAGCCACTTGGCAAATGACTCATGACAATTGCAGTGTCCTGGGGTCATGTATTCCCCTTTTTGCGACCTTCTGACCAGGAACGTCAGTGGGGAAGATAGATTCACTTAACAAGTTGTGACTGCTCCAACACTGGAAATTTTAAAGAAGATGTTGGATAGCCATTTGTCTGAAGTGGTGTAGGGTTTCCTGCCTGGGCAGGGGGTTGGACTAGAAGACCTCCAAGGTCCCTTCCAACTCTCTTATTATTATTATTAACCCTATTAATAACTTAACAAATGCTATCATTCACTTAACAACAGTGACAAGGATGTAAAATGGGGCAAAACTCACTTAACAAATGTCTCACTTAGCATAACAACATAAATTTTCGGCTCAATTGTGGTCGTAGCTCGAGGACTGCCCGTACTTGCTGATGTGGTTGCTCCATCTTGTTTTAGATCTCTTTTGTGGATGTTTTTGATCAAGGGGGATCCATTCTAGGACCACCTTGGTCCACCTGCCCTCAGGTCTTTTTGCTAGGTGACCAGCCCATTTCCAATTCAATTCTTTTACTCTCTTTTACTCGTATATTGGTCTTTATTCTCTAATCCGTATGTATGTATGTATGTGTCTGTCTGTCTGTCTACCTAAATATCATCTATCCATCCATCATCTATCTATCTATCTATCTATCTATCTATCTATCTATCTATCTATCTATCTATCTATCTATCTATCATCTATCAATTATCTATCTATCTACCATCTATCTATCTATCTATCTATCTATCATCTATCAATCTATCAATCTATCAATCTATCTATCTATCTATCTATCTATCATCTATCTATCATCTATCAATCTATCTATCTATCTATCTATCTATCATCTATCTATCATCTATCTATCTATCTATCATCTATCAATCTATCTTATCTATCTATCTATCTATCTATCATCTATCTATCATCTATCTATCTATCTATCTATCTATCTATCTATCTATCTATCTATCTATCAATTATCTATCTATCTATCTATCTATCTATCATCTATCAATCAATCAATCAATCTATCTATCTATCTATCTTTCTATCATCTATCTATCAATCATCTATCTATCTATCTATCATCTATCAATTATCTATCTATCTATCTATCTATCTATCTATCTATCTATCTATCTATCTATCTATCTTTCTATCTATCAATCAATCAATCAATCAATCAATCTATCTATCATCTATCATCTATCTATCTATTCATCTATCTATCTATCTTTCTATCTATCATCTATCTATCAATCTATCTATCAATCAATCAATCTATCTATCTTTCTATCTATCATTCATTCATCTATCTATCATTCATTCATCTATCTATCAATCAATCAATCAATCAATCTATCTATCTATCAATCTATCTATCAATCAATCAATCTATCTATCATCTATCAATTATCTATCTATCTTTCTATCATCTATCCATCCATCATCTATCATCTATCAATCATCTCTCTCTCTCCTCCCTCTCAATTGTGTATCAAAGAATAGATTAGAATAGAATAGAATTTTATTGGCCAAGTGTGATTGGACACACAAGGAATTTGTCTTGGTGCATATGCTCTCAGTGTACATAAAAGAAAAGATCGTTCATCAAGGTACAACATTTACAACACAATTGATGATCAATATATCAATATAAATCATAAGGATTGCCAGCAACAAGTTATAGTCATACAGTCATAAGTGGAAAGAGATTGGTGATGGGAACTATGAAACGATTAATAGTAGTGCAGATTCAGTAAATAGTCTGACAGTGTTGAGGGAATTATTTGTTTAGCAGAGTGATGGCCTTCGGGAAAAAACTGTTCTTGTGTCTAGTTGTTCTGGTGTGCAGTGCTCTATAGCGTCGTTTTGAGGGTAGGAGTTGAAACAGTTTATGTCCAGGATGCGAGGGATCTGCAAATATTTTCACGGCCCTCTTCTTGATTCGTGCAGTATACAGGTCCTCAATGGAAGGCAAGTTGGTAGCAATTATTTTTTCTGCAGTTCTAATTATCCTCTGAAGTCTGTGTTTTTCTTGTTGGGTTGCAGAACCGAACCAGACAGTTATAGAGGTGCAAATGACAGACTCAATAATTCCTCTGTAGAATTGGATCAGCAGCTCCTTGGGCAGTTTGAGCTTACTGAGTTGGCAGAAAGAACATTCTTTGTTGTCCTTTTTTAATGATGTTTTTGATGTTAGCTGTCCATTTGAGATCTTGCGATATGATAGAACCCAGAAATTTGAAGGTTTCTACTGTTGATACTGTGTTGTCAAGTATTGTGAGAGGTGGAAGTATGGAAGGGTTTTTCCTAAAGTCTACCACCATTTCTACGGTTTTGAGTGTGTTCAGTTCCAGATTGTTTTGGTTGCACCACAAGGCTAGTCGTTCGACCTCTCGTCTATATGCGGATTCGTCATTGTCTCGAATGAGACCAATCACTGTTGTGTCATCTGCGAACTTCAGTAGCTTAACAAATGGATCATTGGAGATGCAGTCATTGGTATACAGAGAGAAGAGAAGTGGGGAGAGCACACAGCCTTGGGGCGCCCCTGTGCTAATTGTACAGGTATTTGATGTGATCTTGCTTAGCTTCACCTGCTGCTTCCTGTTTGTTAGGAAGCTTGTGATCCACTTACAAGTCTGTTCCGTATCTGTAGCTGGTTTAGCTTAGTGTCTGGAATGATGGTATTGAATGCTGAACTAAAGTCTACAAAAGGACCCTTGCATAGGTCTTTGGAGACTCAAGATGTTGTAGGATGTAGTGCAGAGCCATATTAACAGCATCATCTGTTGATCTATTTGCTCGGTATGCAAATTGCAAGGGGTCTAAGAGCGGATTCGTGATGGTTTTCAGGTAGGAAAGCACTAGCCTTTCAAAGGTTTTCATGACTACAGATGTTAGAGCAACTGGTCTGTAGTCATTCAGTTCCTTGATGGTGGGCTTCTTCGCACTGGGATGATGGTAGAGCGTTTGAAGCAAGAAGGAACATAGCACATCTCTAGTGATTTATTGAAAATATGGGTGAAGATGGGGCCAATTGGTCAGCACAGACTTTTAAGCAAGAAGGAGTTATCTTGTCTGGGCCTGGAGCTTTTCCTGGCTTTTGTCTGTGAAATAGGTCCTGCACTTCCTTTTCTGTGATCACTAGGGGTTGTGAACCCAATGAAATGGGGTCAGTTGTAGGAGGCTTGGCTGTTGTTGGTGTGTCTGAGATGGGGGTTATGGAGATAGGTGGCTGTAGTTTCCTTTCAAACCTGCAGTAAAACTCATTCAGGTCATCTGCCAGTTGTTGATTACCTTCAGCCTGGGAAGGAGGTTTGCCATAGCCGGTGATATTTTTAAGAGTTTTCCACATGTTTGCTGGTTCATTTGCTGAAAATTGATTCTTTAGCTTTTCAGAGTAGCTTCTTTTGCTGCTCTGATCTCCTTGTTAGTGCATTTCTGGCCTGATTGTACAGCATTTTATCACCTTTTCTGTAGGCTTCCTCTTTGGAATGTCGAGCTGCTTAAGTTTAGGTGTAAACCAAGGTTTGTTATTACTGTGTATTCGCAAGTTCCTTGTAGGTACACATAGGTCTTCACAGTAGCTGACATATGATGTTACAGTATCTGTGAGTTCATCCAGGTCTGCAGAGGTATCTTTAAAAATATTCCAATCAGTGCAGTCAAAACATGCCTGTAGCTTTAATTCTGATTCCTCCGTCCAGGTTTTCACTGATTTAATTATTGGTTTTATGGCTTTAAGTCTTTGCCTGTAAGCAGGTACAAGGTGAATCATGCAATGATCAGAGTGTCCTACAGCTGCATGTGGTAAAGACCGATAGGTATCTTTTAGTGTTGTGTAGCAGTGGTCTAGAGTATTCTTGCCTCTGGTGGGACAATTGACATGCTGAAAGTATTTTGGTAGTTCTTTCCTTAAGTTTGCCTTGTTTAGATCTCCCAAAACAATGGCCAGTGAATCAGGGTGTTTGGCTTCAGCCTCCATGATTTGGTCAGCTAGAGTTCGTAATGCCTTGTTTACACAGGCTTGTGGTGGGACATAAACAGCAATTAGAAGAAATGAGGAAAATTCACGAGGCGAATAGTAAGGTTTGCAGTTGATAATTAGAGTCTCTAAATTGTTGTCACAGAATTTGTAAATTATGTTAAAATCTTGACACCAGACTGCCTGGACTGCTAAAGATTTTTTTTTCCATTTCAGAAGTGGTTGCCATTGCCTCCTTCAATCAGAACAAACCTGGAAGGGACCTGGGGGGGGGGTCTTCTAGTCCAACTCCCTGCTCAAAAAGAGACTCTATACCATTTGAGACAAGTGGATGTCCCGTCTCTTCTTAAAAACCTCCAGTGATGGAGGCACCCACAACTTCTGGAGGGCTTCCTAGGGCTGGCTGGCGATCTGGGGGTGACGAGGGATTATGAGGAGAGCTTCCCAATCTAGGAATAAGCAGAACTGGCACACAATACCAGAAATGCTGTAGGGTCTGCTTGGGCACAAGGTTCGACTAGATGACCTACAAGGTCCCTTCCAACGCTGTTAATCTGTATCTTAAGGATACAGGCAACAAAGTTACCGTCATACAGTCATAAGTGGAAGGAGATTGGTGATGGGAACGATGAGAAGATTAATAGTGGTGCAGATTTAGTAAATAGTTTGACAGTGTTGAGGGAATTATTTGTTTAGCAGAGTGATGGCCTTCGGGGAAAAACTGTTCTTGTGTCTAGTTGTTCTGGTGTGCAGTGCTCTATAGCGTCGTTTTCAGGGTAGGAGTTGAAACTGTTTATGTCCAGGATGCGAGGGGTCTGTAAATATTTTCACGGCCCTCTTCTTGATTCGTGCAGTATACAGGTCCTCAATGGAAGGCAGGTTGGTAGCAATTATTTTTTCTGCAGTTCTAATTATCCTCTGAAGTCTGTGTCTTTCTTGTTGGGTTGCAGAACCAAACCAGACAATTATAGAGGTGCAGATGACAGACTCAATAATTCTCCTCTAGAACTGAATCAGCAGCTCCTTGGGCAATTTGAGCTTTCTGAATTGGCGCAGAAAGAACATTCTTTGTTGTGCTTTTTTGATGACGTTTTTGTCATTAAGTGTTAAATTTGTACCCTATCATTAGGTGTTGTAAGTGATGTACGTTGATGAAGGTATCTTTTCTTTTATGTACCCTGAGAGCATATGCACCAAGACAAATTCCTTGTGTCCAATCACACTTGGCCAATAAAGAATTCTATCTATTCTAATCTGTATCTGTATCTAACCCAAAGCTCTGTGTGCGAATGCTGTTGTGTTGCCTCTCTTTGTTGTAACGAAGACTTTGCAGCCCTGCTTGTGAATCACGTCCACAGTTGACCGAACAGGGAAATTGTCTTCATCTCTTAAATCATTTGGATAATTAATGTTTGGAAGCCGAGATTGAGCTCTTTGGTCCCGGAGCTTCGATTTCTAAAACGAGACACTAAAATGAGAACATATGGGCAGCTTTCAAGAAAACGGATGGAGCTCTCATTGCTTAAAGAGCCCGATTTATTATGCAGAATTGAGTAAAGCTCCACTAACTTGATTTTCGGCATAGCTTCCGGGCAATACAACTGACTGAAAAAACTAGGATTGGTGGTTGTGGTTGCATGTTGATTATGGTAGAAACCCCTGGACTTTCCTCAATCTAGATAATTACAAAGAAATAAATTCTGCTATTTATTCGCCTCCTGTTTTCAAAGAAAATTTTTGACGGAAGTCAATAGTCAGTTTAATAGTTGTGATGTTACCTAGTTGGGTAATGAAAACTCTGCAAGGAAACAACTAAGCTCAGAGAGCACCAAGGACCCAGTGGTGGGTTTCAAAAATTTTTTATTACCGGTTCTGTGGGCGTGGCATCGCTTGGTGGGCGTGGCAGGGGAAGGATACTGTAAAACCTCCATTCCCTCTCCAATCCAGGGGAAGGTTACTACAAAATCCCCATTTCCTCCCAATCAGCTGGGACTTGAAGGGCAGAGAGTAGATGGGGGGCGGGGCCAGTCAGAATTTTTACTACCGGTTCTCCAAGCTACTCAAAATTTCCACTACTGGTTCTCCAGAACTGATCAGAACCTGCAGAAACCCACCTCTGCAAGGACTCCACAGTCCTCCTCCTCCCTCCAAACCCCCCACTCCCTTCTAGCACTGATGATGTTACCTAGTTGGGTTATGAGATGTCTGCAAGAAAACTAAGCTCAGAGAGCATCAATGACCCCACAGCACTTCTCCTCCTCCCCCTCCCCCTCTCCCCTCCCCCTCCACACAACCAGAGGTGGGTTTCAGCAGGTTCTGACCAGTTCTGGAGAAGCGGTAGTAGAAATTTTGAATAGTTCGGAGAACCCTTAGTAAAAATTCTGACTGGCCCACCCTCATCTATTCTCTTCCTCCTGAGTCCCAGCTGATCAGGAGGTAATGGAGATTTTGCAGTATCCTTCCCCTGCCACGCCCACCAAGCCACGCCCACAGAACCTGTAGTAAAAAAAATTTGAAATCCACCACTGTACACAACCCTTTTCTTCTGGCATGGATGATATTACCCAGTTGGGTAATTAAACGTCTGAAAGGAAACAACTAAGCTCAAAGAGCACCAAGAACCCCATAGTACTCCTCCTCTTCCTCTTCCTCTTCCTCCTCCCCCTCTTCCACTTCACATAACCCCTCTGATGACGTTACCTAGTTGGTCTGAAAGGAAACTACCAAGCTCAGAGACAACCAAGGACCCCTCCTCTTCCTCTTCCTCTTCCTCTTCCTCCTCCCCCTCTTCCACTTCACATAACCCCTCTGATGTTACTTAGTTGGTCTGAAAGGAAACTACCAAGCTCAGAGACAACCAAGGACCCCTCCTTTTCCTCTTCCTCCTCCTCCTCCTCCTCTCCACAAACCCCGCTCCCTTCTAGCGCTGCTGATGTAACCCAGTTAACATCCTCAATGCCTTTCGGATGCACTGATGACGTTCCCTAGCCAGGTCATGAAACGTCTGCAACTAACAACCGAGAGAGCAGCAAGGACTCCAAGCTCAGCCCTTGAACCTTCTATCACAGCCGAGGTTCTGCCGGTCAGCTCAGTTCTCTGTGAAGACCTGGGCCGGAGGGGAGAAGGGAGTCCTCACCTGCCAGACGGGGTCGCTGTGCTTCCCACACAGGGTGCTGCTTCTGTAGCCCGGCTGGGTGGCCGTGGGTTTCTTCAGGTTGTAGATGGCCACGTTGCCGTCGTAGAAGCCCACCACAATCAGGTAGGGGTGTTCCACGTGGATGTCGAGGCACATGATGCCGCTCTCGCTGGCAAAGACGTACTCGGGGAAAGAGGGGTTCTTGAGGGTGTACAGCAGCAGCATCCCCCGGCTCTGCTTCATGAAGTCGTCTGGAGGAAGAGGAGGAGGAGGGGGGGAGGAAGAGTGGGAAGAGAAGGAGGAGGAGAAAGAGGAAGGAGAAGAGAGGAGGAAATCACTTCAATAAGGACATCCAGGGTCCGGACCCCACATCTTGCAGCCGGGAGCCCCAAAGTTTATTTCATTTATTTATGAAATATCTTTCTTAACCGGCAACAGATAGACTGAATACGTGCTCCTCCTTCTCTTTTTGCCCACCACAACAACCCTGTTCTTTGGTTGGGCTGTTTACTGTTGGCTTCTTTGGCAGTTGTTGACAAGCCAACAGTAGACAGCTCCACTATTCTGCAAATCCCCCATCCCTCCTAGCACTGATAATGTTCCCTAGCTGGGTCATGAAACGTCTGCAGGAAAAGCACCAAGCTCAAAGAGCACCTAGGATCCCTCAGTCCTCCTCTTGCTCCTCCTCCCCCTCCTCTTCTTCTTCTTCCTCTTCCTCCTCCTCTTCCCCCCTCCCCTCCCCCTTCTAGCACTTATGGTGGTACATAGTCTAGTCATGAAACATTTGCAGAAAACTGCAAAGATCAGAAAGTACCAAGGACCCCATAGTCCTCCTTCTCCTCCTCCTCCTCTCCACAAGCCTTATTCCCTTCAAGCACTGATTATGTTCCTTAGTTGGGTCATGAAACGTCTGCATGAAACCCGCGAAGCTCACAGAGCACTAAGGTGCCCGCAATCATGAGTCTGAAAGCTGCTCTATTTCATGCACAGGGCCAGATTTTGATTGGACAGCTGGGGCCACAACACCAACTTGCATTTTTTGCCACATAAACTTCCTGCACATAAACCTCTTTTAGCTGCAACCTATTGCAGCTAAAGGAGGCGCCTGCTTTTTCTTACTGGTTCCTTAAATGTGGGTAACAAGGACATCCTAATCTACATCTTATATTGATAAACTTGATAAGCAGAATTTTATACCTAGGGGAATTTCCCATATCAGACATTTCCTAGCAAGGATTAAACTAAAGCACCGAAGGAAATGAACGCTTGCATCACCAAAAGACATTCTGTTAGCATTTAGCAACTGTTGAACGTGTCTTATTTTTAATAAGGATTTTTACCATTTTCCCCCCTTTCAGGATGCGCACTAAATATTTAACAGTGCCATCAAGTGGTAAAGTTTTTTGGTTCCAAATTCTTTTTAAACAGAAATCACCAATGTGTGATTTGCGGTTGCCACTCAGATTGAAGGAAATCTATGGAAATCATCTCATTTGTAGGATCCAGCGCTGTTTAGATTAATGAGCAATTCTCATAGGATTGCACAAGCTGGTAAAATTCTACCCGATTATATAGGAACATGATTTTGCAGCCTGGATGAGCTGAGAACAATTCTGCAAATCCATTTAAAGACCTTGGAGTTTTCATATCAAATGATCTAAGTGCCAAAGCCTACTGCAACTACATCGCAAAAAAGGCTTTAAGAGTTGTAAACTTAATCTTGCGTAGCTTCTTCTCCAGAAACACTACACTACTAACCAGAGCATGTAAAACATTTGCTAGACCAATTCTTGAATACAGCTCGACTGTCTGGAACCCTCACCACATTTCTGACATCAATACAATTGAACGTGTCCAGAAATATTTTACAAGAAGAGTTCTCCACTCCTCTGAATACAACAAAATACCTTATTCCAGACTTGAAATCCTGGGTTTAGAAAATTTAGAACTACGCCGCCTTCGACATGACCTGAGTTTAACTCATAGAATCATCTGCTACAATGTCCTACCTGTCAATGACTACTTCAGCTTCAACCACAACAATACACGAGCACACAATAGATACAAATTCAAGGTAAACCGCTCCAAACTTGATTGCAGAAAATAGGACTTCAGTAACAGAGTTGTTAATGCCTGGAATGCACTACCTGACTCTGTGGTCTCTTCCCAAAATCCCCAAAGCTTTAACCAAAGACTATCTACTATTGACCTCACCCCATTCCTAAGGGGTCTGTAAGGGGCATGCATAAGAGCACTAACGTGCCTACCGTTCCTGTCCTAATGTTCCCTTTGATTGTATCCAATTTCATATAGTTATTACATACTTATGGTTATATATATGCTTATATATCGTATAGCTATTTCATGGTTATGCTTATATATAATGTTGTGACAAATAAAATAAATAAAATAAATTTGTCAAATAAACAGATATATATACAGTACATGCAAAATCTTAGGAGACACAGATGGGTAACAGTCAGTGACATAATCTTCCTGACGGAGGTTTTCCATTTCATTTTCATGCTCAAAAACCTCTTAATTTTTTTCAGTTGTTTATTCAAGGATAAAAAGTTTAAAAGAAACCAATTGCTTCAGAAATAATTAAGACTGTGGGGTCCTTGGTGTCTCTGAGCTTGGTTATTTTCTTGCACACATTTCATGGCCCAACTACATAATGTCATCAGTGCAAGGAGGGAGGGAGGTTTGGGGGGAGGGGGAGGGGGAGGAGGACTGTGAGGGTCTTTGGTGCTTTCTGAACTTGGTTGTTTCCTTTCAGACATTTCATCACCCAACTAGGTAACATCATCAGTGCCAGAAGAGGGGTTGTGTGGAGTGGGGAGAGGAGGAGGAGAACTGTAGAGTCCTTGGTACTCTCTGAGCTTGGTGGCTTTCTTGCAGGTATTTCATGACTCAACTAGATAACATCTTTAGAACGAGGAGGAGGTGGAGGAGGAGAAGTAGGATGACGACTGTGGAATCCTTGGTGCTCTCTGAGCTTGGTGGTTTTCTTGTAGACATTTCATCACCCAACTAAGTAACATCATCAGTGCTACAAGAGAAAGGGGTTTTCTCTCCATTTATATACAAATGGCTTGCCCTGTCAATCTTGGTGGGAGCGTTCTTGATGGTTGCTTGCTTTGGCTACTGTTTATTCCTTGACTCTTTGTCTGAGTTGGGAGTTCCATGATTGGAGCATTTTTTACTTCTTGACTATTGCTCTAATGTTAATCTATATCATTTCAGAAAAATAGATGTCTGATCTCTTCTTAAAAACTTCCAGTGTTGGAACATTCACTACTTCTGGTGGCAAGCAGTTCCACTGATCAATTGTTCTCACCATCAGGAAATTCCTCCTTAGTTCCAGGTTGCTTCTCTCCTTGATTCGTTTCCATCCGTTGCTTCTTGTCCTGCCTTCAGCAGCCTTGGAGGATAGCTTCACACACACACACACACACACACACACACACACACACACACACACACACACACCCTCTTCTTTGGGGCAGCCCCTCCAATATCAGAACTCTGCTATCATGTCACCTCTGGTCCTTCTTTTCATTAAACTAGACCAGTGGTTCTCAACCTTTATAGTGCTGCGACCCCTTTAATACAATTCCCCTGGTGTGGCGACCCCAACCATAAAATTATTTTCGTTTTGAATTTATCACGCCTGAAGCCGTATTGGCTAGCGATCTGAACTGCTTGAGGACGGAGGCATTAAAGCGGAGACTCCTCCCCTATTAAGTTTATGGCGCCTGAAGCCAGATTAGGCTAGCGATTGGGAGTGATTGCAGCTGGCTTGAGAGGGAGACATCAGAGCAAAGATTTCTCTCTTTTTTTAATTCATCGCACCTGAAGCCGAATTCGGCTAGCGATTTGAAGAGCCTGCAGCTGGCTTGTGGAGTCAACCATTGGAGCGCGATTCTTCGACTGGCAAGTATACTTCCCATATTTCCGATGGTCTTAGGCGACCCCTGGAAAATCGTCATTCGACCCCCAATGGGGTCCCGACCCACAGGTTGAGAACCGCTGAGCTAGACCTAACCAATTCCTGCAATTGCTCTTCGTATGTTTTAGCCCAGAAGACTGGAGTAGATCTCCAGGTCATTAATAAAAACATCACACAACACAGGACCTTTCGTAACCCTTCATTTTCAACTTCTACCCTCAGGAGGAACAGCAGAAGAGCCAGAGCCTTTGCAGAATTATCCGTGGAGGATCTGCTCCAGAAACCTCCCGGCCATCTCATGTAGAATAGAATAGAATGGAATGGAATGGAATGGAATGAAGTGGCATGGCGTGGCGTGGCGTGGCGTGGCGTGGCACAGCACAGCACAGAATAGAATAGAATAGAATATGTCAAATAGAATAAATGAAGTGGAATGGAATGGAATGAAATAGAATGGAGTAGAGTAGGGTAGAGTAGAGTAGAGTAGAATAGAGTAGAGAATAGAATAGAATAGAATAGAATAGAATAGAATAGAATAGAATAGAATAGAATAGAATAGAATAGAATAGAATAGAATAGAATTCTTTATTGGCCATGTGTGATTGGACACACAAGGGATTTGTCTTGGTGCATAAGCTCTCAGTGTACATAAAAGAAAAGATACCTTCATCAAGAATCATAAGGAACAACACTTAATGATAGTCATAGTGTACAAATAAGCAATCAGGGAACAATCAATATCAATATAAATTGGTGGACTGAATCCTGGACTGTTGGTTTTCCTGAGCATTTCCCCTCCTTTTTTTTTGAAGACAGAGACAAAATTTGTTCTACTTTAGTCGTCTGTCAGCTCACATCTATCGAGGCAGTTTTGAGAAATGCTGCTTTAGCATGGGGGGAGCAAGTCGGGGTGGGGGGGGGGAAGAGCCATAATTAAATTGCCTTGGGAAACGGAAAAGGTTATGCGCTAGAATTCCTTGCCATTAACGATCTAGAGAAGGCAGCGTTGGAGCGCCGATTAAGAGCAAGTAAATAAAGGCATTTACTTTTTTTTCAATAGCATTGTCGGCTGATTGCCAAGGGCAATCTTTGTACCTCCTGGGAAACAGAGAGTTTGCAGTTATGCCGAATACGCTCGCTCAGGTTGCGTCCCTGTGCAAACAAATGTGTAACTGGATAAGAATTACTCCTCCAAGCTGGTAGGGGGAATAGGGAACACTTTAGAATAGAATAGAATAGAATAGAATAGAATAGAATAGAATAGAATAGAATAGAATAGAATAAGACAGAGCATTTGTTGGCTGAGATTTGTGGTTGCCAATTTTTTGACCATTCTGACACAAAGTCAAGGTCTTTTTGAAGGGTAGAGGCATTGTTGGTGGAGTTAGGAGCAGAGGCTGGACTAGAAGACCTCCAAGGTCCCTTCCGACTCTGTTATTCTGTTCTGCATCCTGTAAAACCTCGTGGAACTGCAAACCACAGAGTCACCTTTTCAGAAGGGAAATAAATAACTTGCTGGAAAGCTGCACTACCGGAAAAAGACCATCGCACTCCCAGGGCTCCAATCTAACTCAAAGTGCCGTTTTTGTGTTGAGAAGCATGTACAACTCTGCAGGGTTTCTCGTCTTGTCTAAATGAGCCCATGAGAGGATTAGAAGGTCAGTCTGAAGGATTGATTGGACTTCCGTTTAGCCAGCCAGAGCGCCACTTTGCAGGCTGCTGACCCGATAATGAAACACCGAGTCTCAGAAAAAGGGAGGCTGGTTATCTTGATTAAAATCAGGCTGTAAGCCAGAATAGGCACTGGGGGAATGCATTCAAAAGGCAGGTAACACACAATCGTACCCTCCTCTACCCTCAAAACCTGGAGGTCTTTTAAAACTCCTAATTCAGTCAACGGAAGGACAAACTAATGGGGGGGAAAAAACCATCTATAGTAATATATTTGGCCAGAGAATGGATCCTCCGTCTATTGCAAAATACAAGAAACTGTTTCAAGTTTTAAAAATGCTATGGTGGTAAATTAGGCTCAAATTAGTCTCCTACACACCCTACTTCCTTCCTAAGTGGGTCAGGAAATCTCTGCAGGAAAACCACCCAGCTCAGAGAGCACCAAGCACCCCCCCTCTCCTTTTTCTCCTCGTCCTCCTCCCCCCTCCCCCTCCCCCTCGTCTCCCCCTCTTCCTCTGCATTGCACCCCCCCCCACCCTTCTAGCACTGATGATGTTACCTAGATAGGTCATGAAACATCTGCAAGAAAAACAACCCAGCTCAAAGAGCACCAAGCACCAAGAGCACCAAGCACCACACTGTCCTTTTTCTCCTCCCCCTCCCCCTCCCTCCCTCCTCCCCTCCTGTTCTCCTCCCCCTCCTCCACATTGCACACCTCTCTCCTTCTAGCACTGATGATGTTACCTAGTTGGGTCATGAAATGTCTGCAAGGAAAACAACCCCCATTTGTCCTTTTCCTCCTCCTCCTCCTCTTCTCCTCCTCCTCCACACTGCACACCTCTCTCCTTCTAACACTGATGGTGTTACCTAGTTGGATCATGAAACGTCTGCAAGGAAAAACCACCCAGTTCAGAGAGCACTAAGGACCCCAACCGTCCAACCCTCAGCCACAAATATTCTCTTCTATTACAGAGCAAAGAACTTAGGAAACAAGGAACTTGTACTTGAGCCCAAAGACTTAAAAGAGTTTGGGGGCAGGTTTGACTTTGCTTGAGAAGCCATAAAGAAACTTTTGCAACCCAACCCAGGAACCTTAGAGGTGAGTTGCTGCAGCCACATGAGTCCTTTTTGATGAATTCTATGGTCAACAACTACAAATTTTTTTGTAATGGAAAGCAGCAAACCATGTTTCCAATCAACAAAATACATAGCAGCTTTCAGTCCCCTCCTGTTTCTACAACCTTTGCAATACAATACAGATACTCCACCTCTTGTCAAAAATGATGTACAGTCAATGCACTCCTAAATTGCATTCACAGAGGGATACAATCAAGATCAAGGGAGGTCCTAATACCACTCTATAAAGCCTTAGTAAAGGCACACTACTGCCTTTGTGTACTGCGTCCAGTTTTGGTCACCACACTATAAAAAAGATGTTGAGACTCTAGGAACAGTTCAGAGAAGAGCAACCAGGATGATGAGGGGACCGGAGGCTAAAACATACGATGAACAGTTGCAGGAACTGGGCCTGGCTAGTCTAGTGAAGAGAAGGACCAGGGGAGACATGAGAACAGTCTTCCAATACTTGAGGGGCTGCCACAGGTTGGTTCAAGGCACCCGAAGGCCAGACAAGAAATAATGGAGGGAGAGATTCAACTGGGAAATAAGGAGAATTTTTCTGACAGTGAGAGCAATCAACCCGTGGAACAGAAGTTGCCTTCGGAAGTTGTGGGAGCTTCAACCCTGGAAGCTTTCAAGAAGAGGCTGGATTGCCCTCTGTCAGAAATGGGGCTGGATTAGATGACCTCTGCTTGGGCGGGGGGGTTGGGGGTTGGATTAGATGACCCCCAAGGTCCCTTCCAACTCTGTTATTATTCTATTCTTCTTTTAAATATGCCACGGGGTGCAGGATCCTATTGGCCAATTAAAAATAAAATGGATATGCAAGCGTCCTAAAAGAAATTAGACAAATTATCGGATAATTTAAATGCCTCAGCAACAATCAAGCTGCCAGCTAGAATTGATGGCCCCCTTCAGACATTTTTACCCCCACCTTTGTTGGGAGAGACGTGTAATCTAATAAGGGCCATCTGTTTTGCACACCCGGCCACACGCGGCTAATGTTTTCGGTTTAGAAAATGTATTAGTACCAGCGGCCGCATTGGCAGATTTGTTAAGTCCGATTTGCAGAGGCTAATTTGGGACCGCAATCAAGAGTTTTTAGCTAATGATGATGTCCTGGGGAAGTTTTGTGTAATCAGCCCTGTTATATATCTCAAATACTGAAATAAATATCAGATATAACTCAAATATTGAGTGATATATATCTAAAACCTCTCAAATACTGGCTGTATTCCAGTATTTGAGGGGCTGCCACAAAGAAGAGAAGGTCAACTTATTTTCCAAAGGACCATGAAGGCAGGACAAGAAACAACGGATGGAAACTAATCAAGGGGAGAAGCAACGTGGAATGAAGGAGAGCAATGTTCTCATTAACAGTGAGAACAATTAACCAGTGGAACGGCTTGCCACCAGAAGTTGTGGGTGCTTCATCACTGGAGGTTTTTAAAGAAGAGATTGGATAACCACCTGTTTCAAATGGTATACGGTCTCCTGGTTGAGCAGGGGGTAGACTAGAAGATCTTTAAGGTCACTTAAATCTCAAAACCACTGAATTATATCTTTCAAAGATCCTGGAGCACAGGGGAACTGTCAGAGGACTGGAAAAGAGCTGATGTAGTTCCCATCTTCAAAAAAGGAAAAAAAACAGATCCAGGAAACTACAGACCTATCAGCCTGACCTCAATACCAGGGAAGATTCTGGAAAAGATAATCAAGCAACGAATCACCGAACACCTAGAAGCAAACAAAATAATAACCAAAAGCCAACATGGGTTTGTCAAAAACAGATCATGCCAGACTAATCTTATTGCATTCCTTGACAAAGTGACAAAATGAGTAGACCAGAGGAATGCTGTCGATATAATTTACTTGGACTTCAGTAAAGCATTTGATAAAGTAGACCATAACCTACTACTAGATAAAGTAGAAAAATGTGGGTTAGACAGCACCACTACCAGATGGATTCATAACTGGCTGACCAACCGCACTCAACGTGTAGTCCTCAATGGAACTACATCCACGTGGAGGGAAGTATGCAGTGGAGTACCCCAAGGCTCTGTTTTAGGCCCAGTACTCTTCAACATCTTCATCAATGACTTGGACGAGGGGATAGATGGGGAACTCATCAAATTTGCAGATGACACCAAGCTGGCAGGAATAGCCAACACTCCAGAAGACAGGCTCAAGTTACTGAAAGATCTTGACAGACTTGAACATTGGGCGCTATCTAACAAAATGAAATTCAACAGTGAAAAAAGTAAGGTTCTACATTTAGGCCAAAAAAACAAAATGCACCGGTACCGTATATGTGGTACCTTGCTCAATAGTAGTAACTGTGAGAGGGATCTTGGAGTCCTAGTGGACAACCATTTAGATATGAGCCAGCAGTGTGCAGCAGCTGCTAAAAAAGCCAACACAGTTCTGGGCTGCATAAACAGAGGGATAGAATCAAGATCACGTGAAGTGTTAATACTACTTTATAATGCCTTGGTAAGGCCACACTTGGAATATTGCATTCAGTTTTGGTCGCCACAATGTAAAAAGGATGTTAAGACTCTAGAAAGAGTGCAGAGAAGAGCAACGAAGATGATTAGGGGACTGGAGGCTAAAACATATGAAGAACGGTTGCAGGAACTCGGTATGCCTAGTTTAATGAAAAGAAGGACTAGGGGAGACATGATAGCAGTGTTCCAATATCTCAGGGGTTGCCACAAAGAAGAGGGAGTCAAGCTATTCTCCAAAGCACCTGAGGGTAGAACAAGAAGCAACGGGTGGAAACTGATCAAGGAGAGAAGCAACCTAGAACTAAGGAGAAATTTCCTGACAGTTAGAACAATTAATCAATGGAACAACTTGCCTGCAGAAGTTGTGAATGCTCCAACACTGGAAATTTTTAAGAAAATGTTGGATAGCCATTTGTCTGAAATGGTGTAGGGTTTCCTGCCTGGGCAGGGGGTTGGACTAGAAGACCTCCAAGGTCCCTTCCAACTCTGATATTATTATTATTATTACTTCTGACTCTATTCTGATTGATTGACTTGAGAATGAGAAAAACTCTAGAGGAGGGAAAGACCTCAGCAACCTCTGTGGGCGTTTGTGTGTGTAGTAGGTGTTCACTTTATCTTGATTCCTAAGGGTTGCAGTGCTGCAAAACTCTTGTTTGTGCTCCAGTCTTTACAATCTGCTAATCTAGATGTGACATGGTAGCAAATAGGGTCAACCTATTTTCCAAAGGACCAAGAAGGAAGGACAAGAAACAACGGATGAAAACTAATCAAGGGGAGAAGCAATCTATAATTAAGGAGAAACTTTCTAACAGTGAGGACAATTAACCAGTGGAACAGTTTACCACCAGAAGTTGTGGGTGCTCCATCACTGGAGGTTTTTAAGAAGAGATTGGACAGCCAGCTATCTGAAATGGGATAGGTTTCCCGCTTGAGCAGGGGGCTGGACTAGAAGACCTCCGAGGTCCCTTCCAGCTCTATTCTGATTGTGGTGCTGCAAATCTGGAAATAACTGGAAATGATTTTAGACAACCAGAAAAGGCGTCTCGCCGAGCGACCAACTCACGTGCCATTTAAACATAACCAAGTCCCTCAGGATGTAAAAGTTGGTCCGCAGAATCTAGGAGGAAAAAAATGAAGCAACAGGGACTGAAAATCTCTGGTTTTATCACCAAGCGAGTCAAAACTCACAAGAGCCGTGTCCAACGAGGAACGAGTCTCTGTACTTGGGATTCCTGCAAGACAAAAGAGACCGTCAACTGTCAGCGTTCCCGTCTTTTGACAATATTTGTAGCGGGTTACAAACACATTTTGTTCCAGGGGATTGTTAGGGACATAGATGCATTTTTGTAGAGATGGAGACCGGAGGGAGTGCAGGTTTCCAAGTCCTGAAATACTTTTTTGTTAATAATTAGTACATGGTTAGATTTCAGCATCAGAACTTGCTAACTATGCTTAATGATTTAGAATTATAATAATTAATGCACGAGGAAAGATTTTTTGAGCTTGAGACTGTCCAGCAGAAGAAAAACTCAGTGAATACTGTAAAACCTTCTTATGCTAAAATTCCTTGGGCTAATTATTTGAAGGCAATGTTTTTTTGCTTTGCTTTTCAAGGAGTATTTTCCAACCTAGGCTCTTAATTCATGGCCCTCTTCTGTCGTAAAAGCAGTGTACATCCTGTCTTAATATTAGAAATATTATTGTTAATATTAAAAATGAAAAATACAGCCTGTGTATTTTCCATTATTCCCAGTATTCACGATTCATGGAGTATCCTCTCACTCTTGTGCTCAATGTCTTTATTCACTTTATTTTTCTTTTTTTAAAGTTTTTTTAAAAAGTTTTGAAGAGTCTTTGGTGGCTCTCTGAGCTTCATTGTTCCCTTACAGATGTTTCATAACCCAAACTTATTTATTTATTTTGTCACACAGTATATATAAGCACAAGCATGAAATAACTATACAATATATAAGCATATATATAAGTATGAGTATGTAATAACTATATTAATTGGATATAATGAAAGGAAACAATAGGACAGGAATGGTAGGCACGTTGGTGCTCTTATGCATGCCCCTTACTGCACGCCCTCTTAGGAATGGGGTGAGGTCAATAGTAGATAGTCTTTGGTTGAAGCTTTGGGGATTTTGGGAAGAGACTACAGATTCAGGTAGTGTATTCCAAGCATTAACAACTCTGTTACTGAAGTCATATTTTCTGCAATCAAGATTGGAGCGGTTAACATTAAGCTTAAATCTATTGTGTGCTCGTATATTGTTGCAATTGAAGCTGAAGCAGTCTTTGACAGGAAGGACATTGTAATAGATGATTCTATGAGTTAAACTCAGGTCATGTCGAAGGCGGCGTAGTTCTAAATTTTCTAAACCCAGGATTTCAAGTCTGGTGGCATAAGGTATTTTGTTGTATTCAGAGGAGTGGAGAACTCTTCTTGTAAAATATTTCTGGACACATTCAATTGTATTGATGTCAGAAATGTGGTATGGGTTCCAGACAGTCGAGCTGTATTCAAGAATTGGTCTAGCAAATGTTTTATATGCTCCAGTTAGTAGTGTAGTGTTTTTGGAGAAGCAGCTACGGAAGATTAGGTTTACAACTCTTAAGGCCTTTTTTGCGATGTAGTTACAGTGGGCTTTGGCACTTAGATTACTTGATATGAAAACTCCAAGATCGTTAACAGGGTGGGGGTCATCAGTAAGGTAATGTACATCAAGCTTGTACTTGTACTTGTACTTAGGACTAGCACTGATGATGTGACATAGTTGGGTGGTTAAATGTCTGCAAGAAAACAACCAAGCTCAGAGAGCATCAAAGACCCTTCATTTCAACCCACAGTCCTCCTCTTCCTCCTCTTCTTCTTCCTCCCATCTCCATCCTCCTCCTCTCCACAATCCCCTCTCCCTTCTAGCACTGATGATGTTACCTAGTTGGGTCATGAAATATCTCTAAGAAAACTACCAAGCTCAGAGAGCATCAAAAACCTTTCATTTCAACCCACAGTCGTCCTCTTCCACCTCCTCCTCCTCCTCTCCATAAACCCCTCTCCTTTCTAGCATTGATAACGTTACCTAGTTGGGTCATGAAACATCTGCAAGGAAACCACCAAGCTCAGAGAGCACCAAGGACGCCTCATTTCAACTCTGAGCTACAAAGACTTCTGCAAAGACTTCTGCAAAGCTTTTGACTCAGTAGTACACGATAAACTTCTCCTAAAACTAATATCCTATGGCATCTCAGGACCCCTCCACAAATGGATATCTGCTTTTCTGTCTAACAGACAACAAGTGGTCAAAATTGGCAATGCTTTATCGAATCCTGTTCCTGTCAAGAGTGGCGTTCCTCAAGGCAGCGTCCTTGGACCAACACTCTTTATACTATACATTAATGATCTTTGTGACCATATCTCAAGTAATTGTGTTCTCTTTGCTGATGATGTCAAACTATTTAACACCACCGACAATACATCTACCATTCAAAAAGACCTCGATCATCTAACCGCTTGGTCTAAAACTTGGCAACTCCAAATCTCAACCAGCAAATGCTCAGTCTTACATATAGGAAAAAAGAACCCAAAAACTAAGTACATACTAGATGGACATTACCTTACAGATGACCCCCATCCCATTAAAGACCTTGGAGTTTTCATGTCAAATGATCTAAGTGCCAAAGCCCACTGCAACTACATAGCAAAAAAAGCTCTAAGAGTTGTAAACCTAATTTTGCGTAGCTTCTTTTCCAAAAACACCACACTACTAACCAGAGCATATAAAACATTTGCTAGACCAATTCTAGAATACAGCTCGCCTGTTTGGAACCCTCACCACATCTCTGACATCAATACAATTGAAAGTGTCCAGAAATATTTTACAAGAAGAGTTCTCCATTCCTCTGAAAACAATAAAATACCTTATCCCACCAGACTTGAAATCCTAGGCTTAGAAAACTTGGAACTCCGTCGCCTTCGATAAGACCTAAGCTTAACTCACAGAATCATCTATTGTAATGTCCTTCCTGTTAAAGACTACTTCAGCTTTAATTGCAATAATACTAGAGCAACTAATAGATTTAAACTTAATGTCAACCGCTTTAATCTAGATTGCAGAAAATATGACTTCTGTAACAGAATCATCAGTGCTTGGAATACTTTACCTGACTCTGTGGTCTCTTCCCATAATCCTAAAAGTTTTATCCAAAAACTTTCTACTATTGACCTCACCCCATTCCTAAGAGGTCTGTAAGGGGCGTGCATAAGAGCACCAGCATGCCTACCGTTCCTGTCCTATTGTTTTTCTTTTCTTCTTCCTATATATATGCTTATACCTCCTTATATTTACCCATATATGTGTTTATTTACTATATAATCTTTTTGTACGATACCTACATATATTGTTGTGACAAAATAAAATAAATAAATAAATAAATAAAATAAATATTTCTCCTTTTTTTCCTCTCCACCCCCCTGCCCCCGAAAATAAAATACAAAGTAAACGAAGATAACAAAAGAAAAACTATAAACGTGGCACAAGAAAAAAGAAAAAAAAAAGGATATAACAAATACAACGTCAACACTAAACTTTTTCTATTTCTCATTTCCATTGCTCAATCCTCAAGTTAAGCAGCGTGGATTTTCAAAGAGCGCCTCTCCCTTATACCTGCAGAGAAGGCACTCACCAGGAGAGGGCAGTGACGGCCAGCCGCTTGGCTTTGTCGTACTGAAACTTCCAGAGTGGCAGCAGCGTCCCCATGTTATCTCGGTATTCATCGGAGGCATCTTCGAAATACTTGAAATCTAGCAAAAGCAAAAACCGTTTTTAAATCTGCATTAGCAAATTCTTGCACAAGCTAAGTTTCGGGGACTAAGATGTGCCAAAGGGGCGTGCATAAGAGCACAAACGTGCCTACCGTTCCTGTCCTAATGTTCCCTTTCATTATATCCAATTAATATAGTTATTACATACTTATGCTTATATATATGCTTATATATCGTATAGTTATTTCATGCTTATGCTTATATATACTGTTGTGACAAATAAATAAATAAATAAATAAAATTATGATTGCACAACTTCAATAAACGAATGACACAGGGCAGTGATTCTCAGCCTTGGTTAGTTGAAGAAAGGTGGACTTCAACTCCCAGAATTCTGGGAGTTGAAGTCCAGCTATCTTCCATGGTCCAAAGTTGAGAAGCACTGTACAGGGTTTTCTGCTTGAGCAGGGGGGTTGGACTAGAAGACCTCTAAGGTCCCTTCTGTTGTATTGTTAATTAATCAGTGGAATAACTTGGCTCCAGAGGTTGTAGGTGCGCCATCGCTGGAGGCCTTTAAGAACAGATTTGTCAGCCGTTCATCCAGAATGGTCTAGGGTCTCCTGCTTGAGCAGGGGCTTGGACTAAAAGACCTCCAAGGTCCGTTCCAACTCCATTATTCTGTTATTGTGTTACCTCCAATTTAGCACTGTCTTTGCTGGCACCACCCAGCTAAGTGTTCTCAGTAACAATTTCTTTTTTTCCAACTTTGCATTCTTACAATCACAGCACTAGGCAAGATGTTAGAACTCTTGGTTCCCACGGGCTTTGAGTCACGTCAAAAGTAGATTGCTAGATTTATATACCGCTTTACAGCCCTCTCTAAGCGGTTTACAGAGTCAGCTTCTTGCCCCCAACAATCTGGGTCCTCGTTTTACTGACCATGGAAGGAGGGAAGGCTGAGTCAATCTTGAGCCGTTCAGGATCGAACTACTGGCAGTGGGCAGAATTAGCCTGCAATACTGCCTTCTAACCACTGTGCCACAATGGCGGAAGGAAGGAAGGAAGGAAGGAAGGAAGGAAGGAAGGAAGGAAGGAAGGAAGGAAGGAAGGAAGGAAGGAATAGCAATAGCACTTATATATCGCTTTACAGTGCTTTTACAGCCCTCTCTAAGCAGCTTACAGAGTCAGCCTCTTGCCCCCAACAATCCTGGTCCTCCTTTTACCGACCTCAGAAGGAGGGAAGGCTGAGTCAACCTTGAGCCGGTCAGGATCAAACTGCTGGCAGTTGGCAGAATTAGCCTGCAATATCGCATTCTCGCCACTCTTGACTGTTTCTCTTTTTAAACTACACAGTTTCCTGCTTGAGGAGAGGGTTGGACTAGAAGATCTCCCAAGCCCCTTCCAACTCTGTTATTCTAATAATTAAGTGAGTCACATCCAATTTTACATCCTCTTTTTCGCCACGGCTGTTACGCAAATTCTTGCAGTGGCTAAGCGAGTCATGCGGTCGTTAAGCAAATCTGGATTCTGCCCCCTCCCTCCCTACTGAATTTGCTTGTCAGAAGCCAGCTGGAAAAGAGGCAAATGGCATTTCCATGATCTCGGGGTGCGGCAGCCATCATAAATGTATGTTGCCAAGCCCGTGAATTTGTGGGGATGTTTGGTCGTAAGTGCGAGAACCAGTTGTAAGTCACTTTTTTCAGGGCCGTTTTAACTCTAGAGCGGTCACTAAATGAATGGTTGTAAGTCAAGGAAACACTTGCATTTTTTTCCTTCCGTTACTTCTGTCCAGGGTTAGGATGCTGCTTAAAATGTTTAATGTTTTTAAGTTGCAATCCTCTTTGAAGGCTCTCTGGGAGATTAAAAGACTTTGAACGAATATAGAGGTAGTTCTTGACTTAAGACCAGTTGCTTAACGGCCGTTCGTAGTTATGGCGGTCCTCTCAAAAGCTATTTACGACCTGGTCCCTGCAAAGCCCCAGCGGTCGTTCACCCTTACGACCAAACGCAGGGACTGGAAATGGAAGCAAGGGCTCATCGGAGCCAAGGAAGGAAGCGAGAAGAAGCGAAAGTCTGTAGAGATTCTCTGTCATCCAGGTCATGGTTGTCTCAAAGGTTCTTGTTCCAAGAGGCAACTGGACTTTCTGGTTTTTCTTTGAAGGCGTTTTGCTTCTCATCCAAGGAGCTTCCTCAGCTCTGACTGGATGGTGATGGGAAATGGAAGTGTTGTGACCCAGGTTCCTGGACCCAGACTCCTGGACTCGGATGATTCAGAAAATGAGGGAGAAGACCTGGCAAGCCCTGCTTCTCTTGAGCCCTCTCCCTCCCTGGCACCCACTCAAAGGGAGGAGGAGGGGCCGGCAAGGCCTGATTCTCCCGGGCCTTCTTCTGATTTGGCAACGCCCCAAGAACAGTTTTGGAGTGACGCAAGATTACGAAGACTTGATCGCGCGCAGCAGCGGAAGAGTTGGGACAAAGCCAAGTCATAATTGTCATGCAGTGACATCTGCAGAGACTATAAATAGGAGGCGGACTTCCTGGTTTTTGTCTTGGACAAAGCAATGAATTTGGCGCGAGCTAACTGTTTCATGGAGGAAGAATATATTCGTGAGTAATTCTGGCCTTATCTATAATTTCCTCGTTATCTCCAGAAACTTGGCAGGCCCGTGGGTAGACGTGGCCAGGACATGTATCTATGTAAATAAAAGGAAAAAAGGAAGGCCTCTGACGGACTCTTTGCTGGGAGTATTGGGGAAGGAAACAGAACATTTTGTCCAAGACCTGACTAAAACATCTTCCACCAAAGATGGATCAGCAGCAGGTACAGCAGCAGTTAGAGCAGCTACAAGCGGCTAATCAACAGCTCCAGCAGCAAGTGGCTCACTTGGCAGGCCAACTTGCTGCCAGGAATGTGCCTGCAGCCCCCATCCTCCCACCTCCTCCTCGCCGCAAGTGCCCGATAACCGTGCGGATAAGTTTTCTGGGCAGCCTGAGATGTTCCCGACCTTCTTGGGACAATGCCAGCTCTACATGGCTATGAGGCCAGAGGATTTCCCAGACGACCGGGCTAAGGTGGCCTTCGTAATTAACCTTCTTTCCGGCTCCGCTGCTCCATGGGCCACGCCTCTTGCTCCAGGACAGCCCCTGCTGGCGGACCAACAGCGTTTTGGCAGCACCTCGCACCATGTATGAGGACCCGTTCGAATGCTGACGGCAACCAGGCGCCTTAAGGAACTCCGTCAAGGAAACGCCCCTGCAGGAGTACATCGCCCAATTTCGTCTTTTGTGCCAGGACTCTGACTGGAATGATGCAGCGCTGGTGGACGCGTTCCAGGAGGGACTCTCAGAGGAATTGCAAGACGAGCTGGCCCGCGTGGGCGCGCGGACCTCGACAACTTGGTGCCCTTTGTCTCCGCCTCGATGCCCGTCTGCAACGGCGACCGTCCCGTCGCACCCCGGGACCCTCCGTCGACATCTGCACCCCACTTCCTGCACCACCAGCACCGAGGGGCGCCCCCCGTTTTGTAACCGCTGCGGAAGAGCCCATGGAGTTGGGAGCGGCCAGACCTCGCCTAACAGCCCAGGAGCGGAACCGGAGGCGCCAAGGGGGATTGTGCCTGTACTGTGGGGAGCCCGGCCACTTCGCCGCTTCTTGCCCCAGAAAGCGGTGGGGCACGACGCCGTCCCCGAATCACAGCGTGACCAATCGGAAGCGGAGCAGGCCCGACCTCAGGAAACCCTAGGTCGGGCACGTACTAAGCCCCCACTGGACGTTGCGGAAGTAGACTCTGGGCCCCCTCGGCATCTGATTCTGGACACACGGATATGGTTGGGGAACCAGTCGGACGGGCTCCAGGCGCATGCGCCGATGGACTCAGGGGCCACAACAAACTTTATGGACCAGGCCTTTGTGACCCAGTTTGCGGTCCCGTGGTTCCGTGGACCCTCCGATGCGGGTAGAGACAATTGATGGGCGAGAACTAGTGTCCGGCCCCATTAAATTTGCCACCCAGCCTTTACGCCTGGCTATTGGGGACCATGAGGAGGCGAGCCAGTTTTATGTCACAGCGGACCTTCATTTTCCCTTGGTCCTTGGGTTGGCCTGGCGGACCCACGATCCTCAGGTGGCCTGGTCGCGAACGCCATCTCTTTCCCGAGTCTGCAGTGCGTCGATCACATCCGCCACACCTGTGCCGGCCAGAACGTCCCCACCGCTGCCATCACCTTGCCTCCTGAGCTGGCGGACTTCGCCGGCGTGTTCAGCGAGAAGGAGGCGGACCGACTACCCGCATCGGCCCCACGATTGCCCGTGGACCTTCTGCCCAACGCACCACTGCCTGTGGGACGCCTGTATTCCATGTCGGAGCCCGAGTTGGCCGCCTCAGGGACTTCCTGGCCCGAGGGTTCATCCGCCTTCAAAGTCCCTCTCGGCCCCGGTCCTCTTTGTGAAGAAGAAGACAGGGACTTGCGCCTATGCTGTGATTACCGCTAAACGCCATTACGGTGCGGAATCGCTACCCCTGCCGCTCATCCCGAGCTACTGGAAAGGTTGCGGAGGCCACGATCTTCACCAAGCTCGATCTCCGGGGCCTACAACCTGGTGCGGATACGAAGGAGACGAATGGAAGACGGCATTCGCACCGATACGGACACTACGAATACACTGTCATGCCATTTGGGTTGACCAATGCTCCCGCCGTTTTCCAGCACTTCATGAACGACGTGTTCCGAGACATGTTGGATCGGTTCCTGGTTATCTACCTCGACGACATCCTGATTTACTCCCGGTCCAGGGAAAGCCACCTTCGACACGACAGTCTGGTTCTGCAACGCTATGGAGCAACAACTCAATGCGAAGCTGGAGAAATGCGTCTTCTTCCGGACTTCCATAGAATATCATCTCGCCCGAGGGCATAGCCATGGACCCATGTAAAGTAGAAGCTTTGTGTAGCTGGGAAGCCCCTCGTCGGGCGAAGGATGTTCAGCGCCTACTGGGCTTCGCCAACTACTACGGACCTTCATCCCGGCTTCGCCACACTGACAGCTCCACTTACCCAGCTCCTCAGGAAGAAGGTTGCATTCGGTGGGGTCCCCGCAGCAAGAAGCATTCACAGCCCTCAAGAAAGCCTTCGCCACGGAACCCGTCCTGAGGCATCCCGACCCGCTCCGGCCTTTTGTGGTGGAAACGGACGCGTCAATGTGGCTCTGGGAGCGGTGCTGCTACAGGCTCCGGCGAATGGCGGCACACTTTTCCCTGCGCTTACTACCCCGGAAACTCAACCTTCCGAGCGCAACTACACTATCTGGGAAAAGAGTTGCTGGCTATCAAGGCTGCATTCGAGGCTTGGCGACACCATCTGGAGGGCCCGACATCAGGTGGAGGTCGAGCGGACCATCGGAATCTCGAGCACCTCACCACAGCTCGGAAGTTGAACCAGCGGCAGATCCGTGGTCGTTGTTTTGCCCGGTTCAACTTCCGCGTGACCTACATTCCCAGCGGTCACAACCGGAGGGCGGATGCCCTGTCCCGCAAGCCAGAGTACCTCTGCGCCAAGGACCCCTTCCTCCACGGACAGTGCTGCGGCAGAAGCCTTGGCCGCAGCACGGGAGCCAGTGGACTTGCGGGCCCAGGTGCGAGGCGCAGCGCCAGGACGCCTGGTTGCAGCAAAGGAGAGCGGAGGTGGGCCCCACGTCTCCTTGGACCTTGGAGGAGGACTTACTCAAGTTTGGGCGATTATATGTGCCCACAGGACCACTCCGAGCCCTCGTCATGACCCAGTGCCACGACAACCCTGCAGCAGGACATTTTGGGTTCTTCAAGACCCTCCACCTGGTGACACGGACCTTTGGTGGCCCAGTGCGGCATGATATACATGCCTACGTGACATCCTGCGTACCGTGCCGGCAAGCCAAGACCGCCACGGGGCCCCTCCCGGCCTCCTCCAACCCTTGCCGACACCCGACAGACCCTGGGGGGCGATCTCTATGGATTTCCTGACAGACCTGCCGCCGTCCTCTGGGTTCACCACGGTGCTGGTGGTGGTGGACATGGTCACCAAGATGGCACACTTCATCCCATGCCGCGGACTGCCCACAGCCGCAAAACGCCCGCCTCTTTCTGCAGCACATCTTCCGCCTCCATGGTCTACCGGACAGGGTGGTTTCGGACCGCTGGAGTTCAGTTCACAGCCCGCTTCTGGAAGAGCCTGATGGCTGCGTTGGAGGTGCAGGTATGTCTGTCGTCTTCGCACCATCCGGAGACCGACGGGGGTACAGAGAAGGTCATCGGTATACTGGAACAGTATCTCCGTTGCTTCATCAACCAGCAACAGGACAACTGGGCCGACTACCTGTCCCTGGCGGAGTTTGCTTTTAACAACTCTCAGCACACCTCTACTCAGATGACCCGTTCTTTGCCAATGTGGGGTACCATCCGCGCTCTTCCTCTGGCACCACCGGACTCTCCTGTTCCCGAACGCAGACCTTCCTGACGGAATTGCATGCGGTCCAACAGTTGGTACGCCAGCAGCTGAATCGGGCAAAGGAGGACTACAACGGTCCGCCGACCGCTCCCGACGGGCAACGCCCGCTGGCAGTTGGAGACCGGTGTGGCTCTCCACCAAACACCTCCCGTCCGACCGCCCGGTAAAGAAGTTGGACCACCGATTCATCGGCCCGTTCCCTGTCGAGGCAGTGATCAACCCGGTAGCCTACCGACTGTCCCTGCCACGATCCATGCGGATCCACCCCGTTTTCACCGGTCCCTTCTGGTTCCTGAGGCCACACCGAGTCCCCTTCGGTGCCCAACAGCACCCGTCACTGTCGCTGAGGACGGGTCGGAGGAATACGAAGTCCACAGCGTACGAGACTCTCGCTGGCTAAAGGGTCGTTTCCAATATTTGATCGCGTGGAAGGGATACGGGACTGATTTCTCCTGGGTAGATGCCTCCGACGTTCATGCCCCTGACCTGGTGCAGGCCTTCCATGAGCAGAACCCAGCCCGACCGCATCCCGATCGTCAGCCCCGGGGGAAGGGCCCTGCGGTGAGGGATAGTGTTGTGACCCAGGTTCCTGGACCCAGACTCCTGGACTTGGATGATTCAGAAAATGAGGAGAAGACCTGGCAAGCCCTGCTTCTCTTGAGCCCTCTCCTCCTGGCACCCACTCAAAGGGAGGAGGAGGAGGCCGGCAAGGCCTGATTCTCCCGGCCTTCTTCTGATTTGGCAACGCCCCAAGAACAGTTTTGGAGTGACGCAAGATTACGAAGACTTGATCGGCGTGCGCAGCAGCGGAAGAGTTGGGACAAAGCCAAGTCATAATTGTCATGCAGTGACATCTGCAGAGACTATAAATAGGAGGCGGGACTTCCTGGTTTTTTGTCTTGGACAAAGCAATGAATTTGGCGCGAGCTAACTGTTTCATGGAGGGAAGAATATATTCGTGAGTAATTCTGGCCTTATCTATAATCTCCTCGTTATCTCCAGAAACTTGGCAGGCCCGTGGGTAGACGTTGCCAGGACATGTATCTATGTAAATAAAAGGAAAAAAAGGAAGGCCTCTGACGGACTCTTTGCTGGGAGTATTGGGGGAAGGGAAACAGAACAGGAAGGATTTATACTCCTTGCAGACAGCTGGTCATTTGCATCCTTTTAGAGGGTCGTTGAGGCCACTTGGAGGTTTATCTGTGTCCTCAGGCTCACCTGAGTGGTGCAAACGGTTCCTGCAGTCTGCAATTTTTATCTGGAAATCCATTCCTCCTCCCACACCATTCCAAGGGTCTTCATCCCAAATTGTATAGCTAAAAATCTATAGAGATTCTCAATCCTCCAGGTCTTAGTTGTCCCAAAGGGGCTTTTTCAGGAGGCAACTGGACTTTCTGGTTTTTTCTTTTGAAGATGTTTTGCTTCTCATCCAAGAAGCTTCTTCAGCTCTGGCTGGATGGTGGGGAATGGAAGGATTTATACTCCTTGCAGACAGCTGGTCATTTGCATCCTTTTTAGAGAGTCCTTGAGGCCACTTGGAGGTTGTCTGTGTCCTCAGGGTCCCCTGAATTTAGGAAGTGGTTGTTTTTGTTCATACATGCATGGCACAACATAGGAGAACAAGCCCACCAGGACTAGATTCAGCACTTCCACCTGCATTTAAAAGACACCAGCCACTCTTTTGAAGACGGCAGAGTCCAAATTTTGGATGGAGGGGATCGCTGGTTTGAGAAGAGGGGTCAAAGAGGCCATCCGTGTCAAAACTGAACAGCCCTCCCTCAACTGAGGGGGAGGGGTACAACCTCATCTGTCTCCAGTCTACAATACAGTCCTTTCAGCAGTTCCAGGAAGGCTCCACGTCCATTTGAACTAAACCTCCAAGTGGCCTCAACGGCTCTCTAAAAGGATACAAATGACCAGCTGTCAGCAAGGAATCTAAATCCTTCCCTTTCCCACCATCCAGTCAGAGCTGAAGAAGCTTCTGGGATGAGAAGCGAAACGTCTTCAGAGAAAGAGAAGGAAGTCCAGTTATCTCTGGACCAGCGCACCACTTTCAGGCAGCGTCCCAGCCGGCCTTCTGGGTCCTCACCTTGAGCGATGTCATCAAAGGTATTCTGGTTGACCATCCGCTCCACGATCTTCACCGCCTTGGCCACTTTGTTGATGTCGTCGCTCTGTTGAAAAAAAGGCAACGGGAAGATTCAAGAGCAAAGCAAAGCAAGGAGGCCCTGCGAGGACTTCTACTTCGTGCGCTCCCAACGCGCCATTCGGCTGCCTTGGAGTGGCGGGATCTCTGGTTAGGATGGAGGGAGGGTAACATCTTCAGGGCTAGAAGGGAGGAGGAGGAGGAGGAGGAGGAGGAGGAGGACTGTGGGGTTTTTGGTGCTCTCTGAGTTTGATGGTTTTCATTCAGATGTTTAATTACCCAACTAGGTAACACCATGCATACCAGAAGAAAGGGGTTGTGTGGAGGGGAAGAAGGGAGGAAGAGGAGGAGGAGGAGAGTGACTATGGGGTTCTTGATGCTCTCTGAGCTTGGCTGTTTTCTTGCAGATGTTTTATTACCCAACTAGGTAACATCATCAGTGCTAGAAGGGAATAGTGCTTGCAGAGAGGAAGAGAAGGAGGAGGAAGAGGAGGAGGAGGAGGAGGAAAATGACAACTTGGTGGTCTCTGAGCTGGTTTTTTTCCTTGTAGACCTTTCATGACCCAACTAGGGAACATCATCAGTCGAGTCATGAAATACCTGCAAGAAAACCACCAAGCTCAGTGAGCACCAAAGACCACAAAAGTTGTTTTTTTTAAAAAATAATAATAATAGGTTTGCAAAGATTGCCAGTTCAAATTTCGGCCTATAATCCTAAACCTCCACTCTAGGGAAGCTTGCAAGTTTCCTTCTGCAACCCACCTCCGCACAGCCTCAAAAGTCTTCTGCTTGATGCAAGATCATATCCCCCTGGCTTGATCAGAAGGCCCTAATCCTGCACTTAACGTTTCAGGGCTGCGTATGCGAATTACGCACCACCGAGCCTGTGGAGATCGTTCCACAGCAAGAATCTCTCAGTCGGAATCAGCGTGGTTTTGATTGCACTCCTCGCCACCCCAAGCACCGGTTTATCTTGCATCTTTTTGAAGCAAAACATCATAAAAATTAATATGCCCATTTCCCGCCCCCCCCACCCTTTTAAGAGTCTTGGGGAATTGACTTTCCCAGCCAAGTTTCCTCACTTGCAAACTCTCAGCCGGGAGGACTGGCTTAGCAACACAGTCATTCTCCCTTTCTGGGGAATTTCCAGTTACATTATTTTCTACAGCTGCATTAATGGAAGCCTTTGACATGAGGCGCCGTATCTTGTTCGTGGGAAAGAAACATTCTTGCCCGATTGCGATAGTCACCTTGAAAAAAACAACTCCCGTTTATCTTGGAGCTACAGATTGCCTGCCACAAATAATCCTTGTTTTGCAGACTTTTAATTACGGAGAAATAAAATACCGACGCGAGTAATGTTCCCCAGGCGGGATCTTTGCAACGTTGGTATGGAAACCATCCGTTTGCCCAGAACGGATGGGATACAGGCAGAAATCTGGTGGACCGTTTTTGTCCAAACCAATGGAGCAATGCCATAGGGCAGGGGTTATTCCGAAGAATTCCTAAATAGGGATTGGATGGCATGCCTGAATATCTCCAATATCCTATAGACAAAGTTTTGTGTTTTTTTTTTAAAAAATTTCTCCAAAAAAAAGCTACCAGTGAGGGATCCTTGGTGCTCTCTCAGCTTGCTTGTTTTCTTGTAGATGTTTCAGGACTCAACTAGGTCACATCTTCAGTGCTAGGGGTGTTACTTAGTTTGAGTAAAACAAACATTTACAAGAAAAGGAAGAAGGGGGGGGAGGAGGGGAGGAGGTGTCTGCTGTCTGCCTCTGGAGGCTCCGGAATCCATGCATCGCTCCCAGATGGCCCTGGCCCATTTCTGCCTCCGACGCAGAACCCTCGTCTGGGCCTTCCCCTGACTCCAGGACTGACCCATTGTCCTCCCGACCTCCTCACTGTCCAACTCCGCTGCCAGCTCTGCGGGCTGCTGGCGGACCACAACACTATGACTATCATGAAGTAAAGTAAAAGGAAAGGAAAGGAAAGGAAAGGAAAGGAAAGGAAAGGAAAGGAAAGGAAAGGAAAGGAAAGGAAAGGAAAGGAAAGGAAAGGAAAGGAAAGGAAAGGAAAGGAAAGGAAAGGAAAGGAAAGGAAACTCATCAAGGAGAGAAGCAACTTAGAACTAAGGAGAAATTTCCTGACAGTTAGAACAATTAATAAGTGGAACGACTTGCCTGCAGAAGTTGTGAATGCTCCAACACTGGAAATTTTTAAGAAAATGTTGGATAACCATCTGACTGAGATGGTGTAGGGTTCCTGCCTGGGCAGGGGGTTGGACTAGAAGGCCTCCAAGGTCCCTTCCAACTCTGTTGTTGTTATTGTTATTATTATGATTCTTGACCAATGTATCTTTCCTTTTTATGTACACTGAGAGCATATGCACCAAAGACAAATTCCCTGTATGTCCAATCAGACTTGGCCAATAAAGAATTCTAATTCAATGCCAACTGACATGGGAAATATCGACTTTGGTTTTATTGTGTTTATCTCAAATTTATATAGCTGCCCATCCTACCAGAAATATACAGGGAATCCATGGCTTACCACCACAATGGAGCACAAAATTTCCCTGTTGTGGAACAATGCCGTTGTTAAGTAAGATGTGCCCCATTATGACAATCTTTTTGCCACAGTTGTTAAGCGGAGCACTGCAGCTGGTAAGTGAATCATATGGTTGTTAAGTGAATCCGGCTCCCCCTCCCTTAAGTTTGCTTGCTGGAAGCCTGCTGAGAAGGTGACAAAGGGGATCACGTGACTCCGGGACCCTGCGACAGTCACAAATATGAACCAGTTGCCCAAATTTTAATCACGTGACCCTGAGGATGCTACAACAGTCGTAAGTGGGAAAAAAAACAACGATCCTAAGTCACTTTTTTCAGTGCGTTGTAACTGTGAGTGGTCACTAAATGAACTGTTGTAAGTCAAGGAGTACCTCTAGTAGGTCTTAAGGCAGGGGTGTCACACTTGATTTCATGGAGGGCCGCATCAGGGTTGCGTTTGGCCTCAGAAGGCCAGGAGTGGGCGTGACACAGGACCGTCAGGGACACCTGTGGTGGCCAAGTGTTAAGGCAGGACTTCCCTGAGACCCTCCCTCACTCTCATTATAATCTCCTTCCTTCCTTCCTTCCTTCCTTCCTTCCTTCCTTCCTTCCTTCCTTCCTTCCTTCCTTCCTTCCTTCCTTCCTTCCTTCCCTTTCCTTTCCTTTCCTTTCCTTTCTTCCTTCCCTCCCTCCCTCCCTCCCTCTCTCCATGTTTCCTTCCTTCCATCCATATTTTTCTTCCTTCCTTCCCTCCCTCCCTCCCTCCCTCCCTTTCTCCCTTCATGTTTCTTTCCTTCCATCCATATTTTTCTTCCTTCCTTCCCTCCCTCCCTCCCTCTCTCCCTTCATGTTTCTTTCCTTCCATCCATATTTTTCTTCCTTCCTTCCCTCCCTCTCTTCCGATACCAGGACTAAAACCTTCAGTCAATGTAAAAAGGGAGAGGACTGGGAATGCCTTGATGAGTTCATTGCATTGGTTCTGCTTTATTTAGCTTAGCCATGAAACCACATACACAAACACACACACACATAAAATTGAAGGCCCTCTCCAAACTCAAAAAAAGCTAAACATTTCTTGTGAGAAGCAATGGTGGGATTCAAGTAATTTAACAACCGGTTCTCTGCCCTCATGATTTCTCCCAACAACCACTTTGCCAAACTGCTCAGAAAGTTAACAATTGGTTCTCCCGAAGTGGTGCGAACTGGCTGAATCCCGCCACTGGTGAGAAGGTATTTTACATTTATTTATCTGATTTTATTTTAAGTATAGCACAGTATTTTAACTATATCAGTAACAATTAACCTATTTGCTCCAAAAAGCAAGATGGGTGGTATATAAATTAATTAAATTTCCTTCCTTCCTTTTTTTTTTAAATTTGAATTTATATCCCGCCCTTCTCCAAAGACTCAGGGCGGCTTACACTGTGTTAAGCAATAGTCTTCATCCATTTTATTATATACAAAGTCAACTTTATTGCCCCCAACAATCTGGGTCCTCATTTTACCTACCTTATAAAGGATGGAAGGCTGAGTCAACCTTGGGCCTGTGGGACTTGAACTTGCAGTAATTGCAAGCAGCTGTGTTAATAACAGACAGACTTAGTTTGCTGAGCCACCAGAGGCCCTTCCTTCCTTCCTTCCTTCCTTCCTTCCTTCCTTCCTTCCTTCCTTCCTTCCTTCCTTCCTTCCTTCTTCATCTCCTTTCTTCTTCCTTCCCTTCTTTTTCTTTGTCTTTCCTCTTTCCCTTTCTCCTTTCCTATCCCATCTTGCATGCTCAAATGCAAAAGAGGAAAATTTCTCCTTTATTTTTGCTTTTAGAGCTCCGTTTTCGTGGGCTGTTCCTTTGCTGTTTCCAGACTGGCCCCGTGGGCCAGATCTAAGCATCCTGCAGGGCAGATACGGCCCGCAGGCCTTGAGTTTGACTCTGTCTGTCTTAAGGCGTGTCACCCCGACACACACCCTCCCACGTCTTCCCCAGAATTAGCAGCACAAAACAACAGCCAATGCGCCAATTACAGCCTCCCGGTGGGAATTAATGAAACGTGACGAGAAAGTGTTAATGGAGACCATTTCTGTTTCTTCCTAATGATCTGTTTCTGGCAGGCTCATCTTTCTAAGCCAGTAATAGCATCCCAAGTGCCCAGTCCTCATGAGCACAAAGATTTACCACCGTCAGTTGAGACTCACTTCCCGGTGGGGACTTTCGTTACTGTTAAAGAGGCGTGTTTGCAGACAATCCTCGACTTACGAATCTCAATGGAGCCCCAAATTTCTGCGGCTAAGGGAGACATTGGTTATGCGGAGATTTTGTCCCGTTTTATGACCTTCCTTGCCACATTCATTAAGTGAAATCACTGCGGTGGTTCAGTGAGGAAAACAAGGTTGGGAAACCAATCCGGCTTCCCCCGTGCACTTCGCTTGTCGGAATGTCGCAACAGGGGATCACGTGACCCTGGGATGCTGCGACCGCCATAAATATGAGTCAGCTGCCAAGCGGCCATATTTCAATCACATGACCGCCAGGAATGCCGCAATGGTCTTAAGTGTGAAACATGGCCATAAGTAGCAGCAAGACTACTGTAGGTACAAAAATGGAAGGATGTTTCACTCCCCACCGATGACGAATGGATACAGGAGCTGATGGAGTTGGCAGAAATTTTATTTATTTATTTTATTTTTATTATTTAAATTTATATACCGCCCTATCTCCCAAAGGACTCAGGGCGGTTCACAGGCATATAAAACATCGATACACAAAATTAAAATAATCTTTAAAAAACTTATTCCAATGCCCTATCATTAAAAATAGAAATATAAATATTAAAATCAATTTAAAACCCCTATAAAATTTAAAATCTAAGCCAGTCCTGCACAGATGAATAAATGTGTCTTGAGCTCGCGACGGAAGGTACGAAGGTCCGGAAGTTGACGGAGTCCTGGGGGGAGCTCGTTCCAGAGGGCGGGAGCCCCACAGAGAAGGCCCTTCCTGGGCGCCGCCAGACGACACTGCCTAGCTGACGGCACCCTGAGGAGTCCCTCCTGTGAGAGCGCACGGGTCGGTGAGAGGTATCTGGTCGCAGTAGGCGGTCCCAGATAACCCGGCCCTATGCCATGGAGCGCTTTAAAGGTGGTCACCAAAACCTTGAAGCGCACCCGAAGGCCACAGGTAGCCAGTGCAGCCTGCGCAGGATGGGTGTTATGCGGGAGCCACGAGGGGCTCCATCTATCACCCGCAGCCGCATTCTGGACTAACTGTAGCCTCCGGATGCCCTTCAAGGGGAGCCCCATGTAGAGAGCGTTGCAGTAATCCAGGCGAGACGTCACGAGGGCGTGAGTGACCGTGCATAGGGCCTCCCGGTCCAGAAAGGGGCGCAACTGGCGCACCAGGCGAACCTGGTAGAACGCTCTCCTGGAGACGGCCGTCAAATGATCTTCTAGAGACAGCCGTTCATCCAGGAGGACGCCTAAGTTGCGCACCCTCTCCATCGGGGCCAGTGACTCGCCACCGATGGTCAGCCGCGGATTTAGCTGACTGTACCGGGATGCCGGCATCCACAGCCACTCCGTCTTGGAGGGATTGAGCTTGAGCCTGTTTCTCCCCATCCAGACCCGTACGGCCTCCAGACACCGGGACAGCACTTCGATAGCTTCGTTGGGGTGGTCCGGTGTAGAAAAGTACAGCTGGGTGTCATCCGCATACAGCTGGTACTTCACACCGAAATGGCTAAATTGACTGTTTTGATCAAAGAAAAGAATGTAAGTACTTGTGTGGCTGCGTGGAAACCGCTTCTGGACTTTGTGCTTGAGGTGGGGAAAAAATGAAACTTTTGATTTTGGCTTTTACTGATTAGATTGATTAGTTTTTATAGAAATGGCTAGTTTATGTTATCATGAGCTATACTGCAGGCTACTTCCGCTGGCTGCTGGCCGCCTGCAATTTAGCAGTTCAAATCTTACCAGACTCAAAGTGGACTCAGCTTTCCATCCTTCTGAGGTCATTAAATGAGGAGCCAGGTTATTGGGGTTAATTTGCTGACTCTAAATTGCTTAGAGAGGTCTTGAAAGCACTGTGAAGTGGTATATAAGTCTAAGTGGTATTGCTATTTTCTTTCTTTCCTTCCTTCCTTCCTTCCTTCCTTCCTTCCTTCCTTCCTTCCTTCCTTCCTCCCTTCCTCCCTCCCTCCCTCCCTCCCTTCCTTCATGAGCCATTGTGGCACAGTGGTTAAAATGCGGTATTGCAGGCTAATTCTGCCCACAGCCAGTGGTTCGATCCTGCCTGGCTCAAGGTTAATTCAGCCTTCTCTCCTTCCGAGGTGGGTAAAATGAGGACCCAGACTGTTTGGGGGCAATAGGCTGACTCTGTAAATCGCTTAGAGGGCTGGAAAGCATTGTGAAGTGGTATATGTCTAAGTGGTATTGCTATTTTCCTTCCTTCCTTCCTTCCTTCCTTCCTTCCTTCCTTCCTTCCTTCCTTCCTTCCTTCCTTTTCCTTCCTTCCTTCCTTCCTCCCTCCCTCCCTCCATCCTCCCTCCCTCCTTTCCTTCCTCCCTCTCTCCCTTCCTCCCTTCCTCCCTTCCTTTTCCTTCCTCCCTTCCTCCCTTCCTTCCTCCCTCCCTCCCTTCCTTCCTTCCTCCCTCCCTCCCTCCCTCCCTCCCTCCCTTCCTTTTCCTTCCTTCCATCTTCCCTTCCTTTTCCTTCCTTCCTCCCTCCCTTCCTTTTCCTTCCTTCCATCCTTCCTTCCTTCTTCCCTCCCTCCCTTCATGAACCATTGTGGCGCAGTGGTTAGAATGCTTAAAGAGGGCTATAAAAGCAATATGAAGTGGTATATAAGTGCTATCGCTATTATGGAAAAGTAAAAAGTTGTGGTTCGATGTTAATGTCTTATTTTACTGCAACAGAGGGAGAAGGAAATCAAAGCTTTGTCTAACCCTAACCCTAACGCAACGTGTCTCCGTTTTTCTATTTTGTATTTTATTCTATAATCTAATAAAATTGTTTAAAGATGTGGGGGGGAAATGGCCGCAAGTCTCTTTTTTTCAATTATGTTGTAACTTGGAACAGTCACTAAATGAACTATTGTAAGTGGAGGACTAGCTGTATGGGGGCATATAATTCAGCAGTGAAGTTTCAGGCTTCACACGGATATACAAGGAGCGGCTTCTCTACCCAGCGATGTGAAGAAAAGGAGTGGAGCGAGAGCTTGGGGCTTAATCCATCATTAGGCCCTGCATTGTCGGTCTAATTAAATCAGCAGTCAGATCCTTTTTCCTTGCCATCCATTTTCGTTCCAAAAAAAATCGATTAATAGGCTTAAATCGATCGCCTCTTCCTTGCCACCCAGTGAGTTCCATCAAGGGCAACCATAATGGGGTTTCCTCGCATTTGGTTTAGTGTCCCGCAGGAACTCAGCTAACTCTTGCGCTAATTTTTTCAACAAACCATGGTTAATCTGGTAGTCCTAGCAAGATTACCAGATCCTGTAAGGGCTTTGTTCCTCAGGCCATCCGTCTGGGAAACTCGCAAGGTTCGCTTTTCTCGCCGTGTACATGTATACTTCCGAACTAGACTGTGCTGTTTCTGTGTGTCCTGTGACATATACGTGGGTACATGCATAATTTTGTATTTATTTATTTATTTATTTATTTATTTATTTATTTATTTATTTATTTATTTATTTATTTATTTATTATGTCATGTTCATGTACTCTATCTTGGAGGTAGTGGCCCTTTGAGAGCTGCGTGCGTTGAAATTTCATTTTAATGTATGCTGATTAATTGTTCTGTCCTCCCACTTCAGTCTGGGAGGCACGTGAACTGACTCAATTAGCCGGCAATTTAGTCCATGGCAGCTATCAGCTCTGGCAGCAAACCAGCGATCGTCTGCCAAGGTTTTCTTTATCTTCCTTGATGCCGGCGTGTCAGAAGCTCATTACTGGAGCAACCAAGAAGTCAGGAACAAAGAGCAATCCAAGCCAAATGCTCAGTCAAATTGTTCAGCTCAAGTTTTCTCCAGTCAGTTTGCTTTGTCCGTCACGAAGTAGTGGAGCCGCCCCTCCTGCTTTTATACCCTGTGGGGTGTGGCTCCGTGACTCAGCACTTTCTAGGCCTGCTCCACCCCTGCTTCTGTTGTTCCCGCCTCCCTTGTCTACGAAACCGGGGATCTAACCAGGACTGATTGTCCACAGCTGGGTCTGGAAGCGGTGCCTGGGCGGTGGGGAGATACAGGAGACAGAGGCCTCGTCACCTCCTCTACCTGGCCTGCCTCTGCTCCTGGAGCTGAGCCAGAGAGGCCGGCCCTGCAGAGGGGAACCCTGCCGGCCCTTTCCCCTCACTCTCTGAGTCACTTTCTGGCAGGGGGCCAGGCCCAGGGGGAGGGCTAGAGCCACAACATTAGTGTACATTCAAAGCGACAATAAAGTTATTAATCTGTTCTGTTCTGCTCTAATTCTTATTCTTATTCCTACTCCTTTTTTATATATAAATGATTTTTATTGCATTTTTTCCTTTACATAATTCTTATACATATTCAGCAGACTGTCTCATTTTTATATACTTCGGATCAACATTCCATACTATATATACATTATATACATCCACTATCTAATCCTCAATAATCCTATGTGTATTTCCAATTTTTATTTCTATTATCTGTCCAAGTATACCACTTTTCCCAAACCGCATAAAATTCTGAGTCATCTTTTTCTTTTAGTTCTAGGGTAAGTTTATCCATCTCGGCACAATCATAGATCTTCTGAATAATCAATCTTTCTGGTGGTGTATTGCGTTCCTTCCAATATTGCGCGAACGCAATTCTTGCCACTGTTAGTATGTGTAAAATCAAATACCTTATCTTTCTATCATATTTTGTTTTGAGTATTCCCAGGATAAATCTTTCCGGATTTAGTTCTGATTGACAGTTTGTTATCTCTTGAAGCCATCCTTGCATTTTAGTCCAGTATTTTTTTCGCTTCAGGACATAGCCACCAAGTATGAAAGAAGGTACCTTGATATTGGTTGCATTGCTTAAATTCGAATACCTTTTAGCCAGTCTTGCTGGGGCTAAGTGCCAACGGAAGAACATTCCTATTCCTATTCTATTCCTTTAACTAAGGAACAATTACTCTCTCTATAGGAGGCGGTGGTGAGACCTCTCCTCAAGAAGCCTTCCCTGGACCCAGCTATTTTGGGTAATTACCGTCCAGTCTCCAACCTTCGCTTTGTGGTGAAGGTTGTAGAGAGTGTGGTTGCATGGCAGCTCCCCCGGCACCTGGAGGAAACTGTCTATCTAGACCCGTTCCAGTCCGGCTTCCGACCCGGTTATAGCACGGAGACGGCTTTGGTCGCGTTGGTGGATGACCTCTGGAGGGCCAGGGACAGGGGTTGTTCCTCTGCCTTGGTCCTATTAGATCTCTCAGCGGCCTTCAATACCATCGACCATGGTATCCTGCTGCGCCGGTTGGAGGGATTGGGAGTGGGAGGCACCGTTTATCGGTGGTTCTCCTCCTCTCTGACCGGTGCAGAGCAGTGTTGACAGGGGGCAGAGGTCGTCCTCGAGGCGCCTCACTTGTGGGGTGCCTCAGGGTCGATTCTCTCGCCTACCCTGTTCAACATCTATGTAAACCGCTGGGTGAGGTCATCAGTGGTTTCGGGTGAGTTATCATCTGTACGCTGATGATACTCAGCTGTACTTTTCCACCCGGACCACCCCAACGAAGCGGTCAAGTGCTGTCCCGGTGCCTGGAAGCTGTACGGGTCTGGATGGGGAGAAACAGACTCAAGCTCAATCCTCCAAGACGGAGTGGCTGTGGATGCGGCATCCCGGTACAGTCAGCTGCATCCGCAGCTGACTGTTGGCAGTTAGTGGCCCCAAAGGAGGTGGTTCGCAACTTGGGCGCCCTCCTGGATGGACGGCTGTCTTTGATGAACACCTGGCGGCCGCCGCCAGGAGGGCCTTTACCAAGTTCGCTTGGTTCGCCAGTTCGTCCTTCCTTGACCGGGATGCCTTATGCACGGTCACTCACGCCTGGTTACGTCTAGGCTGGATTATTGCAATGCTCTCTACATGGGGCTGCCCTTGAGGTGCACCCGGAGGCTGCAGTTAGTCCAGAATGCGGCTCTTGAGTAGTAATGGGGCGCTCGTGGCTCCCACGTGACATCGCTGCTCGTAGCTTGCACTGGCTTCCTGTGGTCTTCGGGTGCGCTTCAAGATTTTGGTAACTATCTTTAAAGCGCTCCATGGCTTAGGACCTGGGTACTTACGAGACCGCCTGCTGTTACCCTTTGCCTCCCACCGACCCGTACGCTCTCACAGAGAGGGTCTCCTCAGGGTGCCGTCCGCCAAACAGTGTCGGCTGGCGGCCCCCAGGAGTAGGGCCTTCTCTGTGGGGGCAGTGACGCTCTGGAACGAACTTCCCCCTGGCCTGCATCAAGTGCCTGATTTTCGGACCTTCCGTCGTGAGCTCAAAACATATTTATTTATTAAAGCGGGACTGGCATAATTAGTGTTGAATTTTAATTGGGTATTCTTAATATTTTAAAATTTTTAAATCTAAATTTTAATAATCAGCCTTTAAAATTTGCTCTTTTTAAATGTTGTTTTAAATTGTATATATTTTGTTTTTATTCTGGCTGTACACCGCCCTGAGTCCTTCGGGAGAAAGGCGGTATAAAAATTTAATAAAATAAATAAATAAATAAATATAGGGACGTGGTGGCTCAGGGGCTAGGACGTTGAGCTTGTCAATCAAAAGGTTGGCAGCTCAGCGGTTCGAATCCCTAGTGCTGCCGTGTAACGGGGTGAGCTCCCGTTACTTGTCCCAGCTTCTGCCAACCTAGCAGTTTCGAAAGCACCTAAAAATGCAAGTAGAAAAAATAGGGACCACCTTTGGTGGGAAGGTAACAGCGTTCCGTGCGCCTTTGGCATTGAGTCATGCCGGCCACATGACCACGCAGACGTCTTCGGACAGCGCTGGCTCTTCGGCTTTGAAATGGAGATGAGCACTGCCCCCTAGAGTCGGCAACGACTAGCACGTATGTACAAGAGGAACCTTTACCTTTACCTAATTACTCTCTCACTTGGATCAGCAACGTTTAATTCTAGACCATTGACCAAGCAGTAAACAATAGTCTAATCAAGCAACCAATAACAGTAGCCTGGCTAGGTGGCTCAGTGGCTAAGACTCTGAGCTTGTTGATCAGAGAGGTTGGCAGTTTTACAGTTCGAATCCCTAGTATAGGTCTCTTGCGTGAGCAGGGGGTTGGACTAGATGACCTCCAAGGTCCCCTCCAACTCTGTTACTGTTATTATTAATGTTACTAGCAACACTGACCAAGCCCCTTGTATTTAAACAGAGAGTAAACCCCAGTTCCTTCTAGCAATGATGATGTTCCCTAGTTGGGTCATGAAACATCTGCAAGAAAACAGTCAAGCTCAGAGAGCACCAAGGACTCCTCCTCTTCCTCCTCCTCTCCACAAAAGTAAAAAAAAAAGATTGTGTGCCATAGCTGATCACACACACACCCGCGCACTTACTACATGCCTTCTTTTGGCATGCACTGCGCACATGCACCTCACATTTGGTGCGCAGTGCGCATGCACAGCCAGCAAACCGATAGTAAACCGGTTCAGATTTCACCACTGCATGTGGCCCATCATGTGGCCCAATCAAAGCACCCTCCCAACTGGAGATGCCTTCCAGTCCCACCCCTCCAGGTGCAAGATGTCCTTGACTCTCTGGGAAAGGAATGTTATTATGACTACATATCTCCCCTGCTCTCCCAGTTTCCCACAGTAGTAAATGTGGCAGGCCTGAAGGCCCAATGCAAAGATGGCTTCCAGGCCTTACACAGTCAGAGGGACCAGAAGAGAAAACAGATTAGTTGGCTAATAAAAGGTAGAGATAAGGCCTCCAGAGAGACTGAAATTAAAGCACACTCAACGCAACATGGAAAAAGGCAACAGCACCTGTGATTCCAGAGAGGTTAATTTCCTTCCCATCATCTTGTCTTCTTTCTTGGTCACGGGGGCTTTCTGTTTTTCCTTCTCCTTTGACTTCTCCAGTTTTTGGAGTTCTTCCACATAAACGTCGTAGATGGTCCACTAAGAGGAAGAAATAGCGAGTCAGTCATAAATTCACAGAAATGGAAGATGCTTTTCTTGGTTCAGCTCGTCCAGCTGGCTGGGGAATCCTGGGAGTTGAAGTCCATACCTCTTACAGTACCAAGTTTGGAAAAAAACACGAATTCAGTCCCCATGCAACCTCCTACAAAATGCCAAGCAAGCATAGAAAACAACTCAACCAAAATTAGAGACGTGCCAATTACTGTGGTGCGACTGTACCTGAGTGCAAAGGTTTGCAAAAGTTGAATCCCTACAGGAATCGAAACAGGATGAAGGATAGGAAGAAGTCCAAGCTGAGAGGCCCAAGCAAGAAAGAGCTGCAGCAAACAAGAAAGTGGGTTTAGGAAGGAGGGGAGGAAAAAGCAAAGATGAAAGAAAACTCGGACACTTCCATACTTCCACCACTTACAATACCAGACAACACAGTATCAACAGTGGAGTCCTTCAAATTTCTAGGTTCTACCATATTGCAAGATCTAAAATGGACTTCAAACATCAAAAACATCATTAAAAAAGGACAACAAAGACTGTTCTTTCTGCGCCAACTCAGTAAGCTCAAACTGCCCAAGGAGCTGCTGATTCAATTCTACAGAGGAATTATTGAGTCGGTCATCTGCACCTTTATAACTGTCTGGTCTGGTTCTGCAACCCAACAAGACAGACAGACTTCAGAGGATCATTAGAACTGCAGAAAAAACCATGGCTACCAACCTGCCTTCCATTGAGGATCTGTATACTGCACGAATCAAGAAGAGGGCCGTGAAAATATCGACAGACCCCTCGCACCTTGGACATAAACTGTTTCAACTCCCACCCTCAAAACGACGCTATAGAGCACTGCACACCAGAACAACTAGACACAAGAGCAGTTTTTCCCCGAATGCCATCACTCTGCTAAACAAATAATTCCCTCAACACTGTCAGACTATTTACTAAATCTGCACTACTATTAATCTTCTCATCGTTCCCATCACCCATCTCCTCCCACTTATGACTATGACTGTAACTTTGCTGCTTGTATCCTTATGATTTATATTGATATTGTTTCCTGGTTGCTTATTTGTACCCTATGATTATCATTAAGTATTGTACCTTAGAATTCTTGATGAACATATTTTTTCTTTATGTACACTGAGAGCATATGCACCAAGACAAATTCCTTGTGTGTCCAATCACACTTGGCCAATAAAAAAATTCTATTCTATTCTTTGTGGCGGCAAAGCTCGAGACCTTTTAATGTTGCCTAAGAAAATTTCAGAAGGGCTTATAACTAAGGACAGTGAGAAAGAGCTAAGATCCTGCCAGGCACCAAAAAGAGGAAAAATAATATTAAATAGAACTTCAGTTCCATGGCTGTTACATTACAAAAGCCTTCACACCTTGTTTTTCCCAGCATCTCAAAGTTCAAAATCATTTAACACACTTAACAAGATTCCTAAGTCTGATTTCCGAAAGATTGTCCTTGGCTGCTTGGAACAAATGCAGGAGACCCAAATATTTGTCTAATCTCTTCTCAAAAACCTCCAACAATGGAGCACCCACAACTTCTGGAAGCAAGGCATTGCACTGATTAACAGAATAAGAGTTGGAAGGGACCTTGGAGGTGTTCAAGTCCAGACCTCTGCTCTGGCAGGAGACCCTAAATCATTTTGGACACAGGGCTGTGCAGTCTCTTCTTAAAAACCTCCAGTGATGGATCACGCACAACTTCTGGAGGCAAACTGGTTAATTGTTCTTACTGTTTGGAAATTTCTCCTTAGTTCTAGTTGCTTTTCTCCTTGATTAGTTTCCATCGGTTGCTTCTTGTCTGGCCTTCAGGTGCTTTGGAGAGTACTGTATTTTTCGGAGTATAAGACGCAGCTTAGTTTTTGGGGAGGAAAATAGGAAAAAAAAATCTGGTATTCATCTGGCTAGAGTCCTCACTCTGGTCAGCTTCAGCACATTAGTTTGCTGGTTTTGAGCACACGCGTGCGCTTTTTATCCCCTGCTTGGGGATAAAAAACAGCTTCTAAAGCACAGCTGATCTTTGGAGAGAGAAGCAATGAGAAAAGCAGGCAAAGCACGGAAGATCGCTTCACTCGCTAGCGCCTCGTTAGGGCTGAAAAAAACTTCACAGCTGAGAGTTGGAGGGAGCAGGCAGGAAGATCACTTCACTGAAGATCACTTCCAGCAAAGCAGGAAGATCACTTCACTGAAAAAAAGCTTAGCGTGCAGATCACTTCACTCACTAGCGCCTCGTTAAGGCTGAAAAAAAGCTTAGAAAAAGCTACATTCAGAGTATAAGACGCACTCAAATTTCAGCCACTTTTAGGAGGGAAAAAGGTGCGTCTTATACTCCGAAAAATACGGTAGTTTGACCCCCTTTTCTTTGTGGCAGCCCCTGAGATATCAGAAAACTGCTATCATGTCACCTCCCAGTCCTTCTTTTCATTAAACTAGACATATCCAGTTCCTGCAACCGTTCTTCATATGTTTTAGCCTCCAGTCCCCTAATCATCTTTGTTGCTCTTCTCTGCACTCTTTCTAGAGTCTCAACATCTTTTTTACATCGTGGCGACCAAAACTGGATGCAATATTCCAAGTGTGGCCTTACCAAGGCCTTATAAAGCGGTATTAACACTTCACGGGATCTTGATTCTATCCCGCTGTCAATGCAATCTAGGATTGTACTATATCCCTCTCTTGACAGAAGCTGGACTGTAAGCACAGGTGCCCTGGCAGACCCACAACACAGAAAGGAGCAGTTACCTGGTTAGCGGTGTCCGAGAAAGTTGCTCTTGGTGGGGGCTCCATCTGGCAGGCCCTGTCCTGAAAGAAAGAAGTTTGTCAAGGATTTCAACCCAGAATTTGAGCAATGTGCAGTTAATTTTGTTGGGTTCCTGGGTTGGGTCTACAACAACTCGCCACCGAAAAATTTGCTGCACGCGGGACAAGAGTTACACTAATATTGAAGAAATAGTGGAAGGATGCCAAAGGAGGGACAAAATGAAATATGAATGACCAAAATTAAAACATTTATATTTCATTACTTTAAATAATTAAATTGAATGGTTGAATTGTCCCACACGCAGCCAGTTGTTCCGTGGTGAGTTGGCCATGGCAAATTGGCCGCGGCGAGTTATCCCATTCCGCCTGGGATGGCCACAATGTCTTTTTCCAGGGCCCAGAGGCACTGCAGATGAAGAGAAGCGTTTTGGGAAAGATGAAAGCATCTCGCCATTTAGTAAACTTTCCTGGGCCTGCCAAAGAGATCGCCTCTTCGATTTGCACTGCTTTCCCTAAAGATGGTAGGACTTGAGGGTAATGCGTTGACGACCAATCTACTTGTGACAGTGAATGCTGATCAGCTGCTTAAACCACTTTGGGTTCTCTGGAAATCCCAGGGAGGGAAGAGAACTTTGATAATTGTTGGAAAGGAAGGAAGTCCTGGTTTTGACTGAAGCCCGGCTCTGTGCCTTCCACTGAGGACCTGTATACTGCAAGAGTCAAAAAGAGGGCTGTGAAAATATTTACAGACCCCTCACATTCTGGACATAAACTGTTTCAACTCCTACCCTCAAAACGACGCTATAGAGCACTGCACACCAGAACAACCAGACATAGGAACAGTTTTTTCCCGAAGGCCATCACTCCGCTAAATAAATAATTCCCTCAACACTGTCAAACTAAATCTGCACTATTATTAATCTTCTCATCGTTCCCATCACCCATCTCCTTCCACTTATGACTGTATGACTGTAAGTTTGTTGCTTGTATCCTTACGATTTATATTGATATTGTTTCCTGATTGCTTATTTGAATCCTATGACTATTATTAAGTGTTGTACCTTAGAATTCTTGATGAGCATCTCTTTTCTTTATGTACACTGAGAGCATATGCACCAAGACAAATTCCTTTTGTGTCCAATCACAATTGGCCAATAAAAAATTCTATTCTATTCTATTCTATTCTATTCTATTCTATTCTATTCTATTCTATTCTATTCTATTCTATTCTATTCTATTCTACTCTACTCTACTCTACTCTACTCTATTCTATTCTATTCTATCAGTTTTATTGCTTCTGCACCCCAGAATCATGGGTATTATTCTACAGCTATTTGTGAAACTCTCAAGGAAAAGGCTTTCCATAGAATCCTAGGGCTGGAAGGGCCAAAGTGCTTATACCATCCCAGGCAAGTGATTGTCCAATCTTTTCTAGAAAACATTCAGCGATGGAGCATTCACAGCTCTGAGAGGCAAACAGTTCCATTGATTAATTCCTCTCCCTGTTAGAAAATTCCTCCTTAATTCTAGGTTGGATCTTTCTTGGACAAGCTTCTGCCCATTATTTCTTATCCTGCCCTTGGAGTGCCCTAGAGCCGTGATGGGGAACCTATGGCACGCATGCCAAAGGTTGCACACAGAGTCCCCTCTATGGCACGTGTGCTGTCGCCAGCCGCTCTTTTGGTTGATCTTCATGCGGACCAGAAACCTGAAGACCTGGTGGCCGGGTTTCTGGTACTCCGGCGCATGGGAAGATCAGCACTCACCTGAAAGCAGAAGCCCAGGTGGTCTTCCAAGTTTCTTGGGCTCTGGCGCATGATGTTGGAAGCCCCACGTGACTGTGCCAAAGATGGACCAAAGCCAATGTTGCCCCACCTTCCTTTAAAGCACCAATACGCACATATGGGCCTCTGTGGCTCAGACTGGTAAGACAGTCTGTTATTAACAGCAGCTGCTTGCAATTACTGCAGGTTCAAGTCCCACCAGGCCCAAGGTTGACTCAGCCTTCCATCCTTTATAAGGTAGGTAAAATGAGGACCCAGATTGTTGGGGGCAATGTTGACTTTGTATATAAGATACAAATGGATGAAGACTATTGCTAACATAGTGTAAGCCGCCCTGAGTCTTCAGAGAAGGGCGGGATATAAATGCAAATAAAAAAACAAAAAAAAAACATGAAGACAATTGTTTTTTCAGAGGTCCTGAGCTCTCTGTTAATTGTTCCTCAATTAACAATTATTATTTGACTGACTGATTGATTGATTGATTGATTGATTGATTGATTGATTTCTATAGCCACCCATCTCAGCCCAGGTACTGCAGGCAGCTTACAGTGCTAAAACTATAAAACAGTTAAAGACAATTAAAAACCTTAAGACGTCCCCCCCCCAAAAAAATGCAGACATACAGCAGCCAAGATAGTTATTATAGTGATTACATGTTTAAAATTATGGCTATTGTTTCATTGACTAGCAATCTATGGGCTATTGTTTGAGGTTTGGGGGCCTATTATGCAGCCTGCTTTTCAGAGGTAGGTTTTTGAGCAGCCCCAAAGAAAATCACTTCCAGGTAACCCTTGACTTACAACCAATCGTTTAGTGACTGTTCAAAGTTACAACAGCACCAAAGAAAGGGACTCATGACTGTTTTTCACCCTTACGACCACTGCAGCCTCCCCATAGTCACATGATCCAAATTCAGACCCTTGGCAACTGACTTGTATTTACGACGGTCGCAGCGTCCCGGGGTGTGTGTGTCACCTGATCCCCTTTTGTGACCTTCTGACCGGCAAAGTCAAGTGGGAAGCCAGATTCAGTTAACAACCATGGCCAGAAAGGTTGTAAAATGGGACACAACTCACTTAACCAAGTCTCACTCAGCAACAGAAATTTGGGGCTCAACTGCAGTCATAAGTCGAGGACCACCTGTACTCTTGCTTGAAAGAGTCCCGGTATCCAAAGGGAAGCAAGGATTCCTACCCGCACGGGGTTATTGTAGGTCTGGGAGGCTCTTTCGCTGAAATTAAACTGGTTGGTGAGCTTCCGTTCTTGCACGCCTCGTATGTGGACTTCCTCTTCTTTCTCGATCTGGATTTCCTGTGGGAGGAGAGGAAAGGAGGCGGAGCTGAAAACTAGCAAGGATTCCATCTTACAGAAGGGGAGGTTACCCAAGATCCCAAGATTTATTTTTTTTTATTTTTTATAAAAAGTTTTATTTTTACAATCATGTCAAATAATTCATCCAATGTACAGTTATATACAATTAGTCGGGCTTGCCCAGTCACCACCCCCCTTTTTAACACTCTTCCCTCTTCTACCTTCTTCTACTTTCCAGACCTTCCTCTCCTTCTCTTATCTACATCCTCTCCTCCCTCCACCCTACACCTTCCTTCTCCCTCTTCTACCCTCTTCCTTCCTCTTCTCCTCTTTCCTACCTCCTACTCTCTTTTCTCCCTCCCCACCGTTCTAAAATGGTAACTGGGCAGACCCGACCCTACATTAATTATATTTATACATCTTCAATAATCCCTGTACATTAACCATCACTCCATCTCTACCAAACCCCCAATTCCCTCCCCTTACCCCCCACCCCACCCCGACTTCCCAGAACAAAATGCAGGGTATCAAAACTAACAATCATAATCTAAAATAATTCCTAAATTATAATCTCTAGTCACACCACACTTAGTCACACTCTCAATTCCCTCTCCTTCAAAATATATCTAATACAAAATATTTCCTAAATTTACTCATATGCTATTCGATATTTTTTATCTGATACTTATTTTGAATATAATCAATCCACATTTTCCATTCTAAAATATATTTTTCTTGTGTATAGTCTTTCAAGTAAGCAGATTTTTGCCATTTCTGCCAGATTTGATACTTTAGTGTCCATTCTTCAATTGTAGGTAATTCTTCTTTCTTCCAATATTGAGCAATCAAAAGTCTTGCGGCTGTTATTAAGTTCAAAATCAATTTAGTCTCTATAGCTGTACAGTCCATAATTATTCCTAGTAGAAAGAACTGCGAGTAAACTTAATCTTCTTTTCAAAATATTCTGCATGATCCACCATACTTTAATCCAAAATGCTTTAACTTTTTACAAGTCCACCATATATGGTAATAAGTGGCATCTTCACAATCGCATCTCCAACATTTAGCCTGTACATTAGGATACATACATGACAATTTTTGGGGTCTAAATGCCATCTATAAAACATCTTATAAAAATTTTCTCTCATATTTTGCGCTTGTGTAAATTTAACATTCCTCACCCAAATTCTTTCCCAAGTTTCCAACATTATTGGTTGCTGAAAATTTTGTGCCCACTTAATCATACAATCCTTAACCAATTCAGTCTCTGAGTCTATTTCTACTAATACATTATACAACCTCTTAATATGCTGTTGGCCTTGATCTCTCATTTGTTTTAAGAAATTATCCTCAGTTGCTTAACACCTATTTTTTGATCTAATTTCCATCTAGCTTGTAATTGTCCATATTGGAACCATGTATAATTTTTCCCTTCTTCCCCCATCTTTTCTCTGGATTTTAATTGTAATTCCCCCTTTTCCATACAAAGAAGTTCTTTATAGGTAACTACCTCCATCTTTTGATATATATTTATATTTTCTATCATGTGTCTCGGGATTGCCCATATTGGAATCTTTCCATCTAATTTATATTGATATTTCCTCCAAACCCTCAATAATGCATTTCTAATTATATTATTTTTAAATATTTTATCTACTTTCTTATCATATAATAGATAGGCATGCCACCCATATAACAAACCATAACCTTCTATATTCAAAACTCTTTCCTCAGTTAAATTAATCCAATCAGTAATTAATGATAAAACAACTGCTTCATAATACAATTTTAAGTTAGGCATTTTAAGACCCCCTTTCCTTGTATCCTGCATTATTTTTAATTTTATTCTTGGTTTTTGCCCATCCATACAAAGTTATTAACCCCTTTTGCCATTCCTGTAATTTGATATCATTCTTAAGCACGGTATCATTTGAAATAAAAATAGAAACCTGCGCAAAACACTCATTTTTATACCCGCTATTCTTCCCAACAAAGATAGTTGTAACTTCTTCCAACTCTCCATTTCTTTCCATACCTTCTGCCACAATACCTCATAATTATTTTTATATAATTTAACATTTGAAGCTGTAATATATATTCCTAAATATTTAACCTTTTAACGATTTCAAAACCTGTAGTTCTTTCTAACTCTTCTTTTTGTTGTATATTCATATTTTTAGTTATCATCTTTGTCTTTTGCTGATTCACCTTAAATCCAGATACTTTACCATACTGACCAATTATATCTTTTAAACCAATTACTGAGTATGTTGGTTGAGATACAGTAACAACCAAGTCATCTGCGAAAGCTCTTAATCTGTAATCTTGATGTTTAACTCTAATTCCCTTTATTTGATCGGAGCTACGTATTTTATTCAAAAGAATTTCTAAAGTTAAAATAAAAAGTAATGGAGACAGGGGACATCCCTGTCTCGTCCCTTTCCCAATTTTAAAAGTTTCTGTTAACCCACCATTTACTATTATTTGTGCTGTTTGCTTCTGATATATTGCCTTAATTGCGTGGATAAAATAATCCCCAAATTGCATTTTTTCTATTACTTTAAACAGAAACTGCCAGTCCAATCTATCAAAAGCTTTTTCAGCATCCAAAAAAAAAAAAATTTGCCTCACATTATATCTCATCTGCCTACCCTTAATAAATCCTGACTGATCATCAAGATCCCAAGATTTAATGATAATTAATTTTGACAGAAAGACGAAATCCATCGTCAACAATTGACTGGTTGGCTTATCTCTCTATCTCTCTATCTCTCTATCTATCTATCTATCTATCTATCTATCTATCTCCATCCATCCATCCATCCATCGATCTCTCCATTCATCCATCCATCCATCCATCCATCTATATCCATCCATCCATATCTATCTATCTATCTATATCCATCCATCCATCCATCGATCTCTCCATTCATTCATTCATCCATCCATCCATCTATATCCATCCATCTCTATCTATCTATCTATCTCCATCCATCCATCCATCTATCCATTAACCCATCCATCCATCTCTCCATCCATCCATCCATCCATCCATCTACATCCATCTATATCCATCCATCTATATCCATCCATCTATCTATTTCTCCATCCATATCTATCTATCTATCTATCTATCTATCTATCTATCTATCTATCTCCATCCATCCATCCATCTCCATCCACCCACCCACCCATCCATCCATCCATCCATCTATCTCCATCCACTTATCTATCTATCTATCTATCTATCTATCTATCTATCTATCTATCTATCTCCATCCATCCATCCATCTCCATCCACCCACCCATCCATCCATCCATCCATCCATCTATCTCCATCCACTTATCTATCTATCTATCTATCTATCTATCTATCTATCTATCTATCTATCTATCTATCTATCTACTCATCCCCCTCATATGGGGCCAATTTAATAATATAATTGTGTGGAGCCCTGTTGGGACTGCTGAAAGGACTGTGTTGTGGAGTTGTGCTTTTTGCAGGATATTTCTGCCCTGTGTGCAAGAAGGCTCCACACTCATTTGCACTACTCAGGTGACCTTGAGGACACAAAAAAAACCTCCTAGTGCTTCAAAGACTCTCTAAAAGGATGCAAATGATCAGCTGTCTGCAAGGAGTATAAATCGTTCCATTCCCCACCATCCTTTCAGAGCTGAAGAAGCTTCTTGGATGAGAAGCGAAACGTCTTCAAACAAAAAACCCAGAATTGCCTCCTGAAAAAGCCCTTTGGGACAACTGAGGACCTGGATGATTGAGAATCTCCATAGACTTTTAGCTATGCAATTTGGGATGAAGACCCTTTGAATGGCGTGGGAGTAGGAATGGATTTCCAGATAAAAATTGCAGACTGCAGGAACCATTTGCACCACTCAGGTGACCCTGAGGACACAGACAAATCTCCAGGTGGCCTCAAGGACTCTCTAAAAAGGATGCAAATGACCAGCTGTCTGCACGGAGTATAAATCCTTCCCTTCCTCACTATTCTGTCAAGCTGAAGAAGCTTCTGGGATGAGAAGCGAAACGTCTTCAAAGAAAAACCAGAAAGTCCAGTTGCCACTTGAAAAAAGCACCTTTGGGACAACCATGACCTGGATGACCAAGAATCTCCATGGACATTTCACTCATGACCTTGGCAGCATCCTCCTAGTCATGTGATCAAAATTCAGATGCTTGGCAACTGACTCCTATTTATGACGGTTGCAACGTCCCGGGGTCACGTGATCCCCTTTTGTGACCTTCTGACAAGCGAAGTCAATGGGGAAGCCTGATTCACTTAACAACCGTGTTCCTAAATGAACGACTGCAGTTATTCCCTTAAGAGCCTCTTTACCAGAGACAAATTCCTTGTGTTTCTAATCACACTCGGCCAAATAAAATATTCAATTTCAATTCAATAACTGTGGTGAGAAAGGTCATAAAACTGGGGCATAGCTCACTTAACAACCGGGTCAATTAGCAAGGGAAATGTTGGGCCCTACTGTGGTCGTAAGTCGAGGACTATCTATACTCAAAGCACCAGCATGCAAAACAAACAGCAGGCATGATATATATCCTTGGACTATTATTGACCTTCTATTTTTTTCCTTCCAGAGATTGAAATGCAGTTTTGAAATAAATAATATTTCGGGGGGGGGCACGTGATCCCCTTTGCGACCTTCCGGCCAGCCAAGTCAATGCGTAAGTCAGATTCCCTTAACAACTAGATGGCTAACGTAAGAAGTGCCGTGTGTCAGGCCTGGAAACCATATTAGACTTTAGGGTTCCAGACGCTGCCACATTTTTCCCCTGAGGGGAAGAAGGGGGGTTGAGGGGTATGGTAACATTCTTCAAGCGGTCCAGGTCGGATGGTGTTCACATCTGCAGGAAGAGTGGCAAGAAGATATTTGAATGAACTGGGAGAACGTGGGACCATGTGACCATTAAAGGGGTCAGGGGGGTGGGACTCTTGGGGTTTGTATAACTGGGAAAAGAATCCGGAAATTCAGTTTTGGAATTTCACTCATCGTGTGCCAGTTTCCTCATGCTAGTAAAGAACTCTTAAAGACAATGGCTTCTGAGTTTTTTTTATGCAGAAGAGGTTTTTCTGGAACCTTGACACCGTGATTCATTGAACCACTCTGGCAAGAAAGTCGTAAAATGGAGCAAAACTCAATTTCACCATTGTCTCGCTTAGCAACAGAAACTTTTGGGCTCCGTTGCAGTCATAAGTCAAGGACCAATGGAATCCTAAGTTGCATGAATGGAGGGATAGAATCAAGATCACATGAAGTGTTAATGCCACTTTCTAATGCTTTGGTAAGGCCACACCTGGAATTCTGCATCCAGGCTTGGTTGCCACGATGTAAAAAGGATGTTGAGACTCTAGAAAGAGTGCAGAGAAGAGCAACAAAGATGATGAGGGGACTGGAGGCTAAAACATATGAAGAACGGTTGCAGGAATGGCTAGTCTAGTGAAAAGGAGGAGGACCAGGGGAGACATGATATCAGTCTTCTAATACTTGAGGGGCTGCCACAGAGAGGAGGGAGGTGAAGCTATTGTCAGGCCTGGAAACCATACTAGACTTTAGGGTTCCAGACACTGCCACATTTTTCCCCTGAGGGGAAGAAGGGGGGTTGAGGGGTATGGTAACATTCTTCAAGCGGTCAAGGTCGGATGGTGTTCACATCTGCAGGAAGAGTGGCAAGAAGATATTCAAATGAACTGGGAGAACGTGGGACCATGTGACCATCAAAGGGGTCAGGGGGGTGGGACTCTTGGGGTTTGTATAACTGGGAAAAGAATCCGGAAATTCAGTTTTGGAATTTCACTCATCGTGCCAGTTTCTCATGCTAGACAGTGTTGCCTGGCGCGCCAGGAAGGGCCTTCTCTGTGGGGGCTCCCACCCTCTGGAACGAACTCCCCCCAGGACTCCGTCAACTTCCGGACCTCCGAACCTTCCGTCGCGAGCTCAAGACGCATTTATTCATTTGTGCAGGACTGGCTTAGATTTTAAATTTAGATTTTAAATTTATAGATTTTTAAATTCACAGGGGTTTAAATTTGGTTTTAAGATTTATATTTATATTTTTAATATTTGGCATTAGAATAAGTTTTTTAATAGTTATTTTAATTGTATATAAATGTTTTATGTGCCTGTGAACCGCCCTGAGTCCTTCGGGAGATAGGGCGGTATACAAATTTGAATAAATAAATAAATAAATAAATAAATGCTAGTAAAGAACTCTGAAAAACAATGGCTTCTGAGTTTTTTTATGCAGAAGAGGTTTTTCTGGAACCTTGACAGCTATTCTCCAAAGCAGGGGTCTCCAACCTTGGCAACTTTAAGCCTGGCGGACTTCAACTCCCAGAATTCCCCAGCTTTGCTGGCTGGGGGGGTTCTGGGAGTTGAAGTCCGCCAGGCTTAAAGTTGTCAAAGCTGGAGACCCCTGGACTAGATGACCTACAAGTTAGTATTAGTATTAGTATTTATTAAATTTCTATACTGCCCTTCTCCCGAAGGACTCAGGGTGGTTTACAGCCAACATAAAAACAATATATATAAACAAAATTAAAAGACAATATAAAAATCTGATTAAATTTGGCTAATACCTATTAAAATTCAAATAACAATGATAAAACAATTTTATTAAAACAATAGTATCTTAGGCCAACCCTGCGCGGTGAAATAAAAAAGTCTTGAGCTCGCGTCGGAAGGTCCGGAGGTCGGGGAGTAGTCGTAACCCCAGAGGAAGCTCATTCCAACTCTGTTAATCTGACCACCGGTCGTTAGAAGATTGCCCTGAAGCCTTACCGGCAATTCATGTTTCTCTCCTACCACTACTTCCACTTCTTCTTCTTCGCCTCCTTCGGCTTCTGCTTCTTTCAGTTCAGCATCCAGGGCTTCGAAGTCCAGAACCAGGGACGAAACAGGACCCGCCACTAAGAACAAAACGGACGAGGGGAAGAAAAACAACCAATCGGTTTCAGAGGTCCTCACGGAATACTTTCTCATCACCAAGACTGATGGCTCCTCCGCCCTACAGGGAGTCCTTGAGTTACAACCGTTCGTTTAGTGACCGTTTGAAGTTACAACAAGACTGGGAAAAAGGGACCGATGTCCATTTTTTCACACCATTGCAGGATGTCCACGGTGGCTTTGGCAACTGGCTCATATTTACGACGGTCGCAGTGACCCAGGATGACATGATTCCCCGTTTGCAACCTTCCGACGAGCAAAGCCAATGGGGAAGCCGGATTCATTTTACAACGGTGTGACTAGCTTAATGACTGCAGTGGTTCGCTTAACAACTGTGGCCAGCAAGGTCATAAAATGGGGGCAAACTCGCTGAACAACTGTCTCGCTTAGCCACAGAAATTTTGGATTCCGTTGTGGGCGTAAGTCAAGGACCAATGGAATCCTAAGTTGCATGAATGGAGGGATAGAATCAAGATCACACGAAGTGTTAATGCCACTTTCTAATGCTTTGGTAAGGCCACACCTGGAATTCTGCATCCAGGCTTGGTTGCCACGATGTAAAAAGGATGTTGAGACTCTAGAAAGAGTGCAGAGAAGAGCAACAAAGATGATGAGGGGACTGGAGGCTAAAACATATGAAGAACGGTTGCAGGAATGGCTAGTCTAGTGAAAAGGAGGAGGACCAGGGGAGACATGATATCAGTCTTCTAATACTTGAGGGGCTGCCACAGAGAGGAGGGAGGTGAAGCTATTGTCAGGCCTGGAAACCATACTAGACTTTAGGGTTCCAGACACTGCCACATTTTTCCCCTGAGGGGAAGAAGGGGGGTTGAGAGGTATGGTAACATTCTTCAAGCGGTCAAGGTCGGATGGTGTTCACATCTGCAGGAAGAGTGGCAAGAAGATATTCAAATGAACTGGGAGAACGTGGGACCATGTGACCATCAAAGGGGTCAGGGGGGTGGGACTCTTGGGGTTTGTATAACTGGGAAAAGAATCCGGAAATTCAGTTTTGGAATTTCACTCATCGTGTGCCAGTTTCCTCATGCTAGACAGTGTCGTCTGGCGACGCCCAGGGGAAGGGCCTTCTCTGTGGGGGCTCCCACCCTCTGGAACGAACTCCCCCCAGGACTCCGTCAACTTCCGGACCTCCGAACCTTCCGTCGCGAGCTCAAGACGCATTTATTCATTTGTGCAGGACTGGCTTAGATTTTAAATTTAGATTTTAAATTTATAGATTTTTAAATTTACAGGGGTTTAAATCTGGTTTTAAGATTTATATTTATATACAAAGTCAACTTTTTATTGCCCCCAACAATCTGGGTCCTCATTTTACCTACCTTATAAAGGATGGAAGGCTGAGTCAACCTTGGGCCTGGTGGGACTTGAACCTGTAGTAATTGCAAGCAGCTGCTGTTAATAACAGACTGTCTTACCAGCCTGAGCCACCAGAGGCCCTTTTCTAGCCAGAAGAACTTTATGAAGGAAAGGATGAAGGAAACAATATCATTTACAAAATCCTCAGTAACCATTGCAACCGATTCTACGTGGGACAAACTTCATGTCACTTAAAAACCAAGATCCATGAACACCGGCTGGCAGTCAAAAGCCACAATCCCAAATCCTTAATCTCTCCCCACACCAACACCAAACCGCACCAGTTGGAACAACACAAAAATCATCAGCCATGATATCACTATATGATACGGGAAGTATTCTATCAATGGTTAGAGAGTCAAAAAGGAAACAGGAAATAACAGAACAACTAGACACAAGAACAGTTTTTTCCCAAAGGCCATCCCTCTGCTAAACAAATAATTCCATCAACACTGTCAAACTATTTGCTAAATCTGCACTACTATTAATCTTCTCATCGTTCCCATCACCAATCTCTTTCCACTTATGACTGTATGACTGTAACTTTGTTGCTGGCAGTCCTTAGGATTTATATTGATATATTGACCATCAATTGTGTTGTAAATGTTGTACCTTGATGAAGGTATCTTTTCTTTTATGTACACTGAGAGCATATGCACCAAGACAAATTCCTTGTGTGTCCAATCACACTTGGCCAATAAAAATTCTATTCTATTCTATTCTATTCTGTAAAAGGAGAAGATTAAAGAAGAATAGAAAATATGTTAAAGGTGTAGAGAGGTATAAATAAGATGATAACTGTTAGTATTATGATGAGGAGGATAATTATGCTTCATATTATTATTATTGTATTTTTATTAGAAGACATGTTAAGAAGAAAAACGAATAGGCTTATAATGTTTAACTGTTTAACATACTATAATTTTAAGATTAGAGAATGAATATTTGTGTGAATGATATTGTAACTGCTGAAGGTTATTGCACAGAGATATTTGAACCCAGACGACACACTCTTTAAGGGAAGATGGAAGGTTTATATTTTGAAAAATAAAAAATAAAAAACTTTAAAAAAAAACATTGGCCACACTACCACCGGCCACGCGCATGAGTTCATCGAAGCCTGGCCCTCCACAAGCCATCCCATCCACAGACACACTGAGCCTACGAGCCCCTCGGAACCCAAATCAACCACATAGCCAACCAGAGATGGCACCGACCCACCACCAGCTTTGCAAGCCCCCTCCCAACCAGCACTCTTCTCCCAATGACCCTCACCTGATGTGACCTCCCCATCACAAAATTCACTGGTGACCCACACCTGATCTTTCACAAGACCCACACCTGTCCCCTAACCAAACACCTCAAAAGACCCCCACCTGACACAACACACACCTGACAAGACCACACTATAAAAAAAAAAGATGTTGAGACTCTAGAAAGAGTGCAGAGAAGAGCAACCAGGATGGAGGCTAAAACATACGATGAACGGTTGCAGGAACTGGGCATCGCTGGTCTACTGAAGAGAAGGACCAGGGGAGACAGGATAGCAGTCTTCCAATACTTGAGGGGCTGCCACAGAGAGGAGGAAGGGGATCAAGCTATTTTCCAAAGCACCCGAAGGCCAGACAAGGAATAATGGATGGAAACTGAACAAGGAGAGATTCAACCTAGAAATACGGAGGAATTTTCTGACAGTGAGAACAATCAATCAATGGAACAGAAGTTGCCCTCAGAAGTTGTGGGAGCTTCATCACTGGAAGCCATCTGTCAGAAATGGTGTAGGGTCTCCTGCTTGGGTGGGGGGTCGGACTAGATGACCTGCAAGGTCCCTTCCAACTCTGTTAATCTGGAGTTATCTGGACCCTCACCTGACCCATCACTAGAACCCCTCACAAAACCCTCACCTGACACAACGCACACCTGACTCCCTCACAAGACCTGCACCCGGTTGAGAAACAAGACTTCGGCCAGCTACCAAAAACTGCAGATCCCTCAGGCCTTTTCTCTCATTCCCACTTGATAGGAATCCGCTGATGTTTCCCATTTCAGGAGGAATGAAGGTCCAGGGAGAACATGCCTCACAATAAATCCCCACTAGAAGCGGAAGTTCTTGGGTTCTTCCATCCTACGTGGCTGCTCCAAGTCAAGAGTTTTAAAACCTCGGCTACTTGAAGAGTAGATTTGCTAGACCAATTCTTGAATACAGCTCATCTGTCTGGAAACCCGCACTGCATATCAGACATTAATACAATCGAGTGACTCCAGAGATATTTCACAAGAAGAATCCTCCACTCGTGTTCTGTCTCTGTCCTCACTTTGGAGTAATGAGCTGGCCTTCAGCCAGTGGATACACGGCTCCTATCAGTCCTGGCCGAGAAAACGCAGCTGCCTGCTAAAAAGTTCAAACAGATTAAGACTTCAGCTCACTTCGACACGGTTCAGCTAATTTGCTTCCCGTGGAACTGAGAGCAGTCCCAAAGCTCCTTATATATTCTGTGGGCAGGAGCCCCACCCTTCCCTTTGATGATGCCACCTCTCTAATCTTCTGAAGCGCGGGTCAGTCCAGGCTTGATTAGTATGATTATCAGCTGCGTCTGAGGGCGTAGCCTGGGGAAGGGAGGAATCAGGGGATGACGGCTTCATTACGTCCTCCGACTGGCCTGGTTTTGGCTCCTGGAGCCGGGCCAAAGGAATCGGTGCTCCTGAGATAAGCCTTACCGGCCCTTCCCCCTCACTCTCAGAGTCACTTTCGGGCATGGGGCCAGGTTCAGGGGCTGGAGCCACAACAACTCCTCTGTTCACAACAAAATACCTTATGCCCCCAGACTCCAAATTTTGGGCTTAGACAACTTAAAACTACGCCAACTTCAGTCTGACCTAAGCATAGTACATAAAATTATCTACCACAATGTCCTACCTGTCAATGACTACTTCAGCTTCAACCACAACAATACACGAGCACACAATAGGTACAAACTCAAGGTAAACCGCTCCAAACTCGATTGCAGAAAATATGACTTCAGCAACAGAGTGGTCAACGCCTGGAATGCTCTACCTGACTCAGTAGTTTCTTCCCCAAACCCGCAAAACTTTAAGCATAAACTGTCTACTGTTGACCTCACCCCATTCCTAAGAGGTCTGTAAGGGGCGTGCATAAGCGCACCAGCACGCCTACCCTCCCTGTCCTAATATTCTGTTTTACTTACCCTTTTCACGTATCCAAATTATGTTTACACTTTTACCTTCTATCTTATATATGGTTGACAAAATAAAAAAATAAAATAAAAGATGTGTGGACTTCAATTCCCAGAATTCCCTAGCCCACACGCTTTTCATTTTGTCGTTATGAGGTACTGAGTGTAGATAAATGAGGGGAGGGGGAAGGAATTTCAAACAACTGTAGAATCACAACAAAGTTGACAAGAGTGAAGAATACTTTCTGAATGCATTGTACATTTCCTTCTTAAGGGCCCAGAAACTATGGGTTGAGAGCCTATGAAGATTCAGGTCGTGGTTGTCCCAAAGGTGCTTTTTCAGGAGGCAACTGGACTTTCTTGGTTTTTCTTTTGAAGATGTTTCGTTTCTCATCTAAGAAGCTTCTTCAGCTCTGACCGGATGGTGGAGAATGGAAGGGTTTAGGCTCTTTGCAGACAGCTGGTCATTTGCATCCTTTTAGAGGGTCCTTGAGGCCGCCTGGAGGTTTGTCTGTGTCCTCAGGGCCACCTGAGTGGTGCAAATGGGGGTGGAGCCTTCTTGGCTGCAAGATGATGACACAGAGCAGAAAACTTCCTGCAGCCAAGGAGGCGCCATGTCCGTTTGCACCACTCAGGTGACCCTGAAGACACAAACCTCCAAGTGGCCTCAACCGCCTTCTAAAAGGGTGCAAATGACCAGCTGCCTGCAAGGAGTAGAAATCCTTCCATTCCCCACCAGCATCCAGTCAGAGCTGAAGAAGCTCCTTGGATGAGAAGCGAAACGTCTTCAAAAGGAAAAACCAGACAGTCCAGTTGCCTCTTGAAAAAATGCCCCTTTGGGATACGGCTTGAGAGGAAGACTCTCTCTGAAAGGAACGTGCAGCCATTAGGATTCATTACTGTCCATAAATTAATCGAATTCTCTCGTAGTCATGCATATTTATAGCCATCTGTGCAACATTTTGGTAGCTTCGCCAGATGATCCATCAATTAAAAGAGGGAGGAAGACCCCCCCCCACGCACTGCCTCTATTCCATGTATAATTTAGCTGTACTTCAATCGTTTCCCCTTTGTTCACTTTTTAAAAAGCAGAGGACACCCATTTATTGTGTCGTTTCTGTACACGATGGGTGGCGAATTAACGTAATTAAGAGACACAGGTAGTCCTTGACTTGCAGCAGTTCATTTAGCGACCATTCAAAGTTACAACGGCACTGAAAAAAGTGAGTTACGGCCATTTTTCACACATACAACCACGTGGTCACGTGATCAAAATTCAGACACTCGGCAACTGACTCATATTTATGACGGTCGCAGTGTCCCAGGGTCACGGGACTCCCTTTAATGCAACCTCAAGGGGGAAGCCAGATTCACTTAACGACTGTGGCAAGAAAGGTCGTAAAACGGGGCAAAACTCACTTAACCAGGGCCTCGCTTAGCAACAGAACTTCTGGGCTCAATTGTGGTCATAAGTCAAGGACTACCTGTCCTGCCAACTTTCCATAACTTTCCATAACTTCCCAGTTCTCCCGTAACTTTTTTGGGAGGGCAAATGACAAAGGTGAACCGCGTACACTTACAATTCCTACAAGGACGTTCTATATGACAATCATATTAGCCCTTTGACTTTGTGGGTTTCTATTTGGAAATTAGCCTTTTTCACATCCCCTGGATGAAGGTAGCGATGTTTGCAGGACCTCCAAGGCAGAGGTGGGTTTCAGCAGGTTCTGACCAGTTCTGGAGAACCGGTAGTGGAAATTTTGAGTAGTTCGGAGAACCGGTAGTAAAAATTCTGCCTGGCCCTGCCCCCATCTATTCTCTGCCTCCTGAGTCCCAGCTGATCGGGAGGAAATGGGGATTTTGCAGTATCCTTCCCCTGCCACGCCTATCAAGCCACGCCCACAGAACCGGTAGTAAAAAAATTTGAAACCTACCACTGCTCCAAGGTCCTTTCCACCTCTATTCTGATTTTGATTGAATTCAGCATCTTCCTACCACTTTTGACTACAACACCCAGAATGCCCCACTCAGCCTTTGGCATGCCGTCAAAAGGAAGGAATGGAGGAGAACTCATCAACGAGAGTAGCAACCTAGAGCTATGTAGAAATTTCCTGACCCTGAGAAGAATTAATCAGTGGGGAATTGATCAAGACTCATGTGGGTTTTTAAAGAAGAGACTGGACAGCCATTTGTCTGAAATGGTAAAGGGTCTCTTGCGTTGAACAGGGGGTTGGACTAGAAGACCTCAAAGGTCCCTTCCAGCTCTATTCTGATTGAATAGAGAATTGACACTACAAACAAAACTTTGTGCTCTCTCTCGCTCTCTCTGTGTGAGTCTGTCTGTCTGTCTGTCTGTCTGTCTGTCTGTCACATCCGCAAAGTTGAAGTTTTCAACAAGCTCATCACAGTCTCAGAATCCCACTCTTATTCAGGCTTTGCCAGACCGAGCATCTTATATGTGAAGTCAGCATTATGTGCCCTTGCTTTATATTTGCTTATGGAATCACATTTGCACTGAGCTCTTTAATTGGTGCCATCAAGCTAAACAAACAAGCCATGGTCCCGCTTATTCCAAAAACCCTTTATATGAATAAATATCAGAAGCTGCCTTCCAAATAAGATTCCTGGGTGGACTGTTAAGTTCCTTAATTATAGAGCCGTAGAATTCTAGGGCTGGAAGAGAAACCTTGGAGGTCTTCTAGTCGAACCGCCTTCTATACCATCCTGGAAAAATGGTCGATCAGTCTTTTCTTGAAAGCCTTCAGTGTTGTTTGTTCGCCATGCAGTCCAAGGGACTCGCAGGAATCTTCTCCAGCACCAGAGTTCAAAGGCCTCCATTCTTTGGCGCTCAGCCTTCCTTATGGTCCAACTTTCACAGCCATCCATTGCAACTGGGAAAACCAGAGCCTTCACTATACACACTTTTGTTGGTAGGGTGATGTCGTCTCTGCTTTTTAGTACGCTGTCTAGATTTGCCATAGCTTTCCTCCCCAGGAGCAAGCGTCTTTTAATTTCTTGGCTGCAGTCCCCATCTGCGGTATTTTGGAGCCCAGGAAAATAAAATCTGTCACTACCTCCATTTCTTCCCCATCTATCTGCCAGGAATTGAGAGGGCCAAATGCCATGATTTTAGTTTTCTTAATGTTCTTCTCTATATAGCCCCTCAAATACTGGAATACTGCTGTCATGTCCACCTTGGTCCTTCTTTTCATTAAATTAGAGAATGGAATGGAACGGAATGGAATGAAATAGAAATAGAAATATAGAAATAGAAAGAATGGAATGGAATGGAATGGAATGGAATGGAATAGAATAGAATAGAATAGAATAGAATAGAATAGAATAGAATAGAATAGAATAGAACAGTTGGAAGGCACATTGGAGATCTTCTAGTCCAATCTGCCACCCAATTAGGAGACACTACTACACCATCTCTGACAGATGGCAGTCCAGCCTCTTCTTGAAAGCCTCCAGTGATGAGACTTCCACAACTTCCGAAGGCAACTTCTGTTCCATGGGTGGATTGTTCTCACTGTCAGAAAATTCCTCCTTATTTCCATGTTGAATCTCTCCTTGATCAGTTTCCATCCATTGTTTATTGTCTCGCCTTCTGGTGCTTTGGAGAATAGCTTGACTCCTTCCTCTCTGGGGCAGCCCCTCAAATATTGGAAGATGCTATCATGTCTCCCCTAATCCTTCTTTTCATTAAAACTAGACATACTCAGTTCCTGCAACCGTTCTTCATATGTTTTAGCCTCCAGTCTCCTCATCATCGTGGTTGCTCTTCTCTGCACTTTTTCTAGGGAAAGGGACTTTGCTAGAGAAATCCATAATCCATGATGATTTTTGATGTGTAATGTAACGTTTTTGATATTATACGTTGTGAAGGGAAACTATTCCATGGATTCATCATTCCCGTCATCAGGAAATTGCTTTTTATTTCCAGGTGGGATCTCCCTCCCTCTGAGGAGCTTCTTGTCCTGCCCTCAAGTGCAGTGGGGGAATAAATTGAGCCCCTCTTTCCTATGACTGCCCTTCAAGGACCGTTCTATTGTCTCTCCCTTGAACCTTCTCTTTATTAAGCTAAAAACATTCCTAGTTCTTTTAGCTGCTCAGCGTATCTTTTAGCTGCTCAGCGTATCTGTTGTGCCTCGTCCTCCCTCCTCTCCTCAGCTGGGCCCCTCCCATCTCCTCCTGGGCCTGCTATCAGATTCGGAGTCTGATAATGAAGATGAATGGCCTGTCATGCCTCCAGTCCCCAGCCCTGGCCCCATGCCCGGACAGGATGTCAGGAATGAACAAACAAACCTCACTCCTACAGCGTGTGAGCAGGGAGCCAGCCACGTGCTGGAATTACCGACAGCAGATCCAGCTGAAGAGAATTCACAGTGGGAGGATCCTCGCTTCCGGAGATCTGAGAGGCGATGTCAGCAGAAGGAAGGGAGGGGCAGGCCTGGATAAGTGCTGAGTCATGGAGCCACACCCCACAACCTATATAAAGGACCTGCTTGAGTCAAGCAACTTTGAGTCAAGCAAAGTCTCATTTAGTTTGCTGAATTGAACTTGGATTCCTGCCTGCCCTGAGAAATCTGAAAGGAATTTGGCAAAGCTGCAGAGGCTTTGTGGCCACGCTTGATACGGACTTCCTAGACCCGGTCGTCGTCTACTCTCGACTTACAACAGTTCATTTAATGAACGTTCAGAGTTATGTCACTGAAAAAGTGATTTATGAACGTTTTTCACATTTATGACCGTTGCAGCATCCCCCTGGTCATGTGATTTACATTCAGACGCTTGGCAACTAACTCCTATTTATGACGGTCGCAGTGTCCCGGGGTCACGTGATCCCCTTTTGCGACCTTCTGACAAGCCAAGTCAACAGGGAAGCCAGCTTCATTTAACAACCGGGTTACTCACTTATTGTTTGGGATGAGTTTGACCCTGTGGCTCCTGAGGACATGGACAGGTTGTTGGGTAGGTTGAATGCCACCACGTGTTTACTGGACCCGTGCCCCTCTTGGCTGGTGCTGGCCACTCGAGAGGTGACACGAGGCTGGCTCCAGGCGATTACGATCGCTTCTTTGGTGGAGGGTGTCTTCCCGGCCGCCTTGAAAGAGGCGGTGGTGAGGCCCCTCCTCAAGAAGCCTTCCCTGGACCCGGCTGTTTTAGGTAATTATCGTCGGTCTCAACCCGCCGCGAAGGTTGTAGAGAGTATGGTGGCATATCAATTTCCTTGCACCTGGATGAAACTGTCTATCTAGACCCGTTCCAGTCAGGTTCATCTCCTCTAGGACTGACTTGTTTGTTCGCCATGCAGTCCAAGGGACTCGCAGGAATCTTCTCCAGCACCAGAGTTCAAAGGCCTCCATTCTTTGGCGCTCAGCCTTCCTTATGGTCCAACTTTCACAGCCATCCATTGCAACTGGGAAAACCAGAGCCTTGACTATACACACTTTTGTTGGTAGGGTGATGTCGTCTCTGCTTTTTAGTACGCTGTCTAGATTTGCCATAGCTTTCCTCCCCAGGAGCAAGCGTCTTTTAATTTCTTGGCTGCAGTCCCCATCTGCGGTATTTTGGAGCCCAGGAAAATAAAATCTGTCACTACCTCCATTTCTTCCCCATCTATCTGCCAGGAATTGAGAGGGCCAAATGCCATGATTTTAGTTTTCTTAATGTTCTTCTCTATATAGCCCCTCAAATACTGGAATACTGCTGTCATGTCCACCTTGGTCCTTCTTTTCATTAAATTAGAGAATGGAATGGAACGGAATGGAATGAAATAGAAATAGAAATATAGAAATAGAAAGAATGGAATGGAATGGAATGGAATGGAATGGAATGGAATGGAATGGAATGGAATGGAATAGAATAGAATAGAATAGAATAGAATAGAATAGAACAGTTGGAAGGCACATTGGAGATCTTCTAGTCCAATCTGCCACCCAATTAGGAGACACTACTACACCATCTCTGACAGATGGCAGTCCAGCCTCTTCTTGAAAGCCTCCAGTGATGAGACTTCCACAACTTCCGAAGGCAACTTCTGTTCCATGGGTGGATTGTTCTCACTGTCAGAAAATTCCTCCTTATTTCCATGTTGAATCTCTCCTTGATCAGTTTCCATCCATTGTTTATTGTCTCGCCTTCTGGTGCTTTGGAGAATAGCTTGACTCCTTCCTCTCTGGGGCAGCCCCTCAAATATTGGAAGATGCTATCATGTCTCCCCTAATCCTTCTTTTCATTAAAACTAGACATACTCAGTTCCTACAACCGTTCTTCATATGTTTTAGCCTCCAGTCTCCTCATCATCGTGGTTGCTCTTCTCTGCACTTTTTCTAGGGAAAGGGACTTTGCTAGAGAAATCCATAATCCATGATGATTTTTGATGTGTAATGTAACGTTTTTGATATTATACGTTGTGAAGGGAAACTATTCCATGGATTCATCATTCCCGTCATCAGGAAATTGCTTTTTATTTCCAGGTGGGATCTCCCTCCCTCTGAGGAGCTTCTTGTCCTGCCCTCAAGTGCAGTGGGGGAATAAATTGAGCCCCTCTTTCCTATGACTGCCCTTCAAGGACCGTTCTATTGTCTCTCCCTTGAACCTTCTCTTTATTAAGCTAAAAACATTCCTAGTTTTTTTAGCTGCTCAGCGTATCTTTTAGCTGCTCAGCGTATCTGTTGTGCCTCGTCCTCCCTCCTCTCCTCAGCTGGGCCCCTCCCATCTCCTCCTGGGCCTGCTATCAGATTCGGAGTCTGATAATGAAGATGAATGGCCTGTCATGCCTCCAGTCCCCAGCCCTGGCCCCATGCCCGGACAGGATGTCAGGAATGAACAAACAAACCTCACTCCTACAGCGTGTGAGCAGGGAGCCAGCCACGTGCTGGAATTACCAACAGCAGATCCAGCTGAAGAGAATTCACAGTGGGAGGATCCTCGCTTCCGGAGATCTGAGAGGCGATGTCAGCAGAAGGAAGGGCGGGGCAGGCCTGGATAAGTGCTGAGTCATGGAGCCACACCCCACAGCCTATATAAAGGACCAGCTTGAGTCAAGCAACTTTGAGTCAAGCAAAGGCTCAAGCTCAATCCTCCAAGACAGAGTGGCTGTGGATGCGCATCCCATAGTCAGCTAAATCGTGACCATGAGGTGGCGAGTGGCCCCGATGGAAAGGGTCCTCCATTCCAATATATATTTTTCTTGTGTACAGTCTTTCAAGTAGGCAGAAATTTTGCCATTTCTGCTAAATTTGATACTTTACTAATCCATTCTCCAATTGTAGGTAAGTCTTCTTTCTTAAACTAATACATAATAATTCCTAACTTCACTCAAAACTAATTGATATTTTTAATCTGATACTTATTTTGAATATAATCAATCCACTTCCTCCATTCCAATATATATTTTTCTTGTGTACAGTCTTTCAAGTAGGCAGAAATTTTGCCATTTCTGCTAAATTTGATACTTTACTAATCCATTCTCCAATTGTAGGTAAGTCTTCTTTCTTAAACTAATACATAATAATTCCTAACTTCACTCAAAACTAATTGATATTTTTAATCTGATACTTATTTTGAATATAATCAATCCACTTCCTCCATTCCAATATATATTTTTCTTGTGTACAGTCTTTCAAGTAGGCAGAAATTTTGCCATTTCTGCTAAATTTGATACTTTACTAATCCATTCTCCAATTGTAGGTAAGTCTTCTTTCTTCCAATATTGTGCAATCAATAATCTTGCAGCAGTTCATTTAGCGACCATTCAAAGTTACAACGGCACTGAAAAAAGTGAGTTACGGCCATTTTTCACACATACAACCACGTGGTCACGTGATCAAAATTCAGACACTCGGCAACTGACTCATATTTATGACGGTCGCAGTGTCCCAGGGTCATGTGACTCCCTTTAATGCAACCTCAAGGGGGAAGCCAGATTCACTTAACAAGGGCCTCGCTTAGCAACAGAACTTCTGGGCTCAATTGTGGTCATAAGTCAAGGACTACCTGTCCTGCCAACTTTCCATAACTTCCCAGTTCTCCCGTAACGTTCTTGGGAGGGCAAATGACAAAGGTGAACCGCGTACACTTACAATTCCTACAAGGACGTTCTATATGACAATCATATTAGCCCTTTGACTTTGTGGGTTTCTATTTGGAAATTAACCTTTTCACATCCCTGGATGAAGGTAGTGATTTTGCAGGACCTCCAAGGCAGAGGTGGGTTTCAGCAGGTTCTGACCAGTTCTGGAGAACTGGTAGTGGAAATTTTGAGTAGTTCGGAGAACCGGTAAATGCCACCTCTGACTGGCCCTGCCCCCATCTATTCTCTGCCTCCCAAGTCCCAGCTGATCGGGAGGAAATGTGGACTTTGCAGTATCCTTCCCCTGCCATGCCCACCAAGCCATGCCCACAGAACCGGTAGTAAAAAAATTTGAAACCTACCACTGCTCCAAGGTCCTTTCCACCTCTATTCTGATTGAATCGTGACACTACAAACAAAACTTTGTGCTCTCTCTCTGTGTGTCTGTCTGTGTGTCACATCTGCAAAGTTGAAGTTTTCAACAAGCTCATCACAGTCTCAGAATCCCATTCTTTTTTTTTTTTTTTTGCAAATTTTTTTTATTTTTCCATAATAATTCCTAACTTCACTCAAAACTAATTGATATTTTTAATCTGATACTTATTTTGAATATAATCAATCCACTTCCTCCATTCCAATATATATTTTTCTTGTGTACAGTCTTTCAAGTAGGCAGAAATTTTGCCATTTCTGCTAAATTTGATACTTTACTAATCCATTCTCCAATTGTAGGTAAGTCTTCTTTCTTCCAATATTGTGCAATCAATAATCTTGCAGCAGTTCATTTAGCGACCATTCAAAGTTACAACGGCACTGAAAAGTGAGTTACGGCCATTTTTCACACATACAACCACGTGGTCACGTGATCCCCTTTGCGACCTTCTGACAAGCCAAGTCAACAGGGAAGCCAGATTCACTTAACGACTGTGGCAAGAAAGGTCGTAAAACGGGGCAAAACTCACTTAACAAGGGCCTCGCTTAGCAACAGAACTTCTGGGCTCAATTGTGGTCATAAGTCAAGGACTACCTGTCCTGCCAACTTTCCATAACTTCCCAGTTCTCCCGTAACGTTCTTGGGAGGGCAAATGACAAAGGTGAACCGCGTACACTTACAATTCCTACAAGGACGTTCTATATGACAATCATATTAGCCCTTTGACTTTGTGGGTTTCTATTTGGAAATTAACCTTTTTCACATCCCCTGGATGAAGGTAGTGATTTTTGCAGGACCTCCAAGGCAGAGGTGGGTTTCAGCAGGTTCTGACCAGTTCTGGAGAACTGGTAGTGGAAATTTTGAGTAGTTCGGAGAACCGGTAAATGCCACCTCTGACTGGCCCTGCCCCCATCTATTCTCTGCCTCCCAAGTCCCAGCTGATCGGGAGGAAATGTGGACTTTGCAGTATCCTTCCCCTGCCATGCCCACCAAGCCATGCCCACAGAACCGGTAGTAAAAAAATTTGAAACCTACCACTGCTCCAAGGTCCTTTCCACCTCTATTCTGATTGAATCGTGACACTACAAACAAAACTTTGTGCTCTCTCTCGCTCTCTCTCTGTGTGTCTGTCTGTCTGTCTGTGTGTCACATCTGCAAAGTTGAAGTTTTCAACAAGCTCATCACAGTCTCAGAATCCCATTCTTTTTTTTTTTTTTTTGCAAATTTTTTTTATTTTTCCATAATAATTCCTAACTTCACTCAAAACTAATTGATATTTTTAATCTGATACTTATTTTGAATATAATCAATCCACTTCCTCCATTCCAATATATATTTTTCTTGTGTACAGTCTTTCAAGTAGGCAGAAATTTTGCCATTTCTGCTAAATTTGATACTTTACTAATCCATTCTCCAATTGTAGGTAATTCTTCTTTCTTAAACTAATACATAATAATTCCTAACTTCACTCAAAAACTAATTGATATTTTTTAATCTGATACTTATTTTGAATATAATCAATCCACTTCCTCCATTCCAATATATATTTTTCTTGTGTACAGTCTTTCAAGTAGGCAGAAATTTTGCCATTTCTGCTAAATTTGATACTTTACTAATCCATTCTCCAATTGTAGGTAAGTCTTCTTTCTTAAACTAATACATAATAATTCCTAACTTCACTCAAAACTAATTGATATTTTTAATCTGATACTTATTTTGAATATAATCAATCCACTTCCTCCATTCCAATATATATTTTTCTTGTGTACAGTCTTTCAAGTAGGCAGAAATTTTGCCATTTCTGCTAAATTTGATACTTTACTAATCCATTCTCCAATTGTAGGTAAGTCTTCTTTCTTAAACTAATACATAATAATTCCTACAAGGACGTTCTATATGACAATCATATTAGCCCTTTGACTTTGTGGGTTTCTATTTGAAATTAACCTTTTCACATCCCTGGATGAAGGTAGTGATTTTGCAGGACCTCCAAGGTCCCTTCCAGCTCTATTCTGATTGAATCGTGACACTACAAACAAAACTTTGTGCTCTCTCTCGCTCTCTCTCTGTGTGTCTGTCTGTCTGTCTGTGTGTCACATCTGCAAAGTTGAAGTTTTCAACAAGCTCATCACAGTCTCAGAATCCCATTCTTTTTTTTTTTGCAAATTTTTATTTTTCCATAATAATTCCTAACTTCACTCAAAAACTAATTGATATTTTTAATCTGATACTTATTTTGAATATAATCAATCCACTTCCACCATTCCAATATATATTTTTCTTGTGTACAGTCTTTCAAGTAGGCAGGAATATTTACCATTTCTGCTAATTGTGCTACTTTACTAATCCATTCTCCAATTGTAGGTAAGTCTTCTTTCTTCCAATATTGTGCAATCAATAATCTTGCAGCAGTTATTAAATTCAGAATCAGTTTTGTCTCTATAACAGTGCAATCTGAGATTATTCCTAATAAAAGAACTGTGGAACAAACTTGATCTTCTTTTCAAAATGTTCTGCATAATCCACCATATTTTTAATCCAAAAGGCTTTAACTTTTTGCAAGTCCACCATATATGATAATAGGTAGCATCCTCACAATCACATCTCCAACATTTTGCTTTCACATTTGGATACATACATGACAGTTTTTAGGATCTAAATGCCATCTATGTGCTGGCCACTCGAGAGGTGACACGAGGCTGGCTCAGGCGATTACGATCGCTTCTTTGGTGGAGGTGTCTTCCGGCCGCCTTGAAAGAGGCGGTGGTGAGGCCCCTCCTCAAGAAGCCTTCCCTGGACCCGACTGTTTTGGGTAATTATCGTCCGGTCTCAACCTTGCCGCGAAGGTTGTAGAGAGTATGGTGGCATATCAATTCCTTGCACCTGGATGAAACTGTCTATCTAGACCCGTTCCAGTCCGGTTTTCGTTACAGCACGGAGACGGCTTTGGTCGCGTTGGTGGATGATCTCTGGAGGGCCAGGGATAGGGTTGTTCCTCTGCCCTGGTCCTATTAGACCTCTCAGCGGCTTTCGATACCATCGACCATGGTATCCTGCTGCGCGGTTGGAGGATTGGGAGTGGGAGGCACCGTTTATCGGTGGTTCTCCTCCTATCTCTCCGACCGTCGCAGTCGGTGTTGACGGGGCAGAGGTCGGCCCCGAGGCGCCTCACTTGTGGGTGCAGGGTGATCCTCTCGCCCCTTCTGTTTAACATCTACATGAAGCCGCTGGGTGAGATCATCAGTGGTTTCGGTGTGAAATACCAGCTGTATGCGGATGACACCCAGCTGTACTTTTCTACAACGGACCACCCCAACGAAGCTATCGAAGTGCTGTCCCGGTGCCTGGAGGCCGTACGGGTCTGGATGGGGAGAAATAGGCTCAAGCTCAATCCCTCCAAGACAGAGTGGCTGTGGATGCCGGCATCCCGGTACAGTCAGCTAAATCCGCGGCTGACCATCGGTGGCGAGTCATTGGCCCCGATGGAAAGGGTCCGTAGCTGAAATGTTAGGCATGGACCCTCGAGAAGTTGATTTTCAAATTGATAAGGCATACAGGGTTAATTCTTGGGTAGCGAGGCAGAAAAAGCTCCCAAGAGATATTGTAATTTATTTTTTAACTTCTACAATAAGAAATCAGATTTTGCAAGCTACATACCAAAAGAAATTGCAAATAGCAGAACAGGAGGTGTTGGTTTTGAAAGAGATCCCTGCTAAAATGTTAAAGGATAGAAGGGATTTTAGGTTTTTTACACAAGAGCTTAAGAAGCATCAGATTCAATATAGATGGGAGGTTCCAATTGGTTTAACAGTATTTTTTCAAGGCAGGAGATATCGAATTGATACTGAACTGAAAGCAAAAGATTTTCTTTTTAATGTATTGAAAGTGGATGTAGAAACAGTGGATAAAAGTCTTCAAGAGAAACAGAGTGGGGAAGCTGAAACTGCACCTGTGATATCAGTCCCTCAAGAACAATCTCAGGAACAAAGAGTGACAAGGGGAGCTATTAGGCGTAAGGAGATGGAGGAACGACTTCAAAGACAAGAACGGGATTCTACTACTGAAGCTGTGGGAGGAGCCAAGCCGAAGAGTGAGGGTCTTCAGCTAATTGCTCAGAAGCTTCAAGAGGCCAGAGATGGCAAATAAATTTTGACATGGAATGTTAATGGTTTAAATTCAGCACAGGAAACAACAATTATTGGTACATAATCCACATGATTTAAAAACTATTGAGGCGATAAAGATATTACAGAGTCAATTTAATATGTTAATGGCAGATCAGGTGGCAACCAATATACAATATGCTAAACATAATACTTTTTGTAATGCCAATAAATCAGGAGGTGGTTGGCTTATATGTTAAGGAAAAGACAGAAAGCACGTACTATTGAAGGAATTGAATACAAGGGTAAAGTGCGATTTCAACAGGATAAAATTAAAAAAGCTTTCTTGGAATATTATACAAATTTATATGCCAGAGATACAATATTGAATATGGATATTGATAAATATTTGAAAGAATATAAGGTTAAAGGTTTAACTAATGAACAAAGGGAAGAGTTGAATCGGCCTATAACTTCTGAGGAAATTATTTGGGTAATAAAGCAATTAAAAATATGAATACACATCAGAGGGAAGAATTAGAAAGAATAACTGGATATGAAGTAGTTAAAAGGTTAAATACTTAGGAGTATACATTACAGCATCGAATGTAAAATTATATAAAACAATTATGAGGTATTGTGGGGAAAAGTAATTAAAGAAATGGAGAAATGGAAGAAGTTACAATTATCATTGTTGGGAAGAGTGGCAGCTATAAAATGAATGTTTTGCCTAGATTTTTATTTTTGTTTCAAATGATTCCAATTTTGAAGAAAGATGCAAATTTACAAGAATGGCAAAAGGGATTAATAAATTTATATGCCAGAGATACAATATTGAATATGGATATTGATAAATATTTGAAAGAATATAAGGTTAAAGGTTTAACTAATGAACAAAGGGAAGAGTTGAATCGGCCTATAACTTCTGAGGAAATTATTTGGGTAATAAAGCAATTAAGAATATGAATACACATCAGAGGGAAGAATTAGAAAGAATAACTGGATATGAAGTAGTTAAAAGGTTAAATACTTAGGAGTATACATTACAGCATCGAATGTAAAATTATATAAAACAATTATGAGGTATTGTGGGGAAAAGTAATTAAAGAAATGGAGAAATGGAAGAAGTTACAATTATCATTGTTGGGAAGAGTGGCAGCTATAAAATGAATGTTTTGCCTAGATTTTTATTTTTGTTTCAAATGATTCCAATTTTGAAGAAAGATGCAAATTTACAAGAATGGCAAAAGGGATTAATAAATTTGTATGGAAGGGTAAAAACCGAGGATAAAGTTAAAACAACTGCATCATAGTACAATTTCAAATTAGGCATTTTTAATATTATTGAGTAAGATACGTGGTTTAGATCGAATAAAAGGAATTAGAATTAAAAATCAAGATTATAAATTAAGAGCGTTTGCAGATGATTTGGTTGTTTCTTTATCTCAACCAATACATTCAGCTGTATATTTGATGGAGACAATTGATCAGTATAGTAAGGTATCTGGGTTTAAAGTGAATCAACAGAAGACAAAAATGATAATTAAAAATATGAATACACATCAGAGGGAAGAATTAGAAAGAATAACTGGATATGAAGTAGTTAAAAAGGTTAAATACTTAGGAGTATACATTACAGCATCGAATGTAAAATTATATAAAAACAATTATGAGGTATTGTGGGGAAAAGTAATTAAAGAAATGGAGAAATGGAAGAAGTTACAATTATCATTGTTGGGAAGAGTGGCAGCTATAAAAATGAATGTTTTGCCTAGATTTTTATTTTTGTTTCAAATGATTCCAATTTTGAAGAAAGATGCAAATTTACAAGAATGGCAAAAGGGATTAATAAATTTGTATGGAAGGGTCTCAGGGTTTAAAGTGAATCAAAATAAAACAAAAGTGTTAACCAAAAATATGATTAAGAACCAGAAAGAAAAACTAGAGGAAATAACAGGATTTGAAATTGTAAAAAAGGTTAAATATTTAGGAGTCTTTCTTACATCATCAAATGGAAAATTGTATAAGAATAATTATGATGTGGTATGGCAAAAAATTCAGAAGGAAATGAATACTTGGAAAAATTACAATTATCTTTGTTAGGAGAATAGCAGCAATAAAAATGAATGTTTTGCCTAAATTCTTGTTCTTGTTTCAGATGATACCAATAATTAAGAAAGATAAAAATTTGGATGAATGGCAGATTGGAATTAATAAATTTATATGGGAAGGGAAAAAAGCGAGAGTCAAAATGAAAATAATGCAAGATACACGGAAAGAGGAGGATTAAAATGCCTAATTTAAAATTGTATTATGAAGCAGTTGTTCTTTCGGTATTAAGTGATTGGTTTAATTTGACGGAGGAAAGGATTTTGAATATAGAAGGTTATGATTTATTATATGGTTGGCATGCATATTTATTGTATGATAAGAAAGTAGATAAAGCTTTTAAGAATCATGTGTTGAGAATTTCTCTTCATGTGTCTGGAAAAAATATTATTATAAGTTAAATTACAAAATTCCTATATGGGCATGTCCTAGGCACGCAGTAGAGAATATAAATATAGAACAGGAACAAGAAATGATTACTTATAAAGATCTTTTATACAATGAGAGGGGAAATTTACAACTAAAATCTTTGGATACATTAAAAGAAGAAGGGAGGAATTATACTTGGTTTCAATATGGACAGTTAAAGGCTAGATGGAAAGAAGATCAGAAAATTGGTATCATTCAAAATGAAGAAAATTTGGTTAAACAAATTAGAAATCAAACTCAGGGGCATATAAAGAGATTGTATACTGTGTTGATAGAAATAGATTCTGAAAGAGATTTAATAAAGGATTGTATGATAAAATGGGCACAGAATATTCAAGAACCAATAATGTTGGAAACATGGGGAAAAAATTTGGGTTAGAAATGTTAAATTTACGCAAGCGCAGAATTTAAGGGAAAATTTTTATAAGATGTTTTATAGATGGCATTTAGATCCTAAGAAATTATCATGTATGTATCCAGATATGCAAGCGAAATGTTGGAGATGTAATTGTGATGATGCTACATATTTTCATGTATGGTGGACTTGTAAGAAAATTAAGTCTTTTTGGATAAGAATCTGGTGGATTATGCAGAATGTTTTGAAGAAGAAGATAAAGTTCCTACCGCAATTTTTCCTTTTGGGAATAACAACGGACTGTACAGTGATTGAGACTAAGTTGATTTTGAACTTAATAACAGCAGCACGACTGTTGATTGGACAATATTGGAAGAAAAAAGAATTACCCACAATAGAAGAATGGATATTGAAAGTTTCCAATTTGGCTGAGATGGCTAAAATCTCAGCCTTCTTGAAAGACAGTACTCAAGAAAAATATTTAAATGAATGGAAGAACTGGATTGATTATATTCAAAATAGATATCAGATTAAGAAATTTCGGATTGCTTTTGAATGAAGGATGTTATTTTGATTTTAATGGAAGAAGTCAGGTTATGTGAGAGAAAGATTATAATTGTGTTAGATTTTAAAAATTTAATGTATGACTGTTTTGTTTAAGGAACTATACCTTGTGTTTGCTCCGGGAAGTCCGGGGAGGGGGTTTAGGAGGGAGGGGAGGGGAAAAATTTAATTGTTGTAAAACTATTTTAATAAAAAAAAAGAAAAAAAAGAAAGGGTCCGCAACTTAGGCGTCCTCCTGGATGAACGGCTGTCTCTAGAAGATCATCTGGCGGCCGTCTCCAGGAGAGCGTTCTACCAGGTTCGCCTGGTACGCCAGTTGCGCCTTTCTGGACCGGGATGCCCTATGCACGGTCACTCACGCACTGACGCTCGCCTGGATTACTGCAATGCTCTCTACATGGGGCTCCCCTTGAAGGGCATCCGGAGGCTGCAGTTAGTCCAGAATGCGGCTGCTGGAGATAGATGGAGCCCCGTGGCTCCGTGATAACACCCATCCTGCGCAGGCTGCACTGGCTACCTGTGGCTTTCGGGTGCGCTTCAAGGTTCTGGTGACCACCTTTAAAGCGCTCCATGGCATTGGGCGGGTTACTTACGGGACCGCCTACTGCTACCGAATATCTCTCACCGACCGTGCGCTCTCACAGAGAGGGTCTCCTCAGGGTGCCGTCAGCGCGGCAATGTCGTCTGGCGACACCCAGGGGAAGGGCCTTCTCTGTGGGGGCCCCCACCCTCTGGAATGAACTACCCCCCGGACTTCGTCAGCTTTCGGACCTCCGGACCTTCCGCCGCGGGCTTAAAACATATTTATTTAACTGTGCAGGACTGAGCTAGATTTTAAATTATCAGTTTTAAATTGGGTTTTATTCTATATTTTTAATTCTAAATTAACGGGCTTTTTAGAATAAGTTTTTTAATTGTTTTTTATATTGTATTTATGTGTTTTTAAATACACCGCCCTGAGTCCTTCGCGAGATAGGGCGGTATATAAATTTGATTAAATAAAATGATTAAATAAAATCAAAGGCAGTTAATTCACTTAACAACGGTGGCCAGAAGGATTGCAGAATGACCGTTTGTCACCCTGTTACAGCATCCCTATGGTCACGTGAACAACTTCTGTTACGGTCATATGTTGAGGACTACCTATACAGTGCCGACCCAGTGGGGAGCAAATGAAGTTGAAAAAAAAGTACAGGTAATCCTTGACTCAAGGCAGTTGATTTAGTGACCTTTCCAGGTTATTCTATTGGCATCCTTCAGTCTCTGGTATCGTGCTCTGGAAACAGCATCTGGGGTGGCTAAAAAGGCCAATTCAGGAGTAGCAATCCCTTCCACACTGAGGGCAGATATATTCTGTCCTTTCCAGGTTATGTCACTGAAAAAAGTGACTTATGGCCATTTTTCACATTTACGACCACTGCAGCATCTCCATGGTCAAATTTCAACCACCTGGGAACTGGCTCATATTTACGACGGTCGCAGTGTCCCTGGGTGATCCCCTTCTGCGACCTTTGGATAAAGCCAAGTCAATGAGGAAATCCAGATTCACTTAACAACTGTGTGACTAATTGATCACCTGGAGTGAATCTGTGGCAAGAAAGGTCATAAAACGGGGCAAAACTCCCTTAACAATTTCTCACTTAACAACATATATTTTGGGCTCAATTGTGGTCGTAAGTTGAGAGCTACCTGTAAGTTCTTTTTAGGGCCTCGGACTCTTTTTTTGTATCACGGTGTAATTATCATCCTTGCTTCCTGATCATTTATCCGCAAGATCCATCCAAAACATAAATCCTTTGTCCATAAACTGGCCTGCCCTGTACCCGAGTTTTTGAGGAAACAATTAATCCAAAGCCTTTGGTCAATAGCCAACGAAAGAAGTCTGTGAGATCATCCAACCCACCTGATTGCTGGTGCCTTCAAATGCCTTTGAAATATTCTCTTGGAGAAGCCCGGCTGGTTCTCCTTCAGCAACATCGATCTTTCATTATGTCTCAGGGTTTTTTCCCCCCCCTTCCATAATCCTTTTCCTCAATTTACTCAGGATTTTTTGTTTTTGTTTTTCAAAAGCCAGGTTCCTCCCAGATTGCCTTAGTCCCAGGCTGTTTTTCATTCCTGGGTTCTGGCTGGCGCCGGGTTTTCCGCTAGCTCATCTCTTCTGCAGAAGGCTTCCTTTTCCCAAATGTGCCTTTGGCAGGGTTTCTGGAGAGTGCTAGCGATTTCTTAGAGCTGAGCGTAGTTGTCACATCCTGTCTCTGTGCTGCGCGTTGTGACTTCCAGCAACCCGAAGATATCCTGGAAAAACACTTCATCATCTTGACTTTCCCGTTCCGCCTGCCTGATGCCAGTTCCCTTGAGTTAAACGCATTCCCTGTTTCAAGGTTGTCATTTCTAGGATAGGGCTCGCCCTATGGAACAATGGGTCTCAACCTTGGCCACTTTAAGACGGATGGACTTCGACTCCCAGAATTCCCCAGCCGTCCATTCTGGCTGCCGTTGGCTGTTGGGAGTCTCCTCTGCCTACAGTGGCCCCAAACTGGCAGGGAGCCTGTTTCCACCTTGAGAAAGGAAAACGTCGGAAGCTTCTGTGTCGGCCTTAAAGCTGAACAGCTCTTTAATAATCAACGGCTTCGAAAATCCTCCCAAACTCCGAGAAAAAAATATAGCACTGATGATATTACCTAGTTGGGTAATGAAACGTCTCCAAGAAAACAACCAAGCTTAGAAAGCAGCAAGGAGCCCACAGTGCTCTTCCTCTTCCTCCTCCTCTTCTTTTTCACAAACCTCCCTCCCTTCTAGCACTGATGATGTTACCTAGCTGGGTAATGAAACGTCTCCAAGAAAACAACCAAGCTCAGAGTCCAAGCTCCAAGGACCCCCAAGTATATTAAGGTCCATCTGTGTGGCTCATCCCTACTGCTTTCCTCCCCTCTCCAAGTTTGCCCCTCTGATCCTACTCAGATCCTGGTCTCTCCATCATGCAGAAGAAGCATGTTGTGCTTCGCCCGCCCTCCTCTCCTCAGCCGGGCCCCTCCCATCTCCTGCTATCTGAGCCAGAGACTGATAGTGAAGACGAACGGCCTGGCATGCCTCCAACCCCCAGCCCTGGCACCATGCCCGGACAGACTGAGCAAATAAACCTCCCCCCCCCACAGCGTGTGAGCATGATGAGCATGAAGCCAGTCACGAGCTAGAATTGCCGGCAGCTGGGCAGGCAGACGAAGGGCGGAGAGATCCCCGCTTCCGGAGAATGGAGAGGCGACATCAGCAAAAGGAAGGGAGGGGCAGGCCTGGATAAGTGCTGAGTCACGGAGCCACACCCCATGGCCTATATAAAGGATCTGCTTTTTGGGCATTCCTTGAGTCAGGCAAAGTCTCATCTGGTTTGCTGAAGTCACACCTTGGATTCCTGCCTGCCCTGAGAACTCTGACAGGACTTTGGCAAAGCTGCAGAGGCTTCGTGGCCACGCTTGATACAGACTTCCCAGACCCGGCCGTCAGAGGGGGAGTGGGACACGACAAAGCATTGCTGTGCCCGACTTGCTTAGGACAAAACCTACCGGAGGAACTGGCTCTTAAGCCCTGCCTGCGTCCCTCATCCGAATCTTTGAAGATCAGGTTCCCACAAAGAGAGAAGTGAACGGCCATCTGCTCCACCACAGAGGTTTGCTTGTAGGCTCTTTCCTTCGAAGAAAGGAAGAGAGAAGAACGGTTTCACTCCGGCTCTTGTTTACCCCGCCCAATTGTCGGCTGCTTTGGATAAGCAAACATGGGAAGAAACTTGCAAAAACTTTCAAACAGCAGTGATAGAATTGTCCCGTGTCTGGTTACTTCTTCTTCTTCTTTTTTTTTTAATATTCCTCTCCTTTTTCCTTCCTTCCCTGAATTTCCTCCCTTGCAGAGAGAAGAGCTTGCTTGGCCAAGCTATCTCTCCCTAAACTGCTTTTCTTCGCAGGCAGGTTGTGCTTCCCTGCAAGTGGGCTCAGCTCTGCAACCTTGGTTAGTGAATTAGCACCCGGGGCTAGCTTGTGCTGCTATCTGAAACTGGCATGATCCTAATCAATTTGATCCCAAGGCCTTCCTTTTGTTATCCGAAGTTGCCAAGACATTCCTTTCAGTGTGAATTCTCCACTGCGTGCTTGGTTACTCTCTTGTAATCCCTTTCTCTCCAATGAATGTAAACACAAATATTGATTTTCCCTTTGTTAGTTATCCCACAACCGAGGTGAGGATTCCAAAGGATGGGGGAAGTAGGGAAAAGGGATATAAGAGTTGCCCTTCCCCCCACCCCACCCCAGCTTCCTTGTGAGCTACGGTAAGTTCCAGAAAATGAACCTTCCCCTCTGTTAGGGCTCCCCCGAGTGATTGAGGCTGTATCCTCCTAATGACGTTAAGGATTTAGGGGGCAATGTCTTAACAAATCTTTTCTAAGCTTTATTAGAGTTCTGGCTACTCTCTTGGTGTTCTCCTTCTATGGGAGCCAAAGAATTCCTGCAAATTCTAAATTAAGTGTCGACAGGCAGAGGAACGGGGGAGAAAAAAGTCCCGTGTCTCATAGAATGGGAACGATGCTATTACTTGGGGTTTTAAGGGGTGGGTGTGTTCAGGACAACTTGCCACCGCTGGTCTGCTGCTGCTGGCTCACTGCCACTGGCTCACCAAGGGACAACCACACATACACATACTCTCTGCCTCTTTCCCCATTACTAATGAGAAAGGGTCAGAGATAAATTAAGGCGGAAGGAAGGGAAACGGAGGAGGAGGAGGAGGAGGGGAGGAGGAGGAGAACAATGACAAGGACTGTGGGTTTTTTGATGCTCTGTGAGCTTGATGGTCTTCTTGCAGGCATTTCATGACCCAGCTGGGTACCATCATCAGTGCTAGAAGCGAGTGAGGTTTGCTCTCATTAAATTATTGCCCTGTCAATATTGGTGGGAGTGTGGATTTCTTCCTGCCGATTCCTTGATTAGGATATTGTTTTCTGCTTGATTGTGTGTCTGGAGTTAATCCCTGCTTATCTGCCCAGGGCGAGTCGTCCCGTGGCAAGTCACTCAGGGCGAGTCACCCGGGACGAGCTGACGGTGACAAGCCAGGGGTGGCAATCCAGAGGCAACAAGCAGTGGCAGTGGCAACCCAGCGGCGGAGACCTGGGGGCGGCAAACAGGTGGCAGCAATCAGGTTGCGGCGACCCAGCAGCGGCGAGTTGTCCCATTCCACCCTCTTAAGGTAAGGCTAGCAATTCTGCTTCTTTCGTGGTTTTCTCTTCCCAGGGGATCCAGGGAACGAGAGCAGACTATTGAAATAACCTCAGGGATCCCCCTCCTTTTGCAAGAACGGGTCAGGGGCCAGAAATTGGGGTGATTTTCAAGCCAGGCCCTGATTTTACCCAGAAACTAAAACTCATCGTGTTCAAAAGACAAGATAGCCTCTGCATATTTATTTTATTTATTTGTCAAACACAACAGTATATGTAAGTATAAGCATGAAATAACCATACAAATTGGATATAATTAAAGGGAACATTAGGACAGGAATGGTAGGCACGCTGGTGCTCTTATGCACGCCCCTTATTCCCGTTTTAAATTGATTTGGTTCTGGCCTGCCCTATTTAAGAGGATCAATGGTGGCAAAACGGGAGTCAGCGGAGGGGAGAAACACTTACTTTAAAACTGTACCGGACAATGTTCTGAGGCGCATGAGGGTTGTTGGCTGTCAGGATGCGGGTTATTTCCTCTTTCAGCTCCTGCAGCGGAAAAGAGCCGTATCTCGCACACAAACCCCACAGGGAGAAAGAGGCGGATGCATTAACAGACACATTTAAGGAATACGTAGGATGTTTTTTTTTAATGCTGAGCTTCTGTAGGAACTACAGGTTTTTTCGAAATGAAGCCTGCTAAGTGTTAAAAACTCCTGCCCTGGGTTTCTGTATTGGCTACAAATCTGACCCGTAAGTCAATATAGGGAGTCCTTGACTTACGACCATAACTGAGCTGACAATTTTGCTCATACATTGTGATGGCCATAAAGCAGATCATCACATGACCACTCGAGGTTTTACACCTTTTTTTTTGCTGTACAGAGGATCCTCGATTTACAACTGTTCATTTAGTGACCGTTCAAAGTTACGACGGCACTGATAAAAGGGACTTATGACCGCTTTTCACACTTACGACGATTGCAGTATTCCCATGATCATGTGATCAAAATTCAGATGCTTGGCAATACTTGGTTCATACTTATGACCATTGCTGTATCCCAGGGTCACTTAATCCCCTTTTGTGACCTTCTGACAAGCCAAGTTAAGTGGGAAGCCGAATTCGCTTAACAGCAAGGTTACTAACTTATCCATTGCAGTAATTCACTTAACAATTGTGGCCAAGAAAGGTCGTAAAACGGGCCAAAACTCATTTAACAAATGTCTCATTTAACAACAGAAAATTTGCGTTCAATTGTGGTCGTAAGTCGAGGACTACCTGTACAGTGGTACTTTGGTCCTCATCATTAATTGGTTCTGGGAGGCGCGATGAGTACCAAAAACAATGAGTAACATAGCAATTTTCCCCATAAGGGAGTAAATATAATGAGTCACAAGGCAGCTGACACTGACAAGTTCTAGGTTTTGTGTTGAGTATCAAACAAACGATGAATACCGGGAGAAAATTCCCATCTCAAAATGCATCAACTATCAAATTTGATGAGTCCCAAAGCAGTTGAGTAGCCAAGGTACCACTGTGTGTCCCTTATAATTCAAAGAATGTTAGAATTTTAACTTGCTGGAGTTCAGCTTATGGCTGAAGTTCAGCTTATGGGTGAATCGCCTGCCCACGTCTAATGTGGCCAATGTGCTCTCAAAATAACAGAATTGGAAGGGACCTTGGAGGTCTTCCAGTCCAACCCCCTGCTCAACCAGGAGAACCCTATATCGTTTCAGACAAACGGCTGTCCAATCTCCCCTTGAAAACCTCCAGTGATGGAGCACCAACAACTTCTGAAGGCAGGCTGTCCCTTGTTAAGTTAATTGATCAGAAAATCAATCAACCAAGTAATAGAATAAGAGAGTGGAAGGGACTTTGGAGGTCTTCTAGTCCAACCCCCTAACCAAGGCAGGAAACCCTATACCAGTGACAGCGAACCTTTTTGTCCTCAGGTGCTGACAGCACGCATAATGCAATGCCCCCCATGCATGTCGCATCCCCCGCATGGATGTGCGACCTCCCCCCGCCCCTCGCCCATGCGTGCATGACCCCCATTTTGGTGCTAGCAGGCCTCCCTGAAGCTTCCTGGAACCAAAAACGGGACATGGAGAGGGGGGGTCGCTGCACCCCCAACCCCACACATGGCCACACAACCCCCCCCCCCGCCCAGTGGTGGAATTCAAGTCATTTAACAACCGATTCTATGCCCTAATGATTTCTTCCAACAACCAGTTTGCCAAACGGCTCAGAAAGTTAACAACCGGTTCTCCCGAAATGGTGCGAACTGGCTGAATCCCCCCACTGCCCCCCCCCACCATCAGCTCCTGCCCGCGTGTCTCCTGGCAGAGACCTGAAAATCAGCTGGCCGGCGAGATGGTGGAGCCGACCTGGGAGACAGCTCGTGTGCCCGCAGAAATGGCTCCGCGTGCCCGAGGTTCGCCATCACGGCCCAATCTCTTCTCCTCCTCCCCCCTTTCGGCCTCTGACCCAAATTTACTTACAGCATCAGTCAGGTCGAGCTGGTCTGGGGGCTTGATCAAGGTCTTGGCCTGGGACCATTCGTCGGCCCCCTCGCCCACTTCGACCCCTCCTTCTTCATCCTAGAAAAAAAGAACCACACAGCCAGTCAGTAACCATCAATGCTCCAGGAAGTCCCTGGGTGCCTTCAACCATTCCGGTCTGCTTCTGGATTGATGGCCTGGAAGCAGCCTGAAATAGTTTTTATTTATTTATTTATTTATTAATCATACTTATATACCGCACCATCTCCCGTAGGACTCAGGGCGGTTCACAGGCATATTAAAAACAATATAATAAATAAGCATTAAAACCCAGTTAAAACTAAATATTATCATGGCCTGATCACTAAAACAGTAAAAACCGGTAAAAAACCCCCATTAAAATTTAACTAAAACATTTTATTCTTAGGCTAGTCCCGCACGCTGAAATAATAGAGTCTTCAGTTCACGTCTGAAGGTCCGGAGGTCGGGAAGTTGTCGCAATCCCGGAGGAAGCTCGTTCCACAGGGCTGGTGCCGCCACAGAGAAGGCCCTCCCCCTGGGGGTCGCCAACCTACACTGTTTGGTCGACGGCACCCCGAGGAGGCCCACTCTGTGGGAGCGCACAGGTCGTTGGGAGGCAATCGGCGGCAGAAGGCGGTCTCGAAGGTATCCCGGTCCTAAGCCATGGAGCGCTTTAAAGGTGGTAACCAAAACCTTGAATTGCACCCGGAAGACTACCGGTAGCCAGTGTAGACCGCGCAGGAGCGGTGTTATATGGGAGCAACGCGGTGCTCCCTTTATCACCCGCGCGGCTGCATTCTGGACTAACTGGAGCCTCCGGGTGCTCTTCAAGGGGAGCCCCATGTAGAGAGCATTGCAATAGTCCAGGCGGGAAGTGACGAGGGCGTGAGTGACCGTGCGTAAGGCGTCCCGGTCAAGTTTGGGATTTTTGCCTTTTGAAAGGTCCCTGGTGCTCTCTGAGCTTGGCTGTTTCCTTGCAGATGTTTCATGGCCCACAATAGGTGACATCAATGGTGAAATCTGAACCGGTTTACCACATGCACAGTGCGCACCACACATCAAATGGGAGGTGCACATGCGCGGTGCACACCAAAAGGAGGCATGCAGTAAGTAGAACAGCACACTGGAGGGGTGATCAGCTGTGATAACGGATCTTATTTTTTTAACTTTTAAAAGCACTGCTGTCACCTAGCCAGAATTCCTGCCTAAGACGGGGCTATAATTCACAGTCTCCTGGCGATTGGCCCAAAATCACCCAGCCAGCTTTCCTGACTAAACTGATACTAGAATTCACAGTCTCCTGGCGATTGGCCCAAAGTCACCCAGCCAGCTTTCCTGACTAAACTGATATTAGAATTCACAGTCTCCTGGCGATTGGCCCAAAGTCACCCAGCCAGCTTTCCTGCCTAAACTGATACTAGAATTCACAGTCTCCTGGCAATTGGCCCAAAGTCACCCAGCCAGCTTTCCTGACTAAACTGATACTAGAATTCACAGTCTCCTGGCGATTGGCCCAAAGTCACCCAGCCAGCTTTCCTGACTAAACTGATATTAGAATCCACAGTCTCCTGGCGATTGGCCCAAAGTCACCCAGCCAGCTTTCCTGACTAAACTGATACTAGAATTCACAGTCTCCTGGCGATTGGCCCAAAGTCACCCATCCAGCTTTCCTGCCTAAACTGATACTAGAATTCACAGTCTCCTGGCGATTGGCCCAAAGTCACCCAGCCAGCTTTCCTGACTAAACTGATATTAGGGGCCGTGGTAGCTCAGGCTGTAAGAAGCCTGTTATTAAAACACAGCAGCCTGCAATTACTGCAGGTTCAAGCCGGGCCCAAGGTTGACTCAGCCTTCCATCCCTTATAAGGTAGGTAAAATGAGGACCCAGATTGTTGAGGGGGCAATAAGTTGACTTTGTAAATATATAAATAGAATGAGACTATTGCCTTATACACTGTAAGCCGCCCTGAGTCTTCGGAGAAGGGCGGGATATAAATGTAAAAATTAAAAAAAATTTAAAAAAATATTAGAATTCACAGTCTCCTGGCGATTGGCCCAAAGTCACCCAGCCAGCTTTCCTGCCTAAACTGATACTAGAATTCACAGTCTTTTGATGGATGGCCCAAAGTCACCCAGTCGGTTTTCATGCCCAGAACAGAATTCATCGTCTCTTGGTCATTGGACAAAGTCACCTAATCAGCTTTTATGCCTAAGGCAGGACTAGAATTCACTGTCTCCTGGTTTCTAGCCTAGTGCCTTCACCATTGCACCAAACTGACTCTTCTTGTATTACCATTATTTGAAACGTTAAAGAAACCAGAAACATTTCTGAGGAAAGGCCAATAATCTGGGAGATAAGCACATCTGAATCCTAAAAAAAACAATAAATCCATCTAAGCCACCACCGTTCCTTTGGATAATTTATTTCCGTCCTATCTGTGTTCCATTTAATCATCCTGATTTGAAGAATGACATTTGGAGTTCCTCTGATTGCCTTTTCTTCCCCTCCTAAATTAATCATAATTCTGGGGCGACGTATGTTTCGAAATGTCACCCTTGGCGAGATTGTATTTCAAACGTCTTGAAAGGCAGAAGCTGGGATCGTTGGACAGAAAGGGCGGTTTAGCGTCGTTGGACAGAAAGGTAATCAAGGATAATCGGTGTCTTGTCTTCTTCTAACAGACACAAGAAGCTTTTGTAAGAACGGCCGAGATGAAATGCCAATTATGGCCCGTCAATCAGGGCATTGTCACACAGTGATGATGGCAGAAGTCACGAGGGATGTGATATCATTTGCCCCCTACCCAGTCCCTGCAGTTGCCCTGTGGGGTTGGCATCCCATAATAGGCCATCATTTCTCATCCGTCTTTCAAGCACGATCCGCATTTCCTAGACAAACTGATAATCACTGACAGAGTGAGGTGGGGGGATCGCGCGTGTGCATGCCCACACCCATAATTCAATGCCCCCCGTGCATGCATGGGCAACCCCCCCTGTGGCCCGTTTCCAGACTTCCAGTAGGCCCGGTAGCAGAGGTGGGTTTCAGCAGGTTCTGACCAGCTCTGGAGAACTGGTAGCAGAAATTTTGAGTAGTTTGGAGAACCGGTAGTAAAAATTATGACTGGCCCCGCCCCATCTATTCTCTGCCTCCCGAGTCCATGCTGATTGGGAGGAAATGGGGATTTTGCAGTAACCTTCCCCTGGAGTGGGAAGGGAATGGAGATTTTACAGTATCCTTCCCCTGCCACGCCCACCAAGCCATGTCCACCAAGCCACGCCCACAGAACCAGTAGTAAAAAAATTTGAAACCCACCACTGCCTGGTAGGCCTGTTTTTCGCCCTCACAAGGCTCCAGAAGCTTTCCTGGAGCCTGGGGAGGCCGAAAATGGCCTCCCCCCTCCCCCGGAGGCCCTCCGGAAGCTGAAAAAGCCCTCCTAGAGCCTCCACGCGAGCCCTGTACTTACCTGCCATCCAAAATGGGCCACGTGGAGACTCCTGGGAGGTGAGGGGCGGTGTGGATGGGCCAGTCGAAAATCAGCTGGCCGCCGCGCTCATGTGCGCTGAAGCTGAGCTAGGGCATCGGTTCGCCTGCCCACAGATATGGCTCCGCGTGCCAACTGTGGCACGCGTGCCTTAGGTTCGCCTTCACAGCTCTATAGCATTTCAGACAAAATTCAGACTCTACCATCAGCCTGGCCTACATACTTGATGCTTCTCTGCATATTTTCCACTTCAGATATTTTGCCCAAATTTCTTTCCCACCCCCTGCCCCCAATCTCTTTAATTATAGATAGATATTTTGCCCAAATTTCAAACAAGGTGTCTTATTCCAGCTTGGGGACGCTTGTCAGAAGCAAAAAGCAGATAAAATTCAAACTATAAAAGGGAAGAATCCTTTCCCCAAGAACGGAGCCATCACCAAGACACATTCAACGCAGATCTCGATTTGAACACAATCACGACCTCATGAAAAGGACTGGCCTACATTACATTTTCACTTCCCGGATGTTTGTCGTCACTTGAGCTGCTGAATGCTGAATCATTTTAGTCCTGAACTCGGCCTAACGCAAACCTTCTTCATGGGAAATACTATTCCTGGCAGCTCTCTATTGTATTGAATACCCAATTTAGAATCCTACATCTGGTCACCACGATGTAAAAAAGATGTGGAGACTCTGGAAAGAGTGCAGAGAAGAGTAAAAAAGATGATTAGGGGACTGGAGGCTAAAACATATGAAGAACGGTTGCAGGAGCTGGGTATGTCTAGTTTGATGAAAAGAAGGACTAGGGGAGACATGATAGCAGTGTTCCAATATCTCAGAGGTTGCCCCAAAGAAGAGGGAGTCAAACTATTCTCCAAAGCACCTGAAGGCAGCACAAGAAGCAATGGGTGGAAACTCATCAAGGAGAGAAGCAACCTGAAATTAAGGAGGAATTTCCTGACAGAGAGATTGAGAGAGAAACAGTAGGGGGGGGAGAGAGAAAGACGGGGGAAGAGAAAACGGGGGAGAGAGAAAGAGAGAATAAGAGAGAAAGAGGGGAGAGAGAATGAGAGAATGAGAGAGAAAGGGGGGAGAGAGAAAGAGAGAAAGAGTGGGGGGAGAGAGAAAGAGAGTTGGGAGAGTGAGGGGGGAGAAAGAGAGAGAGAGGGAGAGAGGGAGAGGGAGAGAGAGAAAGAAAGAGAGAAAGAGGGGGGGAGAAAGAGAGAGGAGGGAGAGTGCCTGAAGGACCCTATCCTGTCACTGGGAGTCCAGGCACTTCAGCAAATGGCGCGCTGGATTCGTATTAGTGGTCCCCAGGATTTAACATTATGGTCTTGGTGGTCCCTGAGGTCCAAAAGGTTGGGGACCCCTGGACTAGAAGACCCTTCCTGGTCTAGAAGGACTAGACGTCCCTTCCGACTCTGATATTCCGCATTCGGATTAGAAGAGCAACCGAGGAATTTAAATGCCCTATTCGGAGGGACAGGAGGCATCGATTAAAACGAGCTCAGGGGGCCCCGAGACGATTGTCCCCTTTTGTTTGAGGAGCCCACCCTGAACAGAATTTCAAATACATCTTTTTTCCTTTTCAACCTGCTCCTCGCAGGAGCTTTTCTTAAAACTGTCTGTCATAGGGGGGAATAGCCACTCCAGTAATTAGATTGCTCTCTGCATGCCTGCCCTCCACGGGGATGGATGGAATATTAATCAAAGGACTGCCCCACTCATTCTCCTAGCTTCGCACAAAGCGAGCAGTGAATCTTCGGGGATTCCAGGCAAAGGCTTGTAAACCGTATGTTCAGGTCGGCGTAACAATGCTCGGAAATCTAGAGTCTAAAGAATGCACGTAACGTAGCGCTTCAGTTGATCGTGGGCCAGATAGATGGAAACAAGAACTGATTTTTTTCAGAAGGCATGTGAGAGTTTTGAAGAGTTGATCTAAGTAGATGATTAGGGGTGACATGATAGCAACATGATATTCCAGTATTTGAGGGGCAACCCCAAAGAAGAGGGGGTTGTCGTGTCCCACTCCTCCGCTGACGGCCGGGTCGGGGAAGTCCGTATCAAGCGTGCCTCTGCAGCTCTGCCAAAGTCCTATCAGAGTTCTCAAGGCAGGCAGGAGACCAGGAAGTGACTTCAGCAATCCAAGTTAGACTTTGCCTGACTCAGAGAATGCCAGAAAGCAGATCCTTTATATAGGCCATGGGGTGTGGCTCCATGACTCAGCACTTATCCAGGCCTGCCCCTCCCTTCCTTCTGTTGACGCCGCCTATCAATTCTCCTGAAGCGAGGATCTCTCCAGCCTCCAGCTGTTGGTAATCTTAGCTCATGACTGGTTTCACATTCTTCAGGCTCACATGCTGTGGGGAAGGGGTTTAGTTGCTCCGTTTGCCTGGGCATGGTGCCAGGACTGGGGGCTGAAGGCACGTCAGGCCCTTCGTCTTGCTCGGCCTGTCCAGGCATGGTGCCAGGGCTGGGGTCTGGAGGCATGCCAGGACATTCTTCCGAACTATCAGTATCCGGCAGGAGATAAGAGGGGCCCGGCTGCGGCAGGGGGAGCGGGCGAGACACAACAGGGGTCAAACTATTCTCCAAAACACCTGAAGGCAGGACAAGAAGCAACGGATGGAAAGTAATCAAGGAGAGAAGCAACTTAGAACTAAGGAGGAATTTCCTGACAGTGAGGACAATTCACCAGTGGAACAGCTTGCCTCCAGAAGTTGTGGGTGCTCCATCATGGAGGTTTTTAAAAAGAGACTGTACAGTCACTTGTCTGAAATGATATAGGGTCTCCTGTTTGAGCAGGGGGCTAGACAAGAAGATCTTCCAGGTCCCTTCCAGAATTAATATAGATTAAGATTGAAACATTAAAGAGATGAGAAATAAATACATAAGAGATTTTTCGGAAATTTTAAAAACATGAGAATTAAACACATAAGAGATCCTTTGAAATAATGAATATTAGTTGGTATTGTTTTGTCTTTTTTCTTTGCCTTTGTTTTTCTTTTGATAAAATTAAGAATAATAATTTTTAAACAAAAAATGTTTATGGAAATGTAATGGAATTATGGATGTTGATGATATAAGGATTGAAAAGAAAGAAATTTGTAAATGGGAATATGAGGTTTTAATATAGATGGTTGAGATAAGAAGGGACTAGACTTGATTAAAGGGTCAAATTCAGGACAGAGGGTTAGATTGAATTTTATATTAGAGATATGCAAATAGTGAAATTAAAAAAGGGGGAAGGGAAATACGTATATTTGATAAAGTATAAAAGAGAGTGGTGTGAAATTGAATTGGGTTTGACTATGTACCTGACTGATACTTTGTTCAAAAAGTATACTGTATGCTGTTTGTTTTTGAAAAAATAAAAAAACTTTTTCCAAAAAAAAAGAAAAAGAAAAAAAAGATCCCTTCCATCTCTATTCTATTCTATGAAAGCCAGCTGGGTGACTTTGGGCCAGTCGCCAGGAGACTGGGAGTTCTAGATCAGGTTTTACAGAGAAGACCTTAAATGTTGAAACGCTTGGCCACTTAGTAAGATTCAGCATGCATTTGAAGGCAGACTTCTTGGGCCATGTCAACAGAAGAGTGTCGTGTCCCACTCCTCCTCTGACGGCCGGGCCGGGGAAGTCCGTATCAAGCGTGCCTCTGCAGCTTTGCCAAAGTTCTGTCAGAGTTCTCAGGGCAGGCAGGAGACCAGGATGTGACTTCAGCAATCCAGATTAGACTTTGCCTGACTCAGAGAATGCCAGAAAGCAGATCCTTTATATAGGCCATGGGGTGTGGCTCCATGACTCAGCACTTATCCAGGCCTGCCCCTCCCTTCCTTTTGCTGACGTCGCCTCTCCACTCTCCGGAAGCATGGGTCCCTCCAGCCTCCAGCTGCCGGCAATTCCAGCTTGTGACTGGCTTCACACTCCCCAGACTCACATGCTGTGGGGGAGGGGCCCAGCTGCTCCGTTTGTCCGGGCATGGTGCCAGGACTGGGGGCTGGAGGCATGTCAGGCCATTCGTCTTGCTCGGTCTGTCCGGGCATGGTGCCAGGACTGGGGGCTGGAGGAATGCCAGGACATTCTTCTGCACTATCAGCGTCCGGCAGGAGACGAGAGGGGCTCGGCTGCGGAGAGGGGGGCGAGCGAGGCACAACAAAGAGAATATCCATAGCTCAAGATTGAACAGGATTGATCAGCCCCTTGGTTCTCTCTGAGCTGGGTAGCTTTCTTGCAGATGTTTCGTGACCCAATTAGGTAACATTATCTGTGATAGAGGTGCACACACCCACACACCCATCCAAGCAAGAGACCTTGTATCATTTTAGAGAAATGGCTCTCCAATCTTTTCTTTAAAACTTCCAATGTTGGAGTACCCACAATTTCTTGAGGCAAGTAGTTCCACTGGTTAATTGTTCTCGCTGCCAGGAAATTTCTTAGTTCCATGTTGCTTCTCTCCTTGATTAGCTTCCATCTATTGCTTCTTGTCCTGCTCTCAGGAGAATAGGTTGACCCCCTTCTCCCTGTGATATCAGCTCAAAAATTGGGAGACTGTTATCATGTCACCCCTAATCCTTCTTTTTATTAAACTAGACATACCCAATTCCAGCAACTGTTCTTCAAATATTTTAGACTCTGGTTCCCTAATCATCTTTGTTGCTCTACTCTGCACTCTTTCTAGAATCTCAACATCTTTGTAATATTATGACAACCAAAACTGGATGCAGTATGTGGTTTTACCACATATTATAAAGCAGTGCTATCACTTCACACAACTTTGATACTATCTCTTTGTTGGCTCATATTTAAGTGGTGGTCCACCAGGACGCCTAAATCCCTCTTTTTTTTTTATTTGCATTTATATCCCGCCCTTCTCAGAAGACTCAGGGCAGCTTACACTACGTTAGCAATAGTCTTCATCCATTTGTATATTATATACAAAGTCAACTTATTTCCCCCAACAATCTGGGTCCTCATTTTACCTACCTTATAAAGGATGGAAGGCTGAGTCAACCTTGGGCCTGGTGGGACTAGAACCTGCAGTAATTGCAAGCAGCTGTGTTAATAACAGACTGTCTTAGCAGCCTGAGCCACCAGGGGGCCCTTGCTATTGCTGTTGAACCAGGTATTTATTTCTTTGGATGACAGCTAGGCTTGTCAGGAACCCATCTCCCTCAGATAGAAAGTCCCTACAGAGAGTGGTGAGGACAGTGGAGAAGATTATAGGAAGCTCACTTCCCATTATTCAGGATGCTGCTTACAAGCGCTATGTGCTTAGAGCTCAAAGCATTGTTAGAGACCCCTATACACCCACTTTATGGTCTCTGTTTCTGTTGCTCCCCTCTGGGAGGAAGTTTCGAAGTATTTCTAGCAGGATTACCAGATTCTGTAACAGCTTTGTTGCCTTGTGCCACCTGTCTGGTAAACTCACAAAATTCGTTTTTCTCGCCATGTATACGTGTATATATCTGAAGTAGACTGTGTTGTTTCTCTGGGTATATGCATAATTTTGTACTGATTTATTTATTTATGTTTATGTAGTGTATGTTGGAGGTGGTGACCTTTTGAGAGCTGCAATGAAATTTCATTTTAACGTATGCCAATTAGTGTACATTCAAAGTGACAATAAAGTTATTTTAAGCTTCTAAACTGCCACTAAGTCCCAATTGGTCCAGAGCAGTAATGAGTTTCAATTTCGTTTGCTACCGGTTTGCTCATGGGTGTGCACATGCAATGCTTTTGCACATGAGCAGATGCTTCTGTGCATGTGCAGAGACATCTGGGTGGGTGGGGGGAGCCTCCCGCTGCTGTCACCACCATTTCACCCAATCCCAGGCAAACCGGTAGCAACCAACCACTGGTCCAGAGTTTGTCTCCCAATTGATGTCAGTGTTGAACAATTGAACAAAGACTCTGTTTCCAATCTGGGTCGGTCACCGGAACCAAAGGTTTTGTCTTCTGAGCTTTGGGACTCTTACTGGAGCCCTTCTTCAGCGAGTGTGTGCTTTGGGCTATTCTGTGTGTGGTGCCTGGTTGTGTGTGGCTTTTCAGTTGTTGATTGGAATGTTGATGGCTGGCTATTAATGTTGTGGTCTGCCAGCAGCCTGCGGACCTGGCAGTGGAGTCAGACAGTGATGAGGTTGAGATGAGGCCAGGGCCATCGTGGAGTGAGGTGCAGACTCCAGAGACTCCAGAGACTGATAGTAGTGAGGCAGATGAACAGGATGAGCCTGTTCCTAATGCATGCATGAGAAGAGCTGCCAGAAGGCAAGAGCAGCTCAAGCAAAAAGGATGACTCGTGAGTAAGACCAAGAGATGATTGGCCCCTCCCATAAGGCTTAAAAGAGACCAGCAACAGTGTTTGGGCTTTGCCGGAAAACAACGTTGGTAGCTCCGTCTTCTGCTTCGTCTACATCTTGCATTTATTTTTGTGACTTCTGAACTTTTGCCAACAAAGGCCTTTGGCGGTTTGCCTAATTAGACCAAGGTTTGCAATAGGACTAAGGAATTTGTGTTGCGAGGAATTTGTTTTAATTTAGTTGAACTACGCTGGGAATGAAGTAATGCTCAGCTGTTTGAATAAAGTTTGTTTTTTCACGGACCGAGTTTCCTACTACCTACTTGGGCCTGAGTCACAACAATTAAGTCATTGGCTGTTGTTTCCTTGCGCTGCCAAGCCCTTGGCTCCTAAGTACCTGATAAACTGGGGGCAAATTAGCACTCCTATTGGCTGACAAGGGGCCTGGTTCCCAGGCTTCAATCATTTCCCTGGCTATTTTTGTCCCTGCTCGGCCAACAATCTTAATAGCTGCGAAATTGAATATGTGACCTTGTTCGTTGAAAGGTCTCCTCATCTAATTGCTCACTTGTGTTCTTGCAATCTGGTACTTAGCTTCCTCCCCATGGGTCCTACAGAGTCACGAGGGCAATCCACGCAGGGGATCCGGTAGATTACATTAGAAGTATCTCCCAATTCCAAGCAACCTTTGCAATGCATGATTTATCCTCATACACGAGTTTGAAAACTTGGAAGAATAAACCTTTGGTCCCGGTGTCTGACTCAGATTGGATCTTGCAATCTGGAACATGTTTATTCTCCTTCATTTGGAAGACTCTGTTTATTTAGTAACGTAACGAAACGTTTTTGACATATTTGATTAAAACGATAATTTTAGAAAATTTTAGAATTCAGCTGCCATAACAATGTATAATAACATCTTGGCTTAATCTCCAAAATGCGTCTAATGGATTGTACTTAAAGGTCAGATTTGTATATGCATATTTATAGCTTAACCCAGAGGTCTTCAAACCTGGCAGCTTTAAGATTTGTGGACTTTGTGGAGTTGAAGTCCACAAGTCTTAAAGCTGCCAAGTTTGAAGACCTCTGGCTTAACCAAGTATTTTTGTTAAATTGGAAGCTGCAAGGCTTATTCCTGCATTTTTTTACTTAGGACAGAGAAAGATCAGTGCATAATCAATCTAATTCCCTTTTTTGCCTTCTTCTTCTTCTTTGTCGTCTAATTCAGAGATTTGAATCACAAAGCCAAACATACGTGGGGGGGGGGGGAATCCATCGAGATAGTTGCGGTAACTCGAAAGAAAAATGCACTTAAAGATTAAATACTTTACCCTTCTCCTTATGTTTACTTTTGAAGGTCGAATTCCAAGCTGACTCTAGAGAGAAGACAAAATAAAACCGTAATTATTTTTTGCGCGAGATCAATGATCGTCACTGAATTCATTGTTCTCAATTAGTTGACGAGGTCAACTAAAGCTCACAATTCATTCTGCAGAAATATTCCTACGGTATTTCATGGTATTATTTACTGCCAGACCATCCCTTACCATTACCTTTTTGGTAACATAAGCAATATGATAGATATGTAGAAAACGGTACAGCTAGTCCTCGACTTATGACCACAATCGAGCCCAAAATCTCCGTTGCTAAGCGAGACATTTTTAAAGTGAGCTTTGACCCATTTTACCACCTTCCTTGGCAAAGTTCTCAAGTGAATCACTTCAATTGTTAAGTTAGCCACATGGTTGTTAAGTGAATCTGGCTTCCCCACTACTTGTCAAAAGGTCGCAAAAGGGGATCACGTAACCCTGGGACATTGCAACCGTCATAAATGCGAGTCAGTCGCCAAGTGTCTGAATTTTGATCATGTCATCATGGCAATGCTACAACGGATGTAAGTGTGAAAACTGGTCATAAGTTGCTTTTTTCAGTGCCGTTTTGTACTGTGTCCAGCGGTCACTAAACGAACTGTTGTAAGTCAAGGACTAACTGTAACGTGCCTAATTTCCCCTGCTTTGAAAAAAGACACCTTTTCCATTCCTCACAGTAAGACAGAAATTAGGTACTGTATTTTTCGGAATATAAGACGCAGCTTAGTTTTTGGGGAGGAAAATAGGGGGTGGGGGGGAAATCTGCCTACCAGGTATTCATCTGGCTAGCGTCCTTAGTCTGGTCAGCTTCAGCACATTAGTTTGCTGGTTTTGAGCACACATGTGCGCTTTTTATCCCCTGCTTGGGGATAGAAAACAGCTTCTAAAGCACAGCTGATCTTTGGAGAGAGAACCAATGAGAAAAGCAGGCAAAGCACGGAAGATCGCTTCACTCGCTAGTGCCTCGTTAGGGCTGAAAAAAAGCTTTGAAAAAGCTACATTCGGAGTATAAGACGCACCCAAATTTTCAGCCTCTTATGTGGGGGGGGGGGGAGTGAATCTTATACTCTGAAAAATACGGTAGTCCTCAATTTTACAATCACTGGTTTATGGACCGCTCAAAGTTACAATGGGGTTGAAGAAAAAGTGACTTTTATTATTTTTTTCATGAACATTTTGAATACATTGTACTGTCAGGGTATATCATTTACGAAAGAAAAACAAAGAAAGAACAAAAAGAAACATATACCGGTAACAATAGTAGTAATGTAACAGAATAGTTTTGGCTAAATTTCTCTTTATATTAGCTTATTTATAATTCTTATAAATATATAAGTCTGTTATAATTATAAACCATCTTTATATTTCATTCATACATAGCAATAATCTTTCTTCATCTAATTTCTACCTCTTATCTCTAACCACCCATAAAATCTATTCCATATCAAGCCATATTCTGTGTCTTCTTTGTCTTTCATTTTTAAAGTCAATCCGTCCATCTCTGCACAGTCTAACATTTTCTGAATTACATCCTCATCTGATGGGAGTGTTCCCATTTTTTCCAATATTGTGCAAACCCAATTCTTGCTGCCGTCAGTCCATGCAAAACTAAATATATAGTCCCTTTATCATAACCCTCCGGCATTATACCCAACAAAAATATGTCTGGTTTTAGATCTATATGTTGCCTAATCATCTTTTCCAACCAAGTGTGTATTTCCTTCCAATATTTTCTTGCTTTCATACAAGCCCACCACATATGATAGTAAGTGACTTGCGATCGTTCCTCACACTTACGACGGTCACAGCATCCGCACAGTCACATGATCAAAATTCGAGAAGGGGGGGGCTTTGACCAACCGGAATGGGTTTAAAGCCGGTTGCAGTGTCCTGGGGTCATGTAATCAGCCTTCGTGACCTTTCCAGCTGGCTGTCGTGTCCCACTCCTCCTCTGACGGCCGAGTTGGGGAAGTCCGTATCAAGCGTGTCTCTGCAGCTCTGCCAAAGTCCTATCAGAGTCCTCAGGGCAGGCAGGAATCCAAGGTGTGACTTCAGCAATCCAGATTAGACTTTGCCTGACTCAGAGAATGCCAGAAAGCAGATCCTTTATATAGGCCATGGGGTGTGGCTCCATGACTCAGCACTTATCCAGGCCTGCCCCTCCCTTCCTTTTGCTGACGTCGCCTCTCCATTCTCCGGAAGCGTGGATCTATCCATTGCATCATTTCGTCTCCAGCTGTTGGTAATCCCAGCTCGTGGCTGGCTTCAGGCGCACATGCTATCGGAGGGAGGTTTGTTTGTTCGGTTTGTCCGGGCATGGTGCCAGGGCTGGGGGCTGGAGGCATGCCAGGACATTCTTCTGTACTATCAGCGTCCAACAGGAGATAAGAGGAGCCCGGCTGCGGCGGGGGGAGCGAGCGAGGCACAACACTGGCTTTCCAGAAGCAAAGGCAGAAGGAACAAACTTCAGAATGTGAGGCTTAAAAGCAAAACTCTGCATAATTCGCTTCTTGCATTTTTGTCAAGGAGAGAACCTCCTCTGATTTTAATCCCGGGAAATCTGAACTCACAAAGAATAGTGACAGAAGGTTTGTAAAACTGCTAGAATATCAACCCCCAGCAGTGGTCTAGAAGGATACACGTGTTATTTAGCCCCCAGGTATAGGGAACTCAGTCTTGGCCACGGACGTAGTATTGTACTCAGAACATGCTCTTAAATGCAAAACTTTATGACCGTGGTCTATGATAGGGATGTTTGACCTCGGCCACTTTAAGATCTATGGAGTTCAACTCCCAGAATTCCCCAGCCAGTGTAGCTATGGGATCGTCCACAGATATTATCCTACAGGTTTGTCCCTTACCTAGTTGGCACTAGTGCCAATCTATATGGGCAAAAAAGACATCCTATTTAAAATGCAGGAAGGAGCTATCGAAGAGGAAGTCTTTGGCTGTTTTCCATAGATCAGACAACACTGTAAGAAGGGAGGGGAGGGGAGGGAAGAATAGAATAACAGAGTAGAGTAGAGTAGAACAGAACAGAACAGAACCTGGGCAGGGGTAGGGGTAGGGGTAGGGGTAGGGGTAGAGCAGTGGTGGGTTGTTCCTGGTTTGGTCCGGTTCTATAGATCCGGTAGTAAAACTGGCAGGACGTCATCATGGGTGATCTGAGCATGTGCAGAAGCTTCTGGGCACAGGCAGAAGCATGTGTGTGCGGTCCCGTTGCGAACCGGTAGTAAAGGTAAGTAGAACCCATCCCTGGGGGAGTAGGAGTAGTACGGAAGAGGAGAGGAGAGGAGAGGAGAGGAGAGGAGAGGAGAGGAGAGAAGAGAGAATATAGAGCAGAGCAGTAAAATATAGAAAAATATAGAATATATCTTCTAGTCCAGGGGTGTCAAACTCGATTTCATTGAGGGCTGCATCAGGGTTGTGTTTGACCTCGGAGGGCCAGGGTGGGTGTGGCCAGCTTGACGTCACTTGTGTCGGGGGCGTCTGTGGTGGCCTGAGCCCTCTGCCAGAGAAAACGGGCTCCCGAACTCTGTTTTCAGCCACGACAGCCTTCTGCAACCCTCTGCCAGATAAAATGGAGCTCGTGTGGGCTGCCTGTGGCCCTCCCGAGCTCCGTTTTCGCAGGCAGAGGCACCGCAGACCGGTCCTTCTCTGTTTCCAGGGCGACCCCGCGGGCCACATCGAAGCACCCCGTGGGCCAGATCCGGGCCCCGGGCCTTGAGTTTGACACCCCTGTTCTACTCCAACCCCCTGCTCAAGCAAGAGACCCTGGCCTCTACCATTTCAGATTGGAGGGCTGTCCCCAAAATGAAAAAGCAACTCCAGAGTGGCAAACTTTTTATATGCATGAATTAAAGCATTCCTTGGACTTAGGTGGCGGAAGGAAAACATTTCTTGGAATATCTGCAAGTCAGCTATACGGTCGGCTCTGTAAACTTCATCTAGTTCTATTTATACCCTGTTTTTATTCCGAAGTGCTAACGGCATTTAAGGCACGGAGGAGGGCTGCCCATAAAATATGCATAGAATTGTAACACAAAAGTATTACTTATAGGCCTGAGAGATAAAAAAATCCATCTATAAAAACCTGTTTCTGAAATATACTGCCCACTTGTTAGCTAATTACAGGCTCTGAATTAATAATACATTCGCATAATTCTTGCGACGGAAATGCATTAAGGAGGGATTTGGCGGTGACGAGGCCCCTGGGAGTAACTGGGGAGGGTTGCCCTCCTGTCACAGGAAAAAAAATAGGCAAAACAAGAGAGATTTTTATGCCAGAATAAGAAGATCCTGGTGGGAGAAAGCAGATAGAAAAACATTTGACATTACAGCAGGAAAAGCTAAATTACTGTTAAAACAAAAATAACAAAAATAACCTTAAGGGGTTTTTTTCTCAAGTAGCACAATGGACAATGTTCACATTTACACAGTATCAACAGTAGAAACCTTCAAATTTCTAGGTTCTATCATATTGCAAGATCTAAAATGGACAGCTAACATCAAAAACATCATTAAAAAAGGACAGCAAAGAATGTTCTTTCTGCGCCAACTCAGAAAGCTCAAACTGCCCAAGGAGCTGCTGATTCAATTCTACAGAGGAATTATTGAGTCTGTCATTTGCACCTCTAGAACTGTCTGGTTTGGTTCTGCAACCCAACAAGAAAAACACAGACTTCAGAGGATCATTAGAACTGCAGAAAAAATAATTGCTACCAACCTGCCTTCCATTGAGGACCTGTATACTGCACGAATCAAGAAGAGGGCCGTGAAAATATTTACAGACCCCTCGCATCCTGGACATAAACTGTTTCAACTCCTACCCTCAAAACGACGCTATAGAGCACTGCACACCAGAACAACTAGACACAAGAACAGTTTTTTCCCGAAGGCCAAATAATTCCCTCAACACTGTCAAACTATTTACTGAATCTGCACTACTATTAATCGCCTCATAGTTCCCATCACCCAACTCTTTCCACTTATGACTGTATGACTATAACTTGTTGCTGGCAATCCTTATGATTTATACTGATATATTGACCATCATTTGTGTTGTAAATGTTGTACCTTGATGAACGTATCTTTTCTTTTATGTACACTGAGAGTATATGCACCAAGACAAATTCCTTGTGTGTCCAATCACACTTGGCCAATAAAAAAAATTCTATTTACTCCCGAATCCCATACATGTCCATAGTGATAGGAGCAGGAGAAGGGGGTGTCCTTGAGTACAGGAAGTCCTCGACTTAACGACCACAAATTCAGCCAAAAATTTCCATTGCTAAGCGAGACAGTTGTAAAGTGAGTTTTTGGCCCGTTTTATGACCTTTCTCACCACGGTTGTTAAGCAAATCACTGCAGTTGTTAAGTCAGGAACCCGGATGTTAAGTGAATCTGGCTTCCCCATTGACTTTGCTTCTCAGAAGGTCACCCCACGGATGCTGTAACCACCAGTTGCCAAGTGCCACAATTTTGATCACGTGACCATGGGGGGAGCGCTGCAATGGTCATAAGTGGGAAAAAGGATCAGAAGCCACTTTTTCAATGCTGTTGTAACTTCAAATGGTTACTAAATGAATGGTTATAATGAGCTGTGGTGACGCAGTGGTTAGAAGGCGGTATTGCAGGCTAAACTCTGCCCTAAGCCTGTTGTGGTCCGCCAGCAGCCTGCAGAGCTAGCAACAGAGTCGGACAATGAGGAGGCTGGGGAGGAACATGGGCCAGTCCTGGAATCAGGGGAAGGCCCGGATGAGGGCTCTGCGTCAGAGGCAGAGATGGGGCCAGGGCCATCCGGGAGCGATGTGCAGACTCCGGAGTTTCCAGAGGCGGACGGCAGAGAGGCAGAGGAACAAGAGGAGCCTGTTCCTAGTGCACACATCCAAAGAGCTGTCAGAAGGCAAGAGCAGCTAAAGCAAAAAGGACGACTCGGGAGTAAGGCCAGGAGATGATTGGCCCCTCCCACAAGGCTTAAAAGAGTAGCAACGTTGCTACAATTGTTTCTTGTCTCCTGTTTCTGAACTTCCTGGGGTTCTTGCCAAGAAAAGCCTTTGGCAGGGTGCCAAAGAAGACAAAGGTTTGTGATAAGGCCGAAGGACTTTTTCTGAAGGACTTTGTTTTGGAATTAATTTGGACTAAGCTGAGAATGAAGTAATTCTCAGCTGTTCTAATAAAATATGTTTGTTTAGGATATAGTGACCAGACGTCCCACTTTTGGTGGGACAGTCCCGCTTTTTAATAATTTGTCCCGCATCCCGCGGCAATTCCGAAAAGTCCTGATTTTTTTTTGTTTCACTCCCATTCTGGAAATGGGAGGCGGCAACACAAGAGGAGGAGGCGGAGAAGGGGGAGTGGCAGAGAAAAGGGGCGTGAGAGGGAGGAGAGACGTTGCTTGTCTTCACCCGAGAGGAAGAGAAGAGCTGAGAGGAGAGCCGAGGAGAGCCGAACCTGCCTGGAAGAGCCGAGCCTGCCTGGAAGAGCAAATAAGCAGCTCCTTCAGGCAGGTGGCAAGACTCAGCGCGCATGCGCAGCCCCCCCGCCCCCGGTCAATGGTGTCCCGCTTTACCATCGCTTAAATCTGGTCACTTTAGTTTAGGACTGATTGTGTCTGGTAATAACTACTTGGGCCTGAGTCACAACACAGTCAGGAAGTTCGATCCTGACCACCTGGAAGTCGGCTCAGCCTTCCGTCCTTCTGAGGTTGGTAAAACGAGGACCCAGATTGTTGGGGGCGGTATGCTGACTCTGTAAACTGCTTAGAGAGGCCTGGAATGCACCGGGAAGCGGTATATAAGTCTAAATGCTAAGAATATGATGGGATGCTATGAACAGTGCTACATGCTACATGTATAGTTGCTGGCCAAGCTCTCTAGATGTTTCATGACTCAAATGAGGCTGGCCAGTTAAAGAACACATTCCGAAACTATTTTATTTGAAATAGGTTCTCCCTCGCTTATGACCAAAATCAAGTACAAGATTTCTGTTGCCAAGCAAGACAGTTGTTAAGTGAAGCACTGGAGTTGATAAGTTAGCAACCCGGTTGTTACATATGTTTTCTTTTATGTACACTGAGAGCATATGCACCAAAGACAAATTCCTTGTGTGTCCAATCACACTTGGCCAATAAAGAATTCTATTCTATTCTATTCTATTCTACGACTATCATTAAGTGTTGTACCTTATGATTCTTGATGAACGCATCTTTTCTTTTATGTACACTGAGAGTGTATTCACCAAAGACAAATTCCTTGTGTGTCCAATCACACTTGGCCAATAAAGAATTCTATTCTATTCTATTCTAATCTATTCTATTCTATTCAGTGAAACTGGCTTCTCTATTGACTTTGCTTGTCAGATAGTCGCAAAAAGGGATCCCTTGACCCCGCGACACTGCAAAACGTCATAAGTATGAACCAACTGCCAAGCGTCCAAATTTTGATCATGTAACCATGGAGATACTACAATGGTCGTAAGTGTGAAAAACAGTCATAAATCAGTTTTTTCAGTGCTGTAACTTTGAACAGTCACTAAGTGAAGTGTTGTAAGTCAAGGACTACCTTTATGTATACAGATCATCCGAAGTCGGCTTTTTTTATATTCATTTAAACGAACATACCTGTATAAGCAAGCTCCCGGGTTATTTACGGGACCGCCTGCTGCCACCGTTTGCCTCCCACCGAGCTGTGCACTCCCATAGGGAGGGCCTCCTCAGGGTGCCGTCAGCCAAACAATGCTGGCTGGTGGCCCCTAGGGGGAGGGCCTTCTCTGTGGGGGCACCTACCCTCTGGAATGAGCTTCCCTCAGGACTTCGATAGCTTCCTGACCTCCGGACCTTTCGCTGCGAGCTGAAGACGTATTTATTCTTCCACGCAGGGCTGGCATAAAACTATTAGTAATTTTAATTGGTTTTTTTATGGTATTTTAACTAATGGGCCAAATTGAATAGGTTTTTTAATGGGTTTTTAAATGTATATTGTATGTCTTATTGTGTTTTTACCTGGCTGAAAACCGCCCTGACTCCTTCGGGAGAAGGGCGGTATAGAAATTAAATTATTCTTATTCTTCTTATTCCCCTCTCCTACCCTCATCAATCAGCTGATGTTTGGAGTTAGACTAAGAGTTGGAAGGAACCTTGGAGATCTTCTAGTCCAACCCCTTACTCAGGCAGAAAACCCTATTACCAGTGATGGCTAACCTTTTTGCCATCGCGTGCCAAAAGCGGGGGGAGCATGGGGGCGTGCATAATTCAATGTGCCTCCCCCCGCACTCTCCCTACTTTTGGCACGCGATGGCATGGTGGGCCCAGTAGGCCTGTTTCCCGACTTCCGATGGGCCCAGAAGGTCCGATAATCATTCTGCCACTCTGCCATTCGTGGCAGAGCTGCACTAGGGCAATGCCTGCGTGCCCACCGATATGGCTCCGCGTGCCACCTGTGGCACGCATGCCATAGGTTCACCATCATGGCCCTATACTATTTCAAACAAATGGTTCTCTAATTTTTTCTTTAAAACTTCCACTGTTGGAGCATTGGTAGTGCAGTAGTTAGAGTGTTGTACTGCAGGCTACTTCTGCTGACTACCTGTTGCCCGCAGTTCGGCAGTTCAAATCTCACCGGCTCAGGATTGACTCAGCTTTCCATCCTTCTGAGGTGGGTAAAATGAGGATCCAAATTGTTGGAGGCAAGAGGCTGACTCTGTAAACTGCTTAGAGAGGGCTGTAAAGCACTGTGAAGCAGTATATAAGTCTATTGCTATTTACAACTTCTGGAGGCAAGTTGTTCCACTGATTAATTGTTTAATTGTTTATTGTTCAATAAACAATTGATTAATTGTTCTAATTGTCAGGAAATCTCTCCTTAGTTCTAGGTTGCTTCTCTCCTTGATTAGTTTCCATCCATTGCTTCTTGTCCTGCCCTCAGGTGCTTTGACCGATCCTTAACAATTCAACGCCCATCATTGAGGACCTGTATACTGCACGAATCAAGAAGAGGGCCGTGAAAATATTTACAGATCCCTCACATCCTGGACATAAACTGTTTCAACTCCTACCCTCAAAACGATGCTATAGAGCACTGCACACCAGAACAACTAGACACAAGAACAGTTTTTTCCCGAAAGCCATCACTCTGCTAAACAAATAATTCCATCAACACTGTCAAACTATTTACTGAATCTGCACTACTATTAATCGTCTCATAGTTCCCATCACCAATCTCTTTCCACTTATGACTGTATGACTGTAACTTGTTGCTGGCAATCCTTATGATTTATATTGATATATTGACCATCAATTGTGTTGTAAATGTTGTACCTTGATGAAGGTATCTTTTCTTTTATGTACACTGAGAGCATCTGCACCAAGACAAATTCCTTGTGTGTCCAATCACACTTGGCCAATAAAAAATTCTATTCTATTCTATTCTGTTCTGTTCTGTTCTATTCTATCATGGCTGCCTCAGGTATAGGCAGGGGACCAGATGGTCACATCCGGAGGATGCTGCAGAAAAAAAAGATCCAGCTAAGCATGGCTTAAGAGCAGATGCTTAGAAACCCTTTTTTCAGGCTGCTGGGATCCAGTTGGACTTAAAGGCCGATATTGGCAGAGAGGATCCAGTCTGCCTGTGACTCTCACATGGCAGAAGTCCCCAAATGCATCCCCTGCCTTTCCTTTCCTTTCCTTGGGAACAACTTATTTTCAAGGGGGGTTTTGATGGAGGAGCTTTTTTTTTTTTTGCTGATCCTTTATAGTGTTACCCCATAGTGGATGAATGTTGCATTTCCAAGCCTCCCAACAGGAGGCAGCACAGAGACAACCTGCTGGTTCATAGTAGAAAGGAGACCACGAGAAAAGCCCAGCCTGATATAAACCAGTTATGGAATTACCAAAAAATAAAAGTTACAAGACACAGACATTTCCACCCAAAGTCACTCAACAGTGAAATGGGGAGTCCATAAATTTAGTAAATATTTTAATTTAATATTATAAGCCTCGCAGTTACCCTGTGGTCAGATGGGCAGCCAATAAATTTTATAAATGAGAGAGAGAGAGGGATAGATGGATATGAATGGAGATAGATAGATGGATGGATGGATGTGAATGGAAATAGATAGATAGATAAGATGGATGGATGGATATGAATGGAGATAGATAGATAGATAGATAGATAGATAGATAGATAGATAGATGGATGGATGGATGGATGGATGGATGGATGGATGGATGGATGGATGGATGGACGGACGGACAGATAGATAGATAGATAGATGGATGGATAGATATGAATGGAAATAGATAGATAGATAAGATGGATGGATGGATATGAATGGAGAGATAGATAGATAGATAGATAGATAGATAGATAGATAGATAGATAGATATTTGATAGATAGATGGATAGATAGATAGATAGAGATAGATGATAGATAGAGATAGATAGATAGATAGATAGATAGATAAGATGGATGGATGGATACGAATGGAGATAGATACATACATACATACATACATAGACAGGCAGGCAGGTAGATATAGATAGAGATGATTGATAGATAGGTAATGAATAGAGGATAAAGGATAGATAATGTTTATTTTAAGGGTGGGGGGGGTTATGTTCATTCCATTCTGGAGCAAGAGGAACCATTCAGGAAACCTTTGATGCGCCCACGGGGTGACGTCACCGGGCGACGAGATGGCGTCACAGTGACGTCACGGTCGTCGCCCCCCCCCCACAGCCCTACCTGCTTGCGCCGGTAGAGATCCTTCCCAGGCATGTCGAGAGCAGCGCCGCCGCCGCCGCCGCCGTCCTCTGCTTTCCAGCCTCCTCGTCAGCTGCCGGAAGTTGACTACGGCACCCTTGGCAACCAACCGGAAGCACCCATAGAGTCGGCCTCCGAAGGCGAGGAAGGCCGACGGGCTGAGCCACAGCGCCGCCATCTTTTCCCTGTTTACTCCCCCTCGTCCTTTTCTTTTGGTTTTGTTTCCCTTCTCCGATGGGGGATTTCGCGCCGGGTGGGGGGAACAAACCCCTCTGGAGCGGGCTGAGGAAGGGTATAAAAAAAAAAAAAAAAGGCAGGCCGCAAGCGAACCCGAGAGGAATCCGCCCGTGAGGGAGTCCTCCCCGCCTCCTCATGACTATGCAAATGAGGCGGCGGGCCGAAGCGCCGCTCTGACTGACGGCCGGGCCCTTCGCGCAGGCGCGCAGGCTGTGCCTCCTTTCCACCCTCCTCCTCCCTCCCTCCCTCCCTCCGGGCTGCGTCGGCGCGTGCGCAGTGGTGCGCGCGGCCGGGGCAGGGCGGGGGGCTGAGTCACGACACAGCCGGCTCTGGCTCCTCCGGCGGCGGGATGAGGCGGGTGGCATCGGCACCGGCGGAGGGCCATCCCGGGCCTCAGTGAGGCTGCCGAGGCCTTCCTCCCTTCTTCTCCTCCTCCTCCTCCTTTCGACCGCCCGCCGGCACCATGATGGAGGAGATCGACCGCTTCCAGGTGCCCGCCGTTCGCGCAGAGATGCAGCCGTTGGTGAGTGTGTGTGTGGAGGGGGGGAGGGGAGGAGAAACCGCCTCCGGACCCCCCGCAGCGTCCCCTCCCTCCTCCCCCCTCCTCTTGGGCCGGACCCGGCGGGAGGGAGGGGGGGTGAGCGCGATGACGTCACCCTTTCCTCCCGGAGCGGGTCTCCCAAGGCCTCCCTCGCTCTCCCCCCTCCCTTCTCCCGGGGAGGGAGCTGTCCACCTCCTTGGTGCTGAAATCGCTTTCTCTCTCTCTCTCTCTCTCTCCGCGGATGGGACTCGCAGCTTTCCCGAGTGGAGAAGGGGACAGGGGGGCCATCGGTCTCTCCTCCCCGCCTCCCTCCCTTCCTCCATCCCTCCCTCCCTCCCCCAACCTCGCCCTTGGCATCCCCCCGCCTTGCCCTTCTTCTCCACCCTTCTTCTTGCCCTTCTTCTCCACAGGGCTGAAACTGCAGGGGGGGGGGATGCAGGGTGTGTGTGTGTGTGTGTGTCTCTCCCCTCGGGCCTCCCTCCTTGCCTTGGCACCCGAAAGGAGAGGGTTGGTGGGGTGGGGGGGGGGGAAGAGCCGCCTTCAAGATGGAGAAGCGAAGCCGCTTCTTGGGTTGGAGGCCCGGATGATGGAGGAGCAGGAGCCGCGCGGCTTGGCATCCGTCACAGCTGGGAGGGAGGGAGGAACAGTAACAGAGTCTGGAAGGGACTTTGGAGGTCATCTAGTCCACATACACACACACACCCCGCTCACGCAGGAGACCTGTACTGGAGGTCTTCTAGTCCAGCCCCCTGCTCAGGCAGGAGACGCTGTGCCATTTCAGACAGGTGACTGTCCGGGCTCTTCTTTAAAAAAAAACAAAAAAAAACTGCGGTCTTGGAGCAAACCACAACTTCTGGTGGCAGGCAGTTCCACTGGTTAACAGAATGACAGAGCTGGACCTTGGAGGTCTTCTAGTCCAACCCCCTGCTCAGGGAGGAAACCCTCTACCATTTTAGACAAATGGTTGTCCAATCTCTTCTTGAAAATCTCCAGTGATGGAGCACCCACAACTTCTGGAGGAAAGTCATTCCACTGGTTAACAGAATAACAAGAGTTGGAAGGGATCTTGGTTGGAGGTCTTCTAATCCAATCCCTTTCTCAAGCACTGAAACTTCCCCAGTGATGGAGCAACCACAATTTCTGGAAGCAAGCTGTTCCACTGGTTAACTGTCCTCACTGTTAGGGAGTTTCTTCTTAATTCCAGGTTGCTTCTCTCCTGGATTAGTTTCCATCCGTTGTTTCTTGTCTTGTCTTGTTTCTTGTCTTGCCATGATAGAGAAACAGTCGCCAATGTAGACCAGCACAAGCATTGATGTTACCTAATTGGGTAATGCAGTGTCTGCAAGAAAGCATTGGTACCACTATATACAGGTAGTCCTTGACTTACAACAGTTCATTTTAGGACCATTTGAAGTCACTACAGCACTGAAAAAAGTGAAGTCGGACTGGTTTTCACACGACTGTTGCAGCATCCCCAGGGTCACATGACCAAATTGAGACATTTTGCAACTGACTCTTATTTATTTATTTTATTTATTTATTTATTTAATCATATTTGTATACCGCCCTATCTCCCGAGGGACTCAGGGCGGTTAACAGGCACTTAAAAACACATAAATACAGAGTAAAAACAATTAAAAAACTTATTCTAAACGCCAAATATTTAAAAATATAAAAATAAAACCCAGTTTAAAACCCGTAAATTTAAAATCTAACTCAGTCCTGCGCAAATAAATAAGTATGTTTTAAGCTCGCGGCGGAAGGTCCGAAGGTCCGGAAGCTGACGAAGTCCTGGGGGCAGTTCGTTCCAGAGGGTGGGAGCCCCCACAGAGAAGGCCCTTCCCCTGGGTGTCGCCAGACGACATTGCCTCGCTGACGGCACCCTGAGGAGTCCCTCTCTATGAGAGCGCACGGGTCGGTGAGAGGTGTTTGGTAGCAGTAGGCGGTCCCGTAAGTAACCCGGCCCTATGCCATTTATGACGGTTGCATTGTCCCGGGTGTGTGTGTGTGTCATGTGATCATCTTTTGTGACCTTCTGACAAGCAAAGTCAATGGGGAAACCAGATTCATTTAACAACCGTGTGACTCACTTAACAGCTGCAGTGATTCACTTAACAACTGTGGCAAGAAAGGTTGTAAAATGGGGCAAAAATTCATTTAACAACTGTATCGCTTAGTACCAGAAATGTTGGGCTCATTGTGGTTGTAAGTTGAGGACTACTTGTAAAAGGCCTATTTCTTCATAAAGTCCCTCGTCTCTCCACCAGTGGGAAATTCACCGAGGTTTTCTGAGCATGGGAGAAGTTTTTCTGTCCATGTATGTGCATTACGGATCATATTTTCCTGCCTTGCAAGGATTTCCCAGCCAGATGCTGCTTCTCCTCTCTCAAACATTGATTGATGTGTGCATCTATTTATTAAATTTATATACCACCCATCCGCCAGTTCTATATAACTCTGTTAAGTTTGGAGATAGCAGGGGAAGCTAGTGATCCATTCAGTTGAGGTCCATCTCCCGATTGCATACAGGATGTTCTCAACTTACAGCCATTTATTTAATGACTGAGAAAAGTAACTTATGGTACCAGTTTTCATCCTTACAATTAGTGTAGCATTTGGTCACGTGATCAAAATTCAGGTGCTTGTCAACTGGCATGCCTTCACGACAGTTGTATGTCTGGGTAACCTGTAATCCCCATTTGTAACTCTTCCCAGCCATCTTCCGACGTGCAAAGTCAATGGGGTGGGGGAGCCAGAATCACTTAACAACCACATGATTCATTTAACAACAACAGTGATGCCCTTAAGCACTGCTCCAAGAAAGGTCGAAAAATGTGGGGGGGGGGGAACCTCATTTAAAAACTGCCTTGCTTAACAACGGAAATTTTGGGCTCAGTTGTGCTGGTAAGTCAAGGACTATCTCTGTCTGTTTTTACGGGAATGAGTGGCAGCTGCTAATCAGGGCTGGTATCTTCTGTGTTGGAAATGGGCTGCCTGACGGGTGCCTGGAGGAGATAATTTTCTCCCTTGTCGGTGTCCTTAATTGTGCCAGATGTTTAAGGAAAGAAAGAGTGATGTATCTTGTTTTTTTTTAATCTTGTGTGTATGACAATGTATGTGTATGTATGTATGTATATGTATACCAAGATGCATCTCTCCCCCCCCTCTCTCTATATATATACATACACACATACATACATACATACACATAGACACACACACGTACTTTCACTTAGGCGTTGGGTTTTTTTCAAGTAACTTCTCAGTCCGTCATTATTTCTCTCCTGTTGTGGTGGTTGAGTGTTTGCATTGTCTTCAATATTTTGTTTTATTTTATTTTATTGCCATATACCATCCTGGAAACTGGTAGCGTGCAGTGGGTGTGTCTGAGCCAGAAATATTTCAAATGAAGAATACTCATTTAGGAACAACAGCGTAAAGATGAACGTTTCCTCTGTTTCCCTCTCTTGAAAGTTTTCAACATAAACCTAAAATCACGGAAGCGAGAACTGTTCTCCCTTATCCTTGTAAAATATATGGATGTAAGCATGCAATGAAGGTTTGCTGATAAAAATGGTAACAACATCATTCCAATAGCAGAGATTACATTATGATCATCAGAATAGAGCTGGAAGGGACCTCAGAGGTCTTCTAATCTAACCCCCTGCTCAAGTAGGAGATCCTGCACCCATTTCAGACAAGTGGCTTTTCGGTCTCTTCTTAAAAGCCTCCAATGATGGAGCACACATAACTTCTGGTAGTAAGCTGTTCCATCAGTTAATTGTCCTCACTGTTAGGAAGTTTCTCCTTAATTCCAGGTTGCTTCTCTTCTTGATTATTTTCCATCCGTTGCTTCTTCTCCTGCCTTCTTGATCTTTTGGATAAAAAGATCTTTTGGATCTTTTGGATAATCTTTTGGAGAATAATTTGACTCCTCCTTCTTTGGGGCAGCCCCTCAAATGCTGGAAGACTGCTATCATGTCCCCCCTGGTCCTTCTTTTCTCCAGACTAGCCAAACCCAAATCCTGCAGCTTTTCTTCCTATGTTTTTGTCTCCAGGTCTTTGTTCATACTGTAGCGTTAACCTTTCAATATTCAGGTGGGTAATTTTTGAGATTTGGGGAAGGATTAGCTCGGGAGTGAAGTTTGACTTCTGTTTTTAGCAGCATTCCTGAAAATGGCTCAGCTTTTTGTGCTGAAGAACTTTTGCTTTTTAAAATCTGCTTCAAGTTATTTTTTTTTTAATTATGATACTGTGTTTTATAATTTTGACCTTGAATTGATGCATTACTATCTTTTGAAAGTTCCTCTGGACTCGTTATATAGAGAAGCAGCACAGGCTGGTTGTAACAGCAAACGATGAATAAAAAGGAAATTAGAGGAAGAAATTGGTATAAAAAATGACAAGGGGTATACCAGGCTGCAATATACACACACACATCTACTAATCATTGCTGACCGGAAACCTTGCTCGGTCTTCTTGTTATTTCTGGCAGATATTGCTTCCATATTTTGCAATGATTTATTGCAAGTCTGAAAGCTTATTTAAGAGAACCTGCACTCTGGATTTTGGGCAGTAGACTTCCTTCTTGAGCAGTGTCCAAAATCTTTTATCAGTTATTCTGGTCCAGCTTCTGATTTCTTTCTGGAGGGGTGTGTGTGTTTTGATTTATAATATATAGCTTTCTTTCTTGCCTTCTCTCTGTTTTTCTCTCTTTTTTTTTTCTTCTTTTTCTTCCCTTCCCTTTTCCCTCTTTCATTCCCTTCCCTCTTCCTTTCCTTTCCTTTCCCTTCTCTTCTTTTCCCTTTCCTTTTCCCTTCCTTCCCGTTCCCTCCCCTCCCCTCTTCTCTTCCTGTCCCTTTCATCTTTTCTTTTCTTTTTATGATGACGACTTCTAGAAAGAATATTCCCAGTTCCTAAGTAAAAAACTCTGGTTTTTAATGCCTTCGCTTGCATGCTCCTATCTCCAATCCTGGATATTCAAGGTCAGATTGAATCAGAGAAGGTCAAAGGAGGAAGCGTCTTTCTAATGTTGACCTCATGTGTCAAATAAAAACCCATCATATCAAGATGCCTGGGAATTTTAATCTTAACCTGTCTAAAGAGATATCATTGAGAGCTGCGGCTGTTAAGTGAGATGAAAGGTATCGTGGACGCCCATCTAAAATATATTAATATCGAATACCTGGTTGACTTATTCCTATGCACAGGGGGCCTTTTGTTGCCTTTCCCCTATAGCAATCAATTAAAAAAAAAAAAAACTTGCAGAGCTCATTAACAGATTCCTCTTTTGTAAACAAGAAACAGCCGAAATCCTGACTTCTCCAAGGACAAGAAATGTCTCAAGGGAGAAATGGAGATTTGGTTTGATTCGCTGTACCAATTTCCCCAAAGAATAGAATAGAATAGAATAGAATAGAATAGAATAGAATAGAATAGAATAGAATAGAATAGAATAGAATAGAATAGAATAGAATTTTATTGGCCAAGTGTGATTGGACACACAAGGAATTTGTCTTGGTGCATATGCTCTCAGTGTACATAAAAGAAAAAGATACGTTCATCAAGGTACATGCTTGCTCTTAGCAAGACTTTATGGGCTTTTTTTTGGACTTCAGAATAACAGAATTGGAAGCGACCTTGGAGGTCTTGTAGTCCAACCCCTTTTTCAAGCAAGAGACCTTATACCATTTCAGACAAATGGCTGTGCAGTCTCTTCTTGAAAACCTCCAGTGTTGGAGCACCCACAACTTCTTGTGGCAAGCTGTTCCACTGGTTAATTGTCCTCACTGTTAGGAAGTTTCTCCTCAATCCCAGGTTGCTTCTCTCCTTGTTTAGTTTCCATCTGTTGCTTCCCGTCTTTCCTTCTGGTGCTTTGGAGAATAGCTTGACTCCCTCTTCTTTATGGCAGCCCCTCAAATATTAGAACACTACTATCATGTCCCCCCCTAGTCCTTCTTTTCATTACCCAAACGCATCCAATTCCTGCAACCGTTCTTCATACGTTTTAGTCTCCAGGCCTTTAATCGTCTTAGTTGCTCTTCTTTGCATTCTTGCCAGAGTCTCTACATTTTTATTTTTATTTCATTCGGTTTTTATTGATATTGTGGCGACTAAAGATGGATGCCATACGCTAAGTGTGGTCTTACCAAAGTATTCTAAAGCAGTACTAACCCTGCTTCCTATCTCCTGGGATGGAGAAGAACCTTCATAGCAGGATCCTGGTTTGCTTTGGATGAGATGGTTTTTTAATTGCCCTTCTCTTCTCTGACAAGACACTCAAATTGCTTTGGAAAGATCAGCCTTATTCTCAGCACAGGGTGTCTTGCAAATGAGGTGGCAGGTGGCAGCCAGTTTGCTTTACGGATATTGGGGATCTGAAATCAGCTGGGTTGCAGGATCAAGTGGAGAAGACTTCCTGTGAAGACGGAGTTTTCTCGGGGGGTGGGGAGAAGCATTTTTGCAGCCTGCTTCTGATCCATCTCCCCCTTTAAAGGAATCGTTTTGTTTTTATTCATTTTATTCATTGAAAATCAGTCACAGTGACTCCAGGCCATGGTAGATTTTAAAAAATGATATTTTTTTAAAAAAAATAAAAAAATGGTTTTTTTGAAAAAATGATATTGGATTTTTTTTTATTTAAATCAAATTTATTTTAATCAAATGCTTTTGGAGTAAAAATCTATCTAAAGTTAGTTTTCTATTGAAGATCCATTAATAATTTAGTTTATTCAACGTGGAATGGAGCTCAGTTATGTAGCAGGAGGCTGTATATTCTGCAATATTTACATTTTTGGTAAACTCATTCAAGGAATCCAAGCTCTGCAAGCTGAGACAACATGCCCCGCATTGATACATTCACACAATTTCACAGTAAACCACGAGATAAATCATAAAAAAAAAACCTTCAGGAGTATTCCTTGTTTTGCAAATCTATGTACACTACAAACTGTACGGTTGTTTGAAGAGAAATGCACCTGCACCGCCAGGCTCTAAGAATGAAGAGGAAGGGCAAGCAGTAAAAATGAAAGTGAACCCTTCTAAGCAGCTTATAAATATAATATTAAAGAGCACCTGTCATTTCCAATCCATCCTGGCAGCGCCTGTTAGCGGGCATCCACTCCCCTACTGCCCACCAGCTCCCTCACCTTGTTGTGTCCCTGCCACATCACCAGCCGTCCCCTTGAAGTGCATGGGACTGTCGGTGAGTCAACAGCAGGTCTGTTGTGTCTGCGCCCTCCGAGCCGGGCCTCCTGCCAGAAAGTGACTTGGAAAGTGAGGGGGGAGGGCCGTCAGGACTTACCTTGGGAGCACCGGCTTCCCTGGCTCAGCTCCAGGAGCCAGAAACAGGCCAGGTGGAAGAGATAACGAGGCCTCCGTCCCCTGACTCTTCCCCCCCCCAGGCCACACCTCCAGACTCAGCTGATGGCACTCAGGCCTGGCTGGACCCTAGGTTTCGTAGGCAGGAGAGGAGGGAACAACAGAAGCAGGGGTGGGGCAGGCTCAGGAAGTGCTGAGTCATGGAGCCACACCCCACAGGATATAAAGGCAGCAAGAGCTGCTGTGCCTCTTCGTAGCAGGCAAATTAACTGCTTAACTAGGAGCTGAAGTTTGTTCCTGGGTGACTCATCGGCGTCGAGGGAGATAATAGAGACACTTGGCAGACGCTCGCTATTTTGCTGCCAGAGCTGATAGTGCCGGCTAATTAAGCCATCACTCGGACGGAGGCGAAGGGGGACAGAACAAGGTCAGAGGAGGAGCCACTGCAGGACAGTTGCTCTTTCGAAATTATGGTTTCCATCAAATCGACCCTGCTCCAGGCAGCTAACAGCACTCAGACCCCACTGCAGAATCCCCAACCCCCTGGTAATAACAACCAAACCAACCACTTGATGGGCTCCGTTTCACCCTGGGGTCCCCATGTCTTCAGGGCCTTCCCAAGGAGAATCGAGGCGGGGCCAGTCTTGTCTCCTCTGCAGGGATGACGTTCCACAGACAAGATACCCGCAACACTTTTGCAGCTGCATAAACGATGATAAAGCTCTGACAGTTAGATGTGATTCATGCCAGGCTACATCCGAATGCTAAGAATAAATCTAGTCTTTATCTTTTTTTTTTTTAAACCTATTTTTTTAAAAAAAAAAACCTAATAGGAATTTGGTCAGGAAGGAGACGGGACTTCATGGATAAGCTACATAAAGCAGAATCGATGCAATGAACTAATCAAGGCATTCCCAATCCTCTTCCTTTTCATGTTGACTGAAGATTTAATCAGGGACCGTGGGAGGGAGGAAAATGGAAGGAAGGAAGGAATGAAAGATGGAAGGAAGTGGGAGGGGGAAGGAAGGAAATTTAATTTATATACCACCCATCTTGCTGTTTGGAGCAAATAGGTTAATTGTTACTGACACAGGTTAAAATACTATCAGATAAATAAATGTAAAATACCTTCTTACGAGAAATGTTTAGCTGTTTTTGAGTTTTGAGAGAGAGCCTTCAATTATATGTGTGGGTGTCTGTGTCTTCATGGATAAGCTAAATAAAGCAGAACTAATGCAATGAAGTAATCAAGGCGTTCCCAGTCCTCTCCCTTTTTATATTGACTGAAGATTTAGTCCTAGTATCGGGAAGGGAGGGGGGAAGGAAGGAAGGAGAGGAAGGGAGGGAGGGAGCAAGGAGGAGAGGAAGGGAGGAAGGAAGGAAGGAGAGGGAGGGAGGGAGGGAGCAAGGAGGAGAGGAAGGAAGGAAGGAAGGAAGGAAAGAAAGAAAGAAAGAAAGAAAGAAAGAAAGAAAGAAAGAAAGAAAGAAAGAAAGAAAGAAATGTAATTAATTTATATACCACCCATCTTGCTGTTTGGGGTGATTAGGTTAATTGTTACTGACACAGGTGAAATTCCTATTGGATAAATCAATGTGAAATTCCTCCTCACAAGAAATGTTTAGCTTTTTTTTTTTTTTTGAGTTTTGAGAGTTTCAGGTTTTTGTGTGTGTGACTTTTCTGCTCTACTTGGCCTATTGACGTTAATCTGGACTAGGAAATGGCTGCTTTGAATGTACGTGTTGAATTAATCGACGTGTGTTACATGGGTGGTTGCTTCCCATCCCTGCTTCAGGATTCCACATGTTGTGTTTTCTAGGGCTTTGCCAACTCACACACTTAATGCAGGCTTGTTGCAAGGAGGATGGAGAGACAGAGAAGTCCTGTCCCCTCTCTTCCAGTTTGAAACGTGGCTTGTTTGGCTTTGTCTCCATTGATACACTTTTGTCAAATTTACAGAGTTAGTTAGCCCAGGCCGGTAGCCAATGTGCCCTCTCCTTGGCTGGGTCCGTAGACTTGAGACCCAACCGGTTCTCCACCGCGGTTGAAATGGAATTGGTTTGCCACATGGTGGGAAAGAGATGTCGTGCTGGGAAACATCTAGCAATTGAGCGGCCACCAAAGCCCTATTAAGGGTTCCACCAACGATATGACAGGTTCTCATCCTGCGTGAAAAATGCAGAAATTTTCGAATTACCTCTCCAGCTCCTCTCCTCTGGAGAGAGACGTGCTTTTGTGGTGACCCTACGGTCCTTGGTCATTCCACAGAACACCAGCCTGCATTTCTCAGTTAAATCCTGCAAATTTAAAATGTTGCCTTTTCCTTCAAATTGTGACCACCAGTGGTGAAAGAATTAGAACATAGAATTCTAGGGCTGGAGAGGACCTCAGAGGTCTTCTAGTCCAACCCTGCTCAAGGCAAAAGATCTTATGCCATCCCAGTCAAATCCAGTCTATTTTTGAAAACTTCCAGTGATGGAGCATCCGCAACTGCAGGAAGCAAACTCTTCCATTGATTAATTGCTCCCACTGTCAGGAAATTTCTTACTTCTAGCTTGGATCTCTCCTAGATAAGCTTCCAGCCATTGTTTCTTGTCCTGCCTTCAGTCAATCTCTTCCATTTTGTGGCAGCCCCTGGATGGATGGATGGATGGATGGATGGATGGATGGATGGATGGATGGATGGATATGGGTGGGTGGGTGGGTGGGTGGGTGGGTGGGTGGATGGATGGATGGATGGATGGATATGGATGGGTGGGTTGATGGATGGGTGGGTGGATGGATATGGATGGATGGGTGGATTGATGGATGGAGATGAATGGGTGGGTGGATGGATGGATGGATGGATGGATATGGATGGATGGATGGATGGATAGATACGGATGGATAAATGGATGGATATGGATGGGTGGATGGATGGATTGATGGGCAGATGATAGATGGATAGATAGGTAGGTAGGTAGGTAGGTAGATAGATAGATAGATAGATAGATAGATAGATAGATAGATAGATAGATAGATAGATAGATATGGATAGATAGGCAGACAGATAGATATGGTTGGTAGGTAGGTAGGTAGGTAGGTAGCGAGATAGAATAACAGAGCTGGAATGGACCTTGGAGGTCTTTTAGTCCAACCTCTGCTCAAGTAGGAGATCTTAACCATTTCATATAAGTGACTGTCTAGTCTTTTCTTTAAAATCTCCAGTGATGGAGCGCCCACAACTTCTCACAGGAAGCTGTTCCCCTGGTTAATTGTCCTCACTCTCAGGAAATTTCTCCTTGCTTCTAGGAGAGGCTTACTTCTCTCCTTGATAAACTTCCACCCACTGCTTCGTGTCTTGCTCTCAGGTGTTCTGGAGAATAGGTTGACCCCCTTTTCTCTATGACAGCCCCTCAAATGCTGGAGGTAAAAAGCTGTACAGCAATTCTCCAAACCTGCAGAATCAAAGCTGACACGGTTACCTTTGGCTACAAATGGTTCTTTTCATTGGTCCTTAAAAATACATTTCCAGTCTCCAAAAGTCTCATTTTCTGCACCGGTTCTTCTTTTTATTTGTAAACCGAGCTACGTAAGGAGACTTGATTAAGCAGCTTCCAGGCCTCAGGTGATCACTCAAGATAAGAGGCCGGCTGCTTTGATCTCAGGAAAACAAAAGTGATTGTCTGCTTGCATTGATTTTGATCACTTGATATTAATCGCTCGCTGGTGAGCGATATTGCTTGGGGGCCACCACGAGAAAATAATTGCAGGAGCGATAAAGGTAGAACGATGAGATTTGTCAGATTGCAGCAACCCAACCAGCATACAAGTAAACAATTCAGCAGGATTCATTTATACAAGAAACTTCAAGACCATACAGCAGAAGCCAGAAACACACACACACACACACACACACACACACACACCAGTGAACCTAAGCCACGCCGAGGCTCCGAGCCGTCTGGGTCACCAAACAGTCCCCATTGGCTGACCTGTCACCATGTCTATTCCAATTCATGAACTCTCACACACTGACACTAAGCGTCTAAGAAACCAAATTATCGATCCATTATGGCAAGCAGAGTTTGAATTATAAATAAAAAAATCATAGAGAATTCCTCCAGTCATTAGTTTGCCCTGGATCATTGTGTTCCAGGCTCTGGGAATTTGTTAAAAATGATTACAGACCGTCCTTGACTTGCAACGGTTCGTTTACTAAACTGGGCAAAGTTACAACGGCGACCCAAAAAGGGACTTACGACCGTTTTCTACACGTAGGACCATTGCTGCATCCCCGTGATCAAAATTTAAACTTTTGGGCAACTGACTCCTATTTATGACGGTTGCTGTGTTCCGTCGGTCACCTGCTTCTCTTTTGTGACCTTCTGACAAGCCAAGTCAATGGGGAAGCCAGATTCCCTTAACAGCCGTGTCGCTAACTTCACGGCTGCAGCGATTCACTTAGCAACTGCGGCAAGCGAGGTCGTAAAGGGGGGCAAAATTCACGTCACAAACGTCTCAGTTAGCGACAGAAAGGCTGGGCTCCATTGCGGCCGTAAGTCGAAAGTTGCCATTATTTATTTATTTTATTTAATCATATTTTTATACCGCCCTATCTCCCAAGGGACTCAGGGCGGTTTACAGCCTATTAAAAACACTAATACATAACTATAAATACAGAAATAAAACACTAATTAAAAAACTTATTAGATAAGGCCAAATTAAAATTTACAATTAAAATAATAAAACCCCATTAAAACTACATTTGATTAAAAACCTAGCCCAGTCCTGCGCAGATAAATAGATGTGTCTTAAGCTCGCGGCGAAAGATTTGAAGGTCGGGAAATTGACGAAGTCCCAAGGGAAGTTCATTCCAGAGGGTGGGGGCCCCCACAGAGAAGGCCCTTCCCCTGGGTGTCGCCAGTCGGCACTGCCTAGCGGACGGCACCCGAAGGAGTCCCTCCCTGTGAGAGCGCACGGGTCGGTGAGAGGCAATCGGTGGCAGCAGACGGTCCCGTAAGTAGCCCGGCCCTAAGCCATGGAGCGCTTTGAAGATGGTTACCAAAACCTTGAAGCGCACCCGGAAAGCCACAGGCAGCCAGTGCAGTCTGCGCAGGAGAGGTGTCACATGGGAGCCACGAGGGGCTCCCTCTATCACCCGCGCAGCTGCATTCTGGACTAACTGTAGCCTCCGGGTGCTCCTCAAGGGAAGCCCCATGTAGAGAGCATTGCAGTAATCCAGGCGAGATGTCACGAGAGCCATCACAGGGGAAATACTGTAAATGTTTGTCACTTTTCCTGTTGAGCCTCACAGTGGCCATATTGGCTGGTAAATATCCATCCAGCAGTGCAAATGGGTTGTGGAGCCTCCTTGGCTGCAGGTTGTTTTCTGCCGTGTGTCTTTTCACCGTTGTAGACACAAACGCAGGCAATGGGGGATGGGTCCGTGTTGCCTGCATCTCAAACCGAAGCGCAGATGGTTCCTGTGGTCTGCAATTTTTCCTGGCAATCCTTGCATATTCCCAGACCATTTGAAGGCTGTTCATCCCGAAGCGCACGGCTAAAAGTCTACGGAGTTTCTCCGTCATCCAGGTCACAGTGGTCTCCCAATGGTGCTTTTCCAAGAGGCAGCTGGACTTCCTGGACGCTTGCCAGCCCCTCCCTGGCTGGGAAATAAATAGGAAGGGTTTGGGAAGGGCAGGCAGCCCTTCGTTTTCCAGTGTACATCAATCACATCGGACTCCTTTGCCAGAACCAGGTTCGTGGGGAGGAATTGCTCTGTATTTGAGGTACCAACGGAGTCTCCCTGCCGGGAAATAATAGGGAGTGACTTTGTCTCAGCCGATGTGAACAGAGACAGTTCCTGCCCTGTTTTTAGAAAGGGAAAAAGATTTTCACTTGTGACTCTCGTTACTTTCGGTTTTGTTTATCCAACGTGAACAAAGACTGTTCCTGCCTTGACTTAAATAAAAAAAGTGCTTGTGTTACTCCCGAGTAAGGGGTTTCCCGTTGCTTGTGAAAGCTGGATCCGAACCCAGTAGTACAAAGAGCCCACAGAGTAGGACCTGCTCACAGGGCAAGGTCCAGGGTTCCGAGTCCCATCCACCAGGCAGAGTCCAGGCACAAGACAAGGGCAGTCCCCGAGACAAGACACGGATCCCAGGCAGTGGTGGGATTCAAATTTTTTTTATTACCAGTTTGGTGGGTGTGGCTTGACGTGGCTTGGTGGGCGTGGCAGGGGAAAGTTACTGCAAAATCCCCATTTCGTCCTGATCAGCTGGAACTTTTGAGGCAGAGAATAGATGGGGACGGGGTCAGTCTGGTGGTTAGTCGGGGGTCAGACGGGGTCAGTCTAGGGGCCTCTGGTGGCTCATCAGACTAATGCAGTCTGTTATTAACAGTAGCTGCTTGCAATTACTGCAGGTTCAAGCCCCACCAGGCCCAAGGTTGACTCAGCCTTCCATCCTTTATAAGGTAGGTAAAATGAGGACCCAGATTGTTGGGGGCAATAAGTTGACTTTGTATATAATATACAAATGGATGAAGATTATTGCTTGACATAGTGTAAGCCGCCCTGAGTCTTCGGAGAAGGGCGGGATATAAATGCAAAAAAAAAAAGTCAGAATTTTTACTACTGGTTCTGTGGGTATGGCTTGGTGGGCGTGGCAGGGGAAGGATACTGTACAATCTCCTTTCCCTCCCCACTCCAGGGGAAGGTTACTGCAAAATCCCCATTTCCTCCCGATCAGCTGGGACTCAGGAGGCAGAGAATAGATGGGGGCAAGGCCAGGCAGAATTTTTAATACCGGTTCTCTGAACTACTCAAAATTTCCACTACCGGTTCTCCAGAACTAGTCAGAACCTGCTGAAACCCACCTCTGATCCCAGGCAAGAAGCAGAGTGACGCCCAGGCCAAAGGCAGGCCACAAGAGCAGGGCGAGGTCCAAGGCAAAAGGTGGAGAGCAATCTTCCAAGCGAGGGAAGGCAAAGAGCAACAGCCCCAAAAGTGCTTTTTCTTCAAGGGGCAACTGGACTGTCTTGGTTTTTCTTTGAAGGGCGTTTCGCTTCCCCTCCAAGAAGCTTCTCCAACTCTGACTGGATGGTAGGGAAGGATTTATGCTCCATGTAGACCGCTGATCATTTGCATTTTTTTAAGAGAGTCATTGAGGCCACTTGGAGGTTTACTCACTTGGAAGACTCCTCTTCGCCTTTTGTCTTGGACCTCGCCCTGCTCTTGTGGCCTGCATTTGGCCTGTGCGTCAACTGTGCTTCTTGCCTGGGACCCGTGTCTTGTCCCAGGAGTGCCCTTGTCTTGTGGCTGGACTCTGCCTGGTGGATGGGACTTGGAACCCTGGACCTTGCCCTGTGAGCAGGTCCTACTCTGTGGGCTCTTTGTACTACTGGGTTCTGATCCAGCCTTCACAAGCAACAGGAAACTGCTTACTCAGGAGTAAAACAAACTCTTTTTTTATTTAAGTCAAGGCAGGAACAGTCTTCGTTCACGTTGGATAAAGAAAACCGAAAGTAATGAGAGTCACAAGTGAAAGTCTTTTTCCCCTTCTAAAAACAGGGCAGGAACTGTCCCTGTTCACATCGGCTGAGACAAAGTCACTCCTGGATGGATGGATGGATGGATGGATGTGATTAATGTACAGTGGAAAATGAACGGCTGTCTGTGACAACCAGCCACTCCCAAATCCCTCCTATTTATTTCCCAGCCAGGGAGAGTCTGGCAAGCGTCTACCTCTTCTTTTCCCTGAGAGCCGGCTTATTGCTTTCCGTTGTTCTCCTCTCCTCCCTACATATACGCGCATCTGGGATGGGTCCCATCTGTTCCTTCCCCTCACTCAGCTCAGGCCCCGAAGACAACCGCCTCTCCACCTGGGGGAGGACGGAAGGCCCCGGCTCTGCCTCGGTTTCCTGATCAGAGCCTTCCAAAGGCTCCGAAACCGGCCCAGGCTCCCCCTCCTCCCCATCTGACTCTGCTGCTAGCTCTGCTGGCAGCAGATGGGCCATAACATACGGGGGCTGTGTTTCGGAGACGGAGGATGCCTGCCTTCTGAGTAGCATGGCAGTGGAGCCTTACTGGTGGTTGGACAGCCAGTGGCTGGAACATTGGTGGAAAGAAAGGAAGGATGCTCCAGAGCAGGGGTCTCCAACCTTGTCAACTTTAAGACTTGTGGACTTCAACTCCCAGAATTCCTCAGCCAGCTTTGCAAAGAGAGAGAGAAGGGAGAGAGGGAGGTAAGATGCCGGAAAAGTGAGGAGGTCCCAGTTGGGACAAAACATGGATTCTACTACCACAACTCACTCATTGTCTTCTATAACAGGGGTCTCCAACCTTGGCAACTTTAAGACTTGTGGACTTCAACTCCCAGAGTTCCTCAGCCAGCAAAGCAAAGCAGAGCAGAGCAGAGGAACTCTGGGAGTTGAAGTCCACAAGTCTTAAAGTTGCCAAGGTTGGAGACCCCTGCTCCAGAGGCCTGCCTTGCCTTGACCAACTGGGTCATAAGAGTAGAAGAGAAGGATCAACTTGTTATTTTTACTGGCGTTCTAATAGCACACACGGTCTTTGTTCTTCTGGAAGGTGACCAGCTCAATATCGAGCGAGTCCATCATGTTCCAGCTTCTCCTTTTCATTCGTCTGATAAGATTCGGTCCCTGACTGAGAAGGCTGTGTTCCTTCCTGGATTATATTGCGGTGATCTAACGGCGCAGAAAGTTCTCACACAGAGCAAATTCTTTTGGGAAAGACACTGTAGAGATTCTCAGTCACCCAGGCCATGGTTGTCCCAAAGGTGCTTTTTCAGGAGTTTTTGGGACTGCCCTCAGGTGCTTTGGAGAATAGCTTGATTCCCTCTTCTTTTGGGGCAGCCCCTCAAATATTGGAAGACTGCTATCATGTCACTCCCTAGTCTGGAGTGGCATGAGGAGCCATCTCTGAGGGCTCGCGAGCCGACACCAAGGTCAGCTCCACCCGAGGAAAAAAAGGTTTGCCATCACTGCCCTAGTCCTTCTCTCCATTAGACCAGACATTCCCAGTTCCTGCAACTGTTCTTTATGTTTTAGCCTCCAGTCCCCTAATCGTCTTCGTTGCTCTTCTCTGCACTCTTTCCAGAGTCTCAACGTCTTTTTTACATTGTGGCGACCAAACCTGGATGCAGGATTGTGGCCTCATCGAGGCCTTATAAAGCGGTACTCCTACTTCCAGTACCACCTATTAAGAATGACCCCCTCCCAACGAAGGGTTGTGCTCCTATTTATACATCTCCAAAAGTCAGGAGAAACTAATGCATAAGGGGGAGGGCCTTCTCTGTGGGGGCTCCTACCCTGTGGAACGAACTTCCCCCTGGACTTCGTCAACTATCCGACCTTCGGACCTTTCACCGCGAACTTAAAACCTATTTATTCTGTTTAGCTGGACTGGCTTGATTTTAAAAAATTTTATTTGCTTTTATGGGTTTTAAATTTTTGTAAATTTTTATAGGGTGTTACTGTATTTTAAATTTTTGGCCAATTGAATAAGATTTTTAAGGGGTGTTCTTAATATTATATGTACTGTTCTCTTTGTATTTTATTTTGGCTGTGCACCGCCCTGAGTCCTTCAGGAGAAGGGCTGTATACAAATTAAATTATTATTATTATTATTATTATAAGCCCAGATGCAAGCGTACCTGTTCATAGGTAAAGGATCTCACATGGAGCTCAGGTTACTTCCTGCACCTGCTTTCATTCAGAAGCCAGAAGGGAGGGGAAAAAACAATAAAATAAGGAGGAAAACATCACCCATAAATTAAGAGGAAGGGGCAGTGTGGGAATGCCAGATGCCAAAAGAGAAAACAAAAATCCGCTTCCAGATCTATTATTGTGCTGATAAGATAGCAAACAGCGGCCTTATATTTCTATATATCAACTTGATTTAATCTACGCCTCTCACCTAAGAACCGGGTTTTTTTCCCACGCTATTTTAGCTTTCGGTTAAAACATTTGTTTGCTGGATGTGTGAGAATTTCCGGGCAGGAAAAGAAGAAATGTCGACCTTTTTTGAAGCTGTAATTAACCTTTTCTTTTCCCCCACTCCTCTTTCTCTTCTTACCTAGACTTATTGAACAGACAAATATTCAACCAATAGCTATAGAAGAGAATATCTGCAGCTCAGGGTTGAGCTGTGGGGAGTCCCTGGTGCTCTCGGAGCTTAGTTGTTTCTTTCAGGTGTTTTATTACCACACTAAGTAACATCATCAGTGGTTCAAGGGAGTGGGGTTTGCTCTCCGATTATACACAACTGGTGTGCCCTGGCCGTGTTGGTGGCGGTCTTGTTTTCTTTTGGGTGATTCCTTGATTAGGGTTAGATTGTTTGTCTGAGTTGACAGAATATAGAATAACAGAGTTGGAAGGGACCTTGGAGATCTTCTAGTCCAACCCCCTGCTTAGGCAGGAAACCCTATATTCCTCAACTGGAATATTGATTGTTTCTTGATTGTTGGTTTATTGTTAACCTTGCTATTAAAGCTTCGTTTATCTGAGCATCGATTGCTGATGTGGAGGTCTTTGGGTCTTTTTAAATTTCTTTTTGTCTCTTTTTTATGGTGTGCAAATGTAGTTTAGCTATATGTGCCCATTAAGGGCTACTTTGTCTGAGTGTTTCCAGGAATTCTCAAGGGTTTTGAGGAGAGGAGATGATTTTTTAATTGGCCAAGTGTGATTGGAAACACAAGGAATTTGTCTTTGGTGCATACGCTCTCTATGTACATAAAAACGTATTATTTAATTGTGCAGGGCTGAGCTAGATTTTAAATTATTGGTTTTAAATTGGGTTTTATTTGATATTTTAATTCTAAATTTACGGGCTTGTTAGAATCAGTTTTTTAATTGTTTTATATTGTATTTATATGTCTTTTAAATGCCTGTACACCGCCCTGAGTCCTTCGGGAGATAGGGCGGTATATAAATTTGAATAAATAAATAAATAATAAATAAATAAATAAAAGAAAAGATACATTCGTCAACAATCGTAAGGTACAACACTTAATGATAGTCATAGGGTACAAATAAGCAATCAGGAAACAATATCAATATAAATTGTAAGGACATAAATCGTAAGCAACAAAGTTACAGGCATACAGTCATAAGTGGGAGGAGATGGGTGATGGGAATGATGAGAAGATTAATAGTAGTGCAGATTTAGTAAATAGTCTGACAGTGTTGAGGGAATTATTTGTTTAGCAGAGTGATGGCCTTCAGGAAAAAACTGTTCTTGTGTCTAGTTGTTCTGGTGTGCAGTGCTCTATAGCGTTGTTTTGAGGGTAGGAATTGAAACATTTTATGTCCAGGATGTGAGGGGTCTGTCGATATTTTCACGGCCCACTTTTTGACTCGTTCAGTATACAAGTCCTCAATGGAAGGCAGGTTGGTAGCCATTATTTTTTCTGCAGTTCTAATGATCCTCGGAAGTCTGTGTGTGTCTTGTTGGGTTGCAGAACCGAACCAGACAGTTATAAGGGTGCAGATGACAGACCATTTCCCAATTGAAACTGGTTGTGTCTGTCCGTGTGTTGTGAAATGAAGGCCTTTTCATTGGGTCTTATGACTGCTAGCTGGTGTTGAGGGATGTGCTCTGCTAGTCTTCTGCATGTTTCTCCTACATAATGACTATTATGGTCCTTACGCTGCATATTGTAGATCAGAGCTCCTTAACCTTTCTGTGTTGGTGGCCTGGAGGGGAGGGAGAGGGGAAAGAGGGGATGATTTTGTAGGAGGGGTGGGCACGTGTGGACGCGAGCACCTGTTGCTTGAGTGAATGGCGCCCTGAGCCCCCGCAACAGTTGTGCTAGTGGGACCATGAGCGCTTGGAACACTTGTACGAATGGGGTTCTGTGCTGCCCCATTCACTCACATACACCTGTGTGTTTTAGAGAGTTTATTAATGTTCCCCAGCAGTTCCCTTCACCCAGCCTCAGATCTGTCCCAAAGAAAGCCAGCCACAAGCAGGCCAAGATTAGTCCACAACCAATGGCCAGAAAGTCCATAAACGATAAAGAGTTGTTCCAACAGGTAAGTCCATCAAACAAGCTTAAAGCCCTCAGGCAAAACCGAAAGTCCATTCATGAGAGCTGCAAGAGAAGTTCGGTCTCCAAGGCACGAAGTTAAGCAGGAAGCATGAACAAACACACAGCCATAAACCAAACACGTTCCCAGCAATGCCTCTCTCTGCCTGCTGTGATAAATAGCTTTCCATGACAAATAGCTTTTAACAGCTCATCAAGACAAGCTGGGGCCTTCTCCTGAGTAATCTGGCAGATCTCCTTTGCTCTTGTCTTTTCTCTGCCCTGCGTGCTCTCGGATCCAACACGGAAGGCAGCTCCTCCTCTTCACTGACCTGCAAGCTGTCCCCAGATGAAGCCTCTTGTAAATCTCTTTTGGCCAGCCAAAGTCATTCATTAACCCAGTTCCTGATGTGCCAGGAATTAGCGCATCCTTCCTTGAGCCAGCCTTGAGTAGTCCAAGGGAGACATCACAGGCCCCAAACGCACCAGCCAGCCATTCACGCAGTCCTGTTGTGAGTAGGCCGCTGACCTGAAATGGGCCGTGGCCCACAGGTGGGGAACCCCTGTTGTCGATGACTCCAGTTTTTCCTTCTGGGGCTGCTGGGTCTTTTGGTTTGCTTAGGGAGTTTTGGAGGGCTTTAAATGGTTTTAGTCTGCTGGTGGTTTCTGAGATGTTTTGAGGCTAAAACCTAATTTCGTGTAATACTTAGCTTTACAAAAAGTATCATATTTTCCTCTTTTCTTTTTTGTTGGCTGGCGAGGGGTATTAAAAATTCTCTTTTAGCAGAATAAGAGTTGGAAGGGACCTTGGACATCTTCTAGTCCAGCGGTCACCAACCTTTCGGACCTCAAGGACCACTAAATTCATAATTTTCAATCCCGCGGACTACTAATATGATCTGCCTAATGACAGATTGGGTGGGCGTGGCTAAGTGGTCATGTGACTGGGTGGGTGTGGCCAACTCGATGCCATTCATTTCAAGGGGCGCCTTCCCAGCCACTCCTCACCTGCCCCCTCAGGCTCCTTAGGGCCCCAACAGGTAGCAGTTGTTGGAACTAAGCAGCCACAATGAGAAAGAATCCATAGTTTGAGGACCCCTGATTTCGTGCAGTATAAAAAATACAAATAATTTTTCTGCGGACCACCAAAATTTTCTTGCGGACCACCAGTGGTCCACAGACCACCAGTTGGTGACCACTGTTCTAGTCCAACCCCTTGATCAAGGAGGAGACAAGCTGTTATATTCATACTTGTTGTATTCCTGCTTAGTAGGGAAACGAGATCTGTTGTGCCTCGCTCGCCCCCCCCCCCGCAGCCGGGCCCCTCTTGTCTCCTGCCGGACGCTGATAGTGCAGAAGAATGTCCTGGCATGCCTCCAGCCCCCAGTCCTGGCACCATGCCCAGACAGACCAAGCAAGACGAATGGCCTGACATGCCTCCAGCCCCCAGTCCTGGCACCATGCCTGGACAAACGGAGCAGCTGGGCCCCTCCCCCACATCATGTGAGTCTGGGGAGTGTGAAGCCAGTCACGAGCTGGAATTGCCGGCAGCTGGAGGCTGGAGGGACCCACGCTTCCGGAGAGTGGAGAGGCGACGTCAGCAAAAGGAAGGGAGGGGCAGGCCTGGATAAGTGCTGAGTCATGGAGCCACACCCCATGGCCTATATAAAGGATCTGCTTTCTGGCATTCTCAGAGTCAGGCAAAGTCTAACTTGGATTGCTGAAGTCACATCCTGGTCTCCTGCCTGCCCTGAGAACTCTGACAGCACTTTGGCAAAGCTGCAGAGGCACGCTTGATACGGACTTCCCCGACCTGGCCGTCAGAGGAGGAGTGGGACACGACAAGAACTGAATTTCTCAGCAGATAAGAGGAGGCACATTTGGGGTTAACAACAACTTGTTAACTTTCTAGAGATTGAAAAAATGTTGGCATTTCTTCTCAAAAGGAGGCAGTCTTCCACTTATGACCATTTGGTTAGTGACCGTTCGAAGTTGAAATGGCCCTGCAACCAGGGAATTTATGACCGTTTTTTCATACCTGCAACCTTTTCAATCACAAGATTCAGGTGCTTGGCAACTGGCATGTATTTACGACAGTTGCAGTGTCCAGGTGTCATATGATCCCCTTTGGAGAGCGAAGTAAGGGGGGGAAATCCAGATTCGCTTAACAACCGTGTCACTAACTTAACGCCTGCAGTGATTCGCTTAACCAGGTGGCCAGAAAGGTCATAAAAAATAGGGCAAAATTCTCTCAACAACTGTGTCGCTTAGCAACGGAAATGTTGCTCTCAATTGTAGTCATAAGACTACTTGTAAGACACCCGACAGTGAGAACAATCCATCTGGAACGGCTTGCCTGCAGAAGTTGTGGTTGCTCCATCACTGGAGGTTTTTAAGAAGAGACTGGACAGCCGTTTGTCTGGAATGGCATATAACAGTGATGGTTAACCTTTTTGGTGCCGAGTGCCCAAAGCGCATGGACACACACGCAAATGCACGTGCATGATGTGCATCTCCAGTGATCCATCTGTTAAGCTACTGAAGTTCGCAGATGCCACAACAGTGATTGGTCTCATTCGAGACAATGACGAATCCGCATATAGACGAGAGGTCGAACGACTAGCCTCGTGGTGCAACCGAAACAAACTGGAACTGAACACACTCAAAACCGTAGAAATGGTGGTAGACTTTAGGAGAAACCCTTCCAGACTTCCACCTCTCACAATACTAGACAACACAGTATCAACAGTAGAAACCTTTAAATTTCTAGGTTCTATCATATCGCAAGATCTCAAATGGACAGCTAACATCAAAAACATCATCAAAAAAGGACAACAAAGAATGTTCTTTCTGCGCCAACTCAGGAAGCTCAAACTGCCCAAGGAACTGCTGATCCAGTTCTACAAAGGAATTATTGAGTCTGTCATTTGCACCTCTAGAACTGTCAGGTTCGGTTCTGCAACCCAACAAGAAAGACACAGGTTTCAGAGGATCATTAGAACTGCAGGAAAAACAATGGCTATCAATCTGCCTTCCATTGAGGACCTGTATACTGCACGAATCAAGAAGAGGGCCGTGAAAATATTTACAGACCCCTCGCATCCTGGACATAAACTGTTTCAACTCCTACCCTCAAAACGATGCTATAGAGCACTGCACCCCAGAACAACTAGACACAAGAACAGTTTTTTCCCGAAGGCCATCACTCTGCTAAACAAATAATTCCCTCAACACTGTCAAACTATTTACTAAACCTGCACTACTATTAATCTTCTCATCGTTCCCATCACCAATCTCTTTCCACTTATGACTGTATGACTGTAACTTTGTTGCTGGCAATCCTTATGATTTATATTGATATATTGACCATCAATTGTGTTGTAAATGTTGTACCTTGCTGAAGGTATCTTTTCTTTTATGTACACTGAGAGCATATGCACCAAGACAAATTCCTTGTGTGTCCAATCACACTTGGCCAATAAAAAATTCTATTCTTCTATCTATGTGCCCGAACCCCCAAAACGCAATGAGAGCAAACCCCCCCTCCATGCATTCACACGCACCCCCCAGACATGTAACATAACAACAGAATTGGAAGGGACCTTGGAGGCCTTCTAGTCCAACCCCCTGCCCAGGCAGGAAACCCTACACCATCTCAGTCAGATGGTTATCCAACATTTTCTTAAAAATTTCCAGTGTTGGAGCATTCACAACTTCTGCAGGCAAGTCGTTCTACTTATTAATTGTTCTAACTGTCAGGAAATAATGTGCCCCGTGCCCTGTTTTGGCTTCCAGGTTAGTGCACGAGGTTTTCCAGGCGAACCCCCAACATGCAATGCAAGGCAGAGCCCTGAAGACCAGCTGGCCGGAGGGAGGCACGTGTGCATGTGTGGTAGACCTGGGCTGGGGCAACAGCTGGCGTGCCCGCAGAGAGGGTTCTGCATGCTTACCTGTGGCACTCGTGCCATAGGTTCGCCATCATGGGCATATAAGGTCTCCGGCCTGAGCAAAGGGTTGGACTAGAAGACCTCCAAGGCCCCTTCCAACTCTGTTTTTCTGTCCTTCTGTTAATTAACCAGTGGAATGACTTTTTTTTAATTTGCATTTATATCCCGCCCTTCTCCGAAGACTCAGGGTGGCTTACAGTGTGTAAGGCAATAGTCTCATTCTATTTGTATATTTACAAAGTCAACTTATTGCCCCCAACAATCTGGCTCCTCATTTTACCTACCTTATAAAGGATGGAAGGCTGAGTCAACCTTGGGCCTGATGGGACTTGAACCTGCAGTAATTGCAAGCAGCTGCTGTTAATAACAGACTGCATTAGTCTGTTGAGCCACCAGAGACCAGACTTGTCTTCAGAAGTTGTGGGTGCTCTATCACTGGAGGCTTTTTAGAAGAGACGGGGCATTTGTCTGGCAGGGATGGTTAACCTTTTCCAGACAGAGTGCCCAAAGCGCACGCAAGGGCGTGAATGTGCCCAAACCCCCAAAATGTAACGCGCACGTAGCCCCCATGGCCCCTGCATGCGCCCCGCACATATGCACAATTCCCTCCCCGCACGCCCTGCATGCGCGGCAAAGACCTGAGGGCCAGCAGGAGACACACACGGGCATGCGCAGCAGAGCTGAACTGGGGCAACGGCTCGTGTGCCTTCCGTGAGGGCGCTGCGTGCCACAAGTTCACCCTCACGGATAGAGGGTCTCCTGCTTGAGCAGTGGGTTGGAGCAGAAGACCTGTGTGCCCGATGGTGACTTGAGATTCTACTAAACATCCTGAAAAAAGACCAAGAGGTTCTCAAGAACTGCTGGAGGGAAGGAAGGGACACGGCCACCTCTTCCCTTCATTTTCCATGCCTTTCGTACAGCATTCAGTGAGGCCTTGACGGAGCAGTCAAGAGACCAGCCAACAGCTGAAGCCATAGAATAGAATAGAATAGAATAGAACAGAACAGAACAGAACAGAACAGAACAGAACAGAACAGAACAGAACAGAACAGAACAGAACAGAATAGAATAGAATAGAATAGAATAGAATAGAATAGGAATATAGGGTGTAGTAGAGTAGGGTAGAAATAGAATAGAATAGAATAGAATAGAATAGAATAGAATAGAATAGAATAGAATAGAATAGAATAGAATAGAATAGAATAGAATAGAATAGGAATGTAGGGTGTAGTAGAGTAGGGTAGAATAGAATAGAATAGAACAGAATAGAATAGAGTAGAATAGAATAGAATAGAATAGAATAGAATAGAATAGAATAGAATAGAATAGAATAGAATAGAATAGAATAGAATAGAATAGAATAGAATAGAATAGAATTCTTTATTGGCCAAGTGTGATTGGACACACAAGGAATTTGTCTTTGGTGCATACGCTCTCAGTGTCCATAAAAGAAAAGACAAACACATAGTTCAGAAAGCCAGGGCTCCAGTCCCATCTGAGGGCCCAGAGGTTGTCCTTGCTCGTTCTTGCAAAAAGCTGCCTTAATTGAAAAGGAAACAGCCTTTGCCAGCTGCCAAGGCCGGGAAGCAGATTTTTGCCCCAAAAATACCGCACCGAGGCTGCAAGTCAGAGCCACCGAGAACAATTTCTTTCTTTCTTTCTTTCTTTCTTCTTTTTTTTTTTTTTTTTTTTGTGAAAGCAGTATCTCAAAAGTGACCCTAACAGACTTTGAAGGAGGAAAAAGCCATCACGATTCATCACTGGATAGACTTCAGTGTCTCCGGGCAGCTTTTACTACAGGAATAATGTAAAAACAGCAATCTATCTAAACCCATAAACAGATGGTGAATCCAATCATTACATAGAATGGGTGTCTGGCACCCAGCCTCTGTAGCCCCAGAGACCAAGAGGAGAGCCAGGTTTTCAAGGCCTTCCAGAACGCCATCACCGTGAGGTCCTTGGTGCTCTCTGAGCTTGGTGGCTTTCTTGCAGGTGTTTCATGACCCAACTAGGTAACATCTTCAGGGCTAGGAGGAGGAGGAGGAAGACTGTGTGGTCCTTGGTGCTCTCTGAGCTTGGTGGCTTTCTTGCAGGTGTTTCATGACCCAACTAGGTAACATCTTCAGGGCTAGGAGGAGGAGGAGGAAGACTGTGTGGTCCTTGGTGCTCTCTGAGCTTGGTGGCTTTCTTGCAGGTGTTTCATGACCGAACTAGGTAACATCTTCAGGGCTAGGAGGAGGAGGAGGAGGAAGACAAGGACAACACTGTGGGGTCCGTGGTGCTCTCTGAGCTTGGTGGCTTTCTTGCAGGTGTTTCATGACCCAACTAGGTAACATCTTCAGGGCTAGGAGAAGGAGGAGGAGGAGGAAGATTGTAGGGTCCTTGGTGCTCTCTGAGCTTGGTGGCTTTCTTGCAGAAATTTCATGACCCAACTTGGTAACATCTTCAGGGCTAGGAGGAGGAGGAGAACTGTAGAGTCCTTGGTGCTCTCTGAGCTTGGTGGCTTTCTTCCAGGTGTTTCATGACCCAACTAGGTAACATCTTCAGGGCTAGGAGGAGGAGGAGGAAGACAAGGACAACACTGTGGGGTCCGTGGTGCTCTCTGAGCTTGGTGGCTTTCTTGCAGGTGTTTCATGAGCCAACTAGGTAACATCTTCAGGGCTAGGAGGAGGAGGAGGAGGAAGACTGTGTGGTCCTTGGTGCTCTCTGAGCTTGGTGGCTTTCTTGCAGGTGTTTCATGACCCATCTAGATAACATGTTCATAGCAAGGAGAAGGAGGACGAGGAAGATTGTAGAGTCCTTGGTGCTCTCTGAGCTTGGTGGCTTTCTTGCAGGTATTTCATGACTCAACTAGGTAACATCTTGAGAACGAGGAGGAGGAGGAGGAAGACAAGGACAACACTGTGGGGTCCTTGGTGCTCTCTGAGCTTGGTGGCTTTATTGCAGAAATTTCATGAGCCAACTAGGTAACATCTTCAGGGCTAGGAGGAGGAAGAGGAAGACTGTGTGGTCCTTGGTGCTCTCTGAGCTTGGTGGCTTTCTTGCAGGTGTTTCATGACCCAACTAGGTAACATCATCAGTTACCTAGGGAGTGGGGCTTGTGGAGAAGAGGAGGAGGACGGTAGGGTCCTTGGTGTTCTCTGAGTTTCGTGGTTTCACACCTACGACCATTGCAGTATCCTCGTGGGTCATGTGATCAAAATTCAGACGCTTGGCAATTGACTCATATTCATGACGGTCGCTGGGTGCCGAGGTCGCGTGATCCCCTTTTGCGAACTTCCAACAAGCGAAGCCAATGGGGAAGCCCGATTCGCTTCACAGCCACGTTGCTCACTGAACAACCTCAGCGGCTCACTTAACAAACGTGGCAAGAAAGGTCGTAAAATGGGTCAAAACTCGCTTCACAGCTGTCCCACTTAGCAACAAAATGTTTGGGCTGAATTGTGGTCATAAGGATGATCTGCATTCCCTTGGTAAAACCAAATTTCAGTTACTTGGCTCTTTGTGACTCTGAACCCTCAGCATGAAAGCTGCTATACAGGTAGTCCTCGAGTTATGACCACAATTGGGCCCACCATTTCCGTTGTTAAGTGAGACATTTGTTAAGTGAGTTTTGCCCCATTTTACGACCTTTCTTCCCGCAAACGGTTGATAGGCGAGTCCCCCGTTGTTAATGAATCTGGCTTCCCCATTGACTTTGCTTGTCAGAAGGGGATCGCGTGACCCCGGGACACTCGAACAGTCGTAAGTACATGCCAGTTGCCGAGCATGATCGTGGGGAATGCTGGAAAGGTCGTAACTGTGAAAAACGGTCCTAACTCACATTTTCCAGCGCCGTAGTAACTTCGAACGGTCAGTAAGCGAACTGTCGTTAAGTCGAGGACTACCTGCATTTTGTGCCAAATCCCAAGCAGTCTTCAAGGGTAGCCCCATGTAGAGCGCATGGCAGTAGTCTAGCCTAGCGGGAATGAGGCCCTGAGTTCCCGCTGCCGGGGCCTCCAGCTCCAAATAGCTGCCCCCTTCCTAGCAATGAAAGCTGAGCAAAGGGCGCCAATTGAGACTTAATAAATATTTAAGAAGACTTAAGTCAAAATGTTTTAGCGCTGGCCAACGAAGACGTGACTGTTCCGAGCATTAGAGACTCTGCATGTTGCACAGGCTGTTCTCACTTTGCTAACCTGGACCTGCACATCCGTTGGTTCTCCACGAGGTGCTTTTTAAATAATGCAGCTCATTGTGCTTACAGGAAAGCGATCGATTTTTATTTCCAGCTTATGTTTTCCGATTTTTAGAGACGCCAAAAAAAGCTAGGGCGCGTACGCTGCTCTCTCCTCGGCTTTGCCACGGGAGCCTCTGATTTCAAAGAATTCGATATATTTCTATTTTTAAAAATCTCACGATTTCGCTTTCTTTTAGAATGCCAGGAAGTGCAGAATATAATCTACAGGTAGTCCTCAACGTACGGCCGCATTTGAGCTAAGTGAGACAGTTGGTAAGTGAGTTTTGGCCCATTGTACGACTTTTCTTGCCACATCAACGGAGCGCACTCCCTCCCGGCCGGTTCCAGGCTGGTTTCAAGGCCATTGTGCCCCGAGAATGACCTCTCATCTGCCTAGCACCTCAGCATTCCCAAGACAACCTTGGAATTGGAATAGGATGGGATGGGATGGGATAGGATGGAATGGAATGGAATGGAATGGAATGGAATGGAAGAGAAGAGAAGAGAAGAGAAGAGAAGAGAAGAGAAGAGAAGAGAAGAGAAGAGAAGAGAAGAGAAGAGAAATATGGAATAGAATGGAATGGAATGGAATACAATAGAATAGAATGGAAAATATGGAATAGAATAGAATAGAATAGAATAGAATAGAATAGAATAGAATAGAATAGAATAGAATAGAATAGAATAGAAATATGGAATGGAATAGAATAGAATAGAATAGAATAGAATAGAATAGAATAGAATAGAATAGAATAGAATAGAATGGAATGGAAAATATGGAATAGAATAGAATAGAATAGAAATATGGAATAGAATAGAATAGAATAGAATAGAATAGAATAGAATAGAATAGAATAGAATAGAATAGAATAGAATGGAAAATATGGAATAGAATAGAATAGAAATATGGAATGGAATGGAATAGAATAGGATAGAATAGGATAGAATAGGATAGAATAGGATAGAACAGAATAGAATAGAATAGAATAGAATAGTTAAAAAAGTAAAAACAGATGTGATATGGTTACAGGAGGTTCACACCAAAAAGGCTTACAGAAAATTGCTAGAAAACATAAAATTAGGGAATGACTAGAGACTAGAAATATTAGATAATGGAAAAAGGCGAAAAGCTTATATATGCATGTATATGAAAAAAATGAATAATCAGAAGGATAGATAGGATAGAAGATAAAAAGAAATAAGAGAGAATGGGACAAAAAAAAAGAGTTTAATTAAACGAAATGAAAGAGAAAACAAGGATGTAAACAAGAGGAATAAGGAAACAAAACTGATGTACAGAAGGAACATAGTTTCTATGTTAACGTATGTTATGTCAATGTATGTTACGTATTGTTGTTCTTTTTTGTTAAAAAATAAAAAAAAATATCCAAAAAAAGAGAAGAGAAGAGAAGAGAAGAGAAGAGAAGAGAATAATAACTTTATTGTCATGAATGTAGACTAATCGGCATATATTAAAATGAAATTTCATTGCCTATAGCTCTTGTGGCATCACTGGGGGGGTTGGGTTTAGGGAAACAGAAGAATTGCTTTATGACTCGTGTGGGATTGCTTTCCTGCCATCACTTTCTCTCTCAGTAAAAGTTCTTTTGACTCAACGGATTCAAGAGTCTTACTTCCCTGAGGGATTAATTGGGGCAGATCCTTACACCCACTCCCTTCTGGCACTGATGATGTTACTTAGTTGGGTCAGGAAACGCCTGCAAATCCATTACCAAGCTCAGGGAGCACCCCAAGGACCCCACAATTACAGGGTTTGTTGCTAAACCATCATCTTCCCTAGTTAAACCTAATGTTGGTCCATCGGAATAAACTCTTTATTAGTCACTATTGGCCAGTGGAAATAAAATTAAATTAGAGGTAGTCTTTGACTTTTAACCGTGGATTAGCAATTGTTGGAAGTTACAGCGTCATTGAAAAATTACAAACGTTGCAGCATCCTGGATGGGAAGCGAAATGTTTTCAAGGACCACACCCCACCTCACCCCGAAAAAGTCCAGTTGCCTTTTGGGGAAAAAGTTTCTTTGGAACAACCATGGCTTTTGACCATTTCCATATTTCTCCTACTCCTTGTTGGGCTGATGGCACAAGAGTGTCCAGATCATCAGCCTGCCAGCTGCAAACCCTACCTGGAGCAGAAGGACCTCCCCACAATAGCTCGTGCGCTTTATCCCCACTTGTCTGGACTACTGTAATGTGCTGTGTTTGGGGCTGCCCTTGGAGACTAGCCAGAAGTATCAATTGGTCCAGAGCACAGCAGGCCAGATGTTAACCAGTACATACTACCAGGGGCATATTTTCTTTTTTTTTTCTTTTTTTATTCAAAAAGTTTTACAGAAAAAATTTTCCCCCTTTCCCCCCACCTCCCTCCCCTCCTTCACAACCCCTCCCCGACTTCCCGGAATGAGCACAAGGTATAGTTAAAAATAAAACAAACATATGCTAAAAAATTTTCGTCCCAACTTAATTATACCCCTACAATCATCAATTCCTAACTTCCCCCGAAAACAATCAAAAATAATACATCATAATCATTCAAAAACAGTCTGATAACTCTTAGTCTGATATCTACTTTGAATATAGTCAATCCATTTTTTCCATTCCTTTAAGTATCTTTCTTGCGTATTGTCTTTCAAAAAGGCTGATATCTTCGCCATCTCAGCCAAATTGGCAACTTTCAATATCCATTCTTCTATTGTAGGTACTTCTTTTTTCTTCCAGTATTGTCCTATTAATAATCTTGCTGCTGTTATTAGATTTAAAATCAATTTAGTCTCAATTACTGTACAGTCCGTAATAATTCCCAACAAAAAAAATTGCGGCAGGAACTTTATCTTCTTTTTCAAAACATTTTGTAAAATCCACCAAATTTTTATCCAAAAGGCCTTTATATCCTTACAAGTCCACCAAATATGAAAATATGTAGCATCATCACAATTACATCTCCAACATTTTGCTTGCATATCCGGGTACATACACGATAATTTCTTAGGATCTAAGTGCCATCTACAGAGGGGGGGGGCATATTTTCACATGTGCTGCTGCCCCATCAGTTTCCGAGTTCAGATAGTCCTTGACTTACAAACATTCCTTTAGTGATCGTTTGAAGTTACAACGGGACTGGAAAAAGTGACTTAGTTAGGACCGTTTTTCACACTTAACCACCATCGCAGAATTCCCATGACCATGTGATCAAAAACTCAGGTGCTTGGCGGAGGTGTGATTGTGATGACGCTACATATTTTCATATTTGGTGGACTTGCAAGAAAATTAAGGTCTTTTGGATAAGAATTTGGTGGATTATTCAAAATGTCCTGAAGAAGAAGATAAAGTTCCTGCCACAATTTTTCCTTTTGGGAATTATAACGGATTGTACAGGGATTGAGACTAAATTGATTCTGAATTTAATAACAGCAGCAAGACTGTTGATTGGACAATACTGGAAGAAAGAAGAGATACCTACAATAGAAGAATGGATACTGAAAGTCATTAATTTGGCTGAGATGGCTAAAATCTCAGCCTTTTTGAAAGACAATACGCAGGAAAGATATTTAATTGAATGGAAAAAATGGATTGATTATCTACAAAACAGATATCAGATTAAGAAATATCAGATTGCCTTTGAATAATTAGGAAGTTATTTTATGTAATGGGGAGGGGGTTGGGAGATGAAAAGCTTTGGATGTGGTTATTTGGATTGGAAGGGAAAATTTTATTCTATGTTTGGTTTATGTATAACAATACCTTGTGATTGACCGGGAAGCCGGGGAGGAGGGGAAGGGTTTTCTGGGAGGGAGGGGGGAAAAAAGGGGGGAAAATGTTTTTGTTTTTTAAAACTCTTTCAATAAAAAAAAAAAAAAACCTCAGGTGCTTGGCAACTGGCATGTACTTACGACGGTTGCAGTCCCCCAAGGTCACGTGATCCCCTTTTGTGACCTGACAAGTCAAGTCCATGGGGAAGCCGGATTCACTTAACAACCGTGTTACTGACTTAACAACTGCAGTGATTTCCGTATCAACTGTAGCAATGGAGAAAACTCATTTAACAACTGTCTTGCTTAGCAACGGAATACTGTATTCAGTTCTGGTCATAAGTGGAGGACTACCTGTATATTTGAATGTGCTTATTTTTTAAAAACTTGCACAGAGATATTTACAGGATTGTCTTTTCCATCCGACGTTGATCGATTTCACTTGTATGTCACCCGAATTCCTACTTGAGCAAGGGGTTGGGCTAGTAGACCTCCAAGGTCCCTTCCAACTCTGTTATTCCGCTTTTCAAAGGACTTCTTGCTTCGTCCTACACTGCCATAAAATGAGGCAGGTGGAAACAGGGAGACCCTGGTGTTGTTTTGCTTAGTTGCATCTGACTCTGGGGCAGCTTCCCCCACAACTATTGAGCTGTTCTCCCGTTGTCGGTTGTGTGTAAGAAACGGAGTACTTGAGGTGTGAAGTTTTGCCACGGAATGTTCTTGGTATTGCAATTTTAGCCATAAATCTAAATAATCACAAATGAGGGTCAGTTTGGTCTAATCTAGTGCTTTTAAGGCACCAGGATAGAAAATGGGAGATGGTGAGTTCTAGTTCAGCCTTAGCCACGAAAGCCAGCTGGGTGACTTTGGGCCAATCACCAGGAGACTGTGAGTTCTAGTCCCGCTTTAGTTATGAAAGCTGACTGGGTGACATTGGGCCAATCACTGGGAGACAGTGAGTTCTAGTCCTGCCTTAGGCTTGAAAACCAGCTGGTTGACCTTGGACCCATCACCAGGAGACAGTGAGTTCTAGTCCCGCCTTATGTGTGACAGACAGCTGGGTGACTTTGGACCCATCACCAGGAGACGGTGAGTTCTAGTCCCGCCTTATGTGTGACAGACAGCTGGGTGACTTTGGACCCATCACCAGGAGACGGTGAGTTCTAGTCCCGTCTTATGTGTGACAGACAGCTGGGTGACTTTGGACCCATCACCAGGAGACAGTGAGTTCTAGTCCCACCTTATGTGTGACAGACAGCTGGTTGACCTTGGACCCATCACCAGGAGACAGTGAGTTCTAGTCCCACCTTATGTGTGACAGACAGCTGGGTGACTTTGGCCAATCACCAGGAGACGGTGAGTTCTAGTCCCGCCTTATGTGTGACAGACAGCTGGGTGACTTTGGACCCATCACCAGGAGACGGTGAGTTCTAGTCCCGTCTTATGTGTGACAGACAGCTGGGTGACTTTGGACCCATCACCAGGAGACAGTGAGTTCTAGTCCCACCTTATGTGTGACAGACAGCTGGGTGACTTTGGACCCATCACCAGGAGACAGTGAGTTCTAGTCCCACCTTATGTGTGACAGACAGCTGGGTGACTTTGGACCCATCACCAGGAGACAGTGAGTTCTAGTCCCACCTTAATTGAATGGAAAAATGGATTGATTATCTACAAAACAGATATCAGATTAAGAAATATCAGATTGCCTTTGAATAATTAGAAAGTTATTTTATGTAATGGGAGGGGTTGGGAGATGAAAAGCTTTGGATGTGGTTATTTGGATTGGAAGGAAAATTTTATTCTATGTTTGGTTTATGTATAACAATACCTTGTGATTGACCGGGAAGCCGGGGAGGAGGGGGAAAAAAAGGGGGGAAAATGTTTTTGTTTTTTAAAACTCTTTCAATAAAAAAAAACCAAAACCTCAGGTGCTTGGCAACTGGCATGTACTTACGACGGTTGCAGTCCCCCAAGGTCACGTGTTCCCCTTTTGTGACCTGACAAGTCAAATCCATGGGGAAGCCGGATTCACTTAACAACCGTGTTACTCACTTAACAACTGCAGTGATTTCCGTATCAACTGTAGCAATGGAGAAAACTCACTTAACAACTGTCTTGCTTAGCAACGGAATACTGTATGTGGGCCCAGTTCTGGTCATAAGTGGAGGACTACCTGTATATTTGAATGTGCTTATTTTTAAAAAACTTGCACAGAGATATTTACAGGATTGTCTTTTCCATCCGACGTTGATCGATTTCACTTGTATGTCACCCGAATTCCTACTTGAGCAAGGGGTTGGGCTAGTAGACCTCCAAGGTCCCTTCCAACTCTGTTATTCCGCTTTTCAAAGGACTTCTTGCTTCGTCCTACACTGCCATAAAATGAGGCAGGTGGAAACAGGGAGACCCTGGTGTTGTTTTGCTTAGTTGCATCTGACTCTGGGGCAGCTTTCCCCACAACTATCGAGCTGTTCTCCCGTTGTCGGTTGTGTGTAAGAAACGGAGTACTTGAGGTGTGAAGTTTTGCCACGGAATGTTCTTGGTTTTGCAATTTTATTGATTTTTTATCTGTTGGTAATTCTACGGCCATAAATCTAAATAATCACAAATGAGGGTCAGTTTGGTCTAATCTAGTGCTTTTAAGGCACCAGGATAGAAAATGGGAGATGGTGAGTTCTAGTTCAGCCTTAGCCACGAAAGCCAGCTGGGTGACTTTGGGCCAATCACCAGGAGACTGTGAGTTCTAGTCCCGCTTTAGTTATGAAAGCTGACTGGGTGACATTGGGCCAATCACTGGGAGACAGTGAGTTCTAGTCCTGCCTTAGGCTTGAAAACCAGCTGGTTGACCTTGGACCCATCACCAGGAGACAGTGAGTTCTAGTCCCGCCTTATGTGTGACAGACAGCTGGGTGACTTTGGACCCATCACCAGGAGACGGTGAGTTCTAGTCCCGCCTTATGTGTGACAGACAGCTGGGTGACTTTGGACCCATCACCAGGAGACGGTGAGTTCTAGTCCCGTCTTATGTGTGACAGACAGCTGGGTGACTTTGGACCCATCACCAGGAGACAGTGAGTTCTAGTCCCACCTTATGTGTGACAGACAGCTGGTTGACCTTGGACCCATCACCAGGAGACAGTGAGTTCTAGTCCCACCTTATGTGTGACAGCTGGGTGACTTTGGCCAATCACCAGGAGAGAGTGAGTTCTAGTCCCGTCTTAGGCATAAAAGCCTGTTGGTGACTTGGGACCAATCACCAGGAGGCAGTGAGTTCTAGTCTCATCTTAAGCATGAAAGATGACTGGGTGACTTTGGGCCAATCCCCAGGTCACAGTGAGTTCTAGACCTGCCTTAGGTTTGGAACCCAGCTTGGTGACTTTGGGCCAGTCATTCCCTGTCAGTCCAACCCACCTCACAGGGTTGTTGTGGGGAAAACAGCAGGAGGAAGACATGTTGGATATGTTTGTCACCTTGAGTTCCTTGTATAAATAATAAAAGTTAGATATAAATGCCTAAACAATTTAATGACATTTTTCAAAATGATGGCAGCCCTGATGGGTTTTGTGGTTTTTCTCTCTGCCCTCCCAACAGGATCCAGCGGCCGCCTCCATCTCGGACAGAGACTGTGATCCCAGAGAGGGCGAGACCGTAGCCATGAATTACAAGCCCTCTCCCCTGCAAGTGAAACTAGGTAAGTCCCGGCCGAAGAACCAGGCAGAGAGGTTTGCAATGTCTCCTGGAGCTCTTTGGGGAGATCTTCTCCTATACGCAGAGGTGCCTCTCCCCAAGTCGTCCCGTCCACAGACGCATCGACCCACAAGCAGCCTATGAACCCCTCAGAATTCAAATCGACCCCACAACCAAGCAGTGATGGCACCGACCTTCTACCAACCCATGAACCCCTCCCCACACCAGCCCTTCGCCTTCCAATGATGCTCACCTGGTGTGACCTGCCCGTCCCAAGGCCCTCACTTGACACACCCACACCTAACCCACCACAAAAGCCTCCCTTGATCCGACCCATCGTATAGAATAGAATTTTTATTGGCCAAGTGTGATTGGACACACAAGGAATTTGTCTTGGTGCATATGCTCTCAGTGTACATAAAAGATACGTTCATCAAGGTACAACATTTACAACACAATTGATGAGCAATATATCAATATAAATCATAAGTATAAGACCTTTGTCAGGGTTCCGACGGAGGCCCTAATTCAATCATGAGCCTCAAGCTTATTTCTTCAAAATAAACCCAGTTATTTTTTAGGAGCTTCATGTCGGCACGTTCCCAAGCGAAGCCACGTAATTTACCTTCACATGACACAACCCACACCTGTCCCATCACAAAAGGCATCACAAGGCCCTCACCTGACGGGACCCACACGTGACCCCTCCCAAGACCCATCATGAGACCCCCAACTGACGTGACCCACACCTGGCCCATCTCAAGACCCATCATCATTGATGGTGTAAAATGGAATATGTTTTATGTTATATTTCAGATTATGTTTGTTAGTTACAATACCCTGTATTCTGTTCTGGGAAGTCTTGGGGGGGAGGGGGGGAAAATTGATTGCCATTGTACAGAAATAAGGGTAGAATTAAACAAGTTGGAATGGTGTAAAGTCGGGGCTGCTCGGTAACCACTCCCGAAGGGAAAGGGTAAGGAAAGAGGAGTAAAGAAGGAAGAAAGTAGGTAGGCAGGTAGGAAAGAAGGAGGAGAAGAAGGAGGAGAAGAAAGGATAGGAGGAGAAGAAGGAGGAGAAGATAGAGGGTTAGAAAGGATGGTAGTGAGAAGTGGGAAAGAGGAGGGGAAGTAGGAAAGCGAGGAGAAGGATGGTGGGGAAAGTCGAAGAAGGATGAGAAGGGTAGAAAGGATTAAGGGAGGGAGTGGCGGTCGAGCAGCCCTGATTGAGCATAATTTGAGTATAGGATCGATTGTTGTATAAGTGATTATATTGTACACTGGTCAAATTGTGGGAATTATTATGGAAAAAAAATAAAAAAAATTGCCGTAAAAAAAAAAAGACCCATCACCAGACCCTCACCTGACGTGACCCACACCTGGCCCATCTCAAGACCCATCACCAGGAGACTGTGAGTTCTAGTCTCATCTTAAGCATGAAAGATGACTGGGTGACTTTGGACCCATCACCAGACCCTCACCTGACGTGACCTCCCATCACAAAAGGCATCACAAGGCCCTCACCTGACGGGACCCACACGTGACCCCTCCCAAGACCCATCACCAGGAGACTGTGAGTTCTAGACCTGCCTTAGGCTTGAAAACCAGCTGGTTGACCTTGGACCCATCACCAGGAGACTGTGAGTTCTAGTCTCATCTTAAGCATGAAAGATGACTGGGTGACATTGGGCCAATCCCCAGGTCACAGTGAGTTCTAGTCCTGCCTTAGGCTTGAAAACCAGCTGGTTGACCTTGGACCCATCACCAGGAGGCGGTGAGTTCTAGTCTCATCTTAAGCATGAAAGATGACTGGGTGACTTTGGGCCAATCCCCAGGTCACAGTGAGTTCTAGTTCAGCCTTAGCCACGAAAGCCAGCTGGGTGACTTTGGACCCATCACCAGACCCTCACCTGACGTGACCTCCCATCACAAAAGGCATCACAAGGCCCTCACTTGACACACCCACACCTAACCCACCACAAAAGCCTCCCTTGATCCGACCCATCGTATAGAATAGAATTTTTATTGGCCAAGTGTGATTGGACACACAAGGAATTTGTCTTGGTGCATATGCTCTCAGTGTACATAAAGATCGTTCATCAAGGTACAACATTTACAACACAATTGATGAGCAATATATCAATATAAATCATAAGTATAAGACCTTTGTCAGGGTTCCGACGGAGGCCCTAATTCAATCATGAGCCTCGAGCTTATTTCTTCAAAATAAACCCAGTTATTTTTTAGGAGCTTCATGTCGGCACGTTCCCAAGCGAAGCCACGTAATTTACCTTCACATGACACAACCCACACCTGTCCCATCACAACCCCTACTGACCATAATTACATATTACATAACAACAGAGTGGGAAGGGACCTTGGAGGCCTTCTAGTCCTTCTGACCACACAAAGCCCTTACAAGCAGAAGAACACCAACACTGGTGTTCCCTAAACTCCACTGAAGATGTTACCTAGCCTGGTAACGAAACGTTCGGAAATCAACCCACAAGCTCGGAGAACTAACCTCCATCCTCATAGATACATTATCTATCAAGTTTCTGGAAGTCCTCGACTTACGACTGTAATGGAGCCTGCCCACGGTGGTCGTAAGTCATGAACCTTCACAGGTCACCTTCACGACCGGCCCACTTTTACAACCTTATGTGCCATGGACAACGAACACCCCTGTCATTAAGTGAGCCAGTTGTTTACTATGGGCCATTTTTCTTTAAATTGTAATTAAATGTTGTTTTTCATCAAAACTGTCATACAACATGGTCACGTGAGACCGGTTGCTATGTGCCCAAAATGTGGTCATAGGATAGCTGTTTGATCTTCAGAATCTTTTATTCTTCCTTCATCTTTTTTTTTTTTTTTGCTTCGTCTATTTATATTTATATGCTGTTACACGATATGTTTTTGGTCTATGACCGAACCACGAGTATTTTCTTTCGAATGGGTTACTTGATTTTTGCATTCAAGCCACGTTCCTTCAGAAAGCCATTAATTCTGCTCCTTTTACACACCCACTTTGAACACCGTACCTGCGCTGCAGTCAACTTAACTTTTTATGGGTTTTTTTCCTGTGGTACCCGGCCTTCATTCCCATATATCAAAATGGCAGAAGCTCTCACAAGCAGCTATTTGCACTTTTATCAACAAGCATTAATTCCTTGCAATAAATCTCATTACCCATTACTTCTCTTACCATCCTTTGCGCACCTTCACATTTCTCCATCTGTTTACCAAGGTACATGAAATCATCCTTTTGCTACGACGTTTCGTCACTTATGTAAAATGTGCCTCCTTTCCCTTCGTTTATCCTGTCGAACACGCAGCCTCGGTCTCCCATGTATTCCTTTTCAGATCCAGGCCTCTCATTTGCATTATTGCCAAATACAGCTGCCAAAACAGCCAATGCAATCCTCGGCTGCATAAACAGAAGGATAGAATCAAGATCACGTGAAGTGTTAATACCACTTTATAAGGCCTTGGTAAGGCCACACTTGGAATCCTGCATCCAGTTTTGGTCGCCACCATATAAAAAAGGATGTGGAGATGCTAGAAAGAGTGCAGAGAAGAGCAACAAAGTTGATTAGGGGACTGGAGGCTAAAACATACAATGAACAGTTGCAGGAACTGGGTATGTCTAGTTTAATGAAAAGAAGGACTAGGGGAGACATGATAGCAGTGTTCCAATATCTGAGGTGTTGCCACAAAGAAGAAGGAGGAGAAGAAAGGATAGGAGGAGAAGGAGGAGAAGGAGGAGAAGAAGGAGGAGAAGGATGGTGGGGAAAGTCGAAGAAGGATGAGAAGGGTAGAAAGGATTAAGGGAGGGAGAAGAAAGGATAGGAGGAGAAGGATGGTGGGGAAAGTCGAAGAAGGATGAGAAGGGTAGAAAGGATTAAGGGAGGGAGAAGAAAGGATAGGAGGAGAAGGATGGTGGGGAAAGTCGAAGAAGGATGGTGGGGAAAGTCGAAGAAGGATGAGAAGGGTAGAAAGGATGGTAGTGAGAAGTGGGAAAGAGGAGGGAAGTAGGAAAGCGAGGAGAAGGAGGAGAAGGAGGAGAAGATAGAGGGTTAGAAAGGATGGTAGTGAGAAGTGGGAAAGAGGAGGGGAAGTAGGAAAGCAAGGAGAAGGATGGTGGGGAAAGTCGAAGAAGGATGAGAAGGGTAGAAAGGATTAAGGGAGGGAGTGGCGGTCGAGCAGCCCTGATTGAGCATAATTTGAGTATAGGATCGATTGTTGTATAAGTGATTATATTGTACACTGGTCAAATTGTGGGAATTATTATGGAAAAAAAATAAAAAAAATTGCCGTAAAAAAAAAAAGACCCATCACCAGACCCTCACCTGACGTGACCTCCCCATCACAAAAGGCATCACAAGGCCCTCACCTGACGTGACCTCCCATCACAAAAGGCATCACAAGGCCCTCACCTGACGGGACCCACACCTGGCCCATCTCAAGACCCATCATGAGACCCCCAACTGACGTGACCCACACCTGGCCCATCTCAAGACCCATCATGAGACCCCCAACTGACGTGACCTCCCATCACAAAAGGCATCACAAGGCCCTCACCTGGCGTGACCTCCCATCACAAAAGGCATCACAAGGCCCTCACCTGACGGGACCCACACCTGGCCCATCTCAAGACCCATCATCATTGATGGTGTAAATGGAATATGTTTTATGTTATATTTTAGATTATGTTTGTTAGTTACAATACCCTGTATTCTGTTCTGGGAAGTCTTGGGGAGAAAGAGAGAGAGAGAGAAAGAGTGCAGAGAAGAGCAACCAGGATGATGAGGGGACCGGAGGCTAAAACATACAATGAACAGTTGCAGGAACTGGGTATGTCTAGTTTAATGAAAAGAAGGACTAGGGGAGACATGATAGCAGTCTTCCAATATCTCAGGGGTTGCCACAAAGAAGGGAGTCAAGTTATTCTCCAAAGCACCTGAAGGCAGGACAAGAAGCAACGGGTGGAAACTCATCAAGGAAAGAAGCAATTTAGAACTGAGGAGAAATTTCCTGACAGTTAGAAGAACAATTAACCCGTGGAACAACTTGCCTCCAGAAGTTGTGAATGCTCCAACACTGGAAATTTTTAAGATGAGACTGGACAACCATTTGTCTGAAGTGATGTAGGGTTTCCTGCCTAAGCAGGGGGTTGGACTAGAACAGTGGTCACCAACCGGTGGTCTGCGGACCATGGTGGTCAGCGAGAAAATTTTGGTGGTCCATGGAGAAATGTACGCACCTGAACGGCTGCCCGGTGTGGAGGGTGGGAGCTTCAGCTGCCTTTGGGACCGGCCATGTTGGGGGTAGAAATCCGTGCACACACAAAAAACAAAACAAAAAACAACAACCCAGCACCATTATTTCATTCCTCGCCATCCGGAATGAAATAATGGTGCTGTTGCAGTGGCGAGGGAGGGAGCGGCGCAAGTGAGCCGAAGTGCTTGAGATGGCTGGGTCAGGCTCTTTGAGAGACGAGAGCTTGTAGGGAGGCGATCTGGCGTCTGCCTCCCTGCAAGCTCTCCTCTCGAGGAGCCCGACCCAAGCTTCCCGGGCCGTTTCTTCCAGCCCTTGTTGGTACTCCTGCACCTCGGTCTCTTGTCTCCCCGAGAAAGAGTGGGAGAGAGAGAGAAAAAGAGAGGGGGAGAGAGAAAGAGAAAGAGAGAGGGGGGAGAGAAAGAGATAACAGAATGCGTGGAAGAGAGAGGGGAGAGAGAATGAGAGAAAGAGGTGGGAGAGAGAGAAAGAGGTGGGAGAGAGAGAAGAGAATGATAGAGAAAGGGGAGAGAAAAGAAAGAGGAGAGAGAAAGAGAAATGGGGAGAGAAAGAGAATGAGAGAGAAAGAGTGGGGAGAGAAAGGGGGAGAGAGAGAGAAGGGGGAGAAAGAATGAGAGAGAAAGAAAGGGAGAGAGAGAGAAAGTGGGGAGAGAGTGGGAGAGAGAAAGAGAATGAGAGAGAGGAGGGAGAGAGAGGGAGAGAGAATGAGAGAAAGAGGTGGGAGAGAGAGAAAGAGGTGGGAGAGAGAGAAGAGAATGAGAGAGAGAGGAGGAGCGGCGCAAGTGAGCCAGTTGTTTACTATGGGCCATTTTTCTTTAAATTGTAATTAAATGTTGTTTTTCATCAAAACTGTCATACAACATGGTCACGTGAGACCGGTTGCTATGTGCCCAAAATGTGGTCATAGGATAGCTGTTTGATCTTCAGAATCTTTTATTCTTCCTTCATCTTTTTTTTTTTTTGCTTCGTTTATTTATATTTTTATGCTGTTACACGATATGTTTTTGGTCTATGACCGAACCACGAGTATTTTCTTTCGAATGGGTTACTTGATTTTTGCATTCAAGCCACGTTCCTTCAGAAAGCCATTAATTCTGCTCCTTTTACACACCCACTTTGAACACCGTGCCTGCGCTGCAGTCAACTTAACTTTTTATGGGTTTTTTTCCTGTGGTACCCGGCCTTCATTCCCATATATCAAAATGGCAGAAGCTCTCACAAGCAGCTATTTGCACTTTTATCAACACGCATTAATTCCTTGCAATAAATCTCATTACCCATTACCTCTCTTACCATCCTTTGCGCACCTTCACATTTCTCCATCTGTTTACCAAGGTACGTGAAATCATCCTTTTGCTACGACGTTTCGTCACTTATGTAAAATGTGCCTCCTTTCCCTTCGTTTATCCTGTCGAACACGCAGCCTCGGTCTCCCATGTATTCCTTTTCAGATCCAGGCCTCTCATTTGCATTACTGCCAAATACAGCTGCCAGAACAGCCAATGCAATCCTCGGCTGCATAAACAGAGGGATAGAATCAAGATCACGTGAAGTGTTAATACCACTTTATAAGGCCTTGGTAAGGCCACACTTGGAATATTGCATCCAGTTTTGGTCGCCACGATGTAAAAGAGGATGTGGAGATGCTAGAAAGAGTGCAGAGAAGAGCAACAAAGTTGATTAGGGGACCGGAGGCTAAAACATACAATGAACAGTTGCAGGAACTGGGTATGTCTAGTTTAATGAAAAGAAGGACTAGGGGAGACATGATAGCAGTCTTCCAATATCTCAGGGGTTGCCACAAAGAAGGGAGTCAAGTTATTCTCCAAAGCACCTGAAGGCAGGACAAGAAGCAACGGGTGGAAACTCATCAAGGAAAGAAGCAATGGTGGAAACTCATCAAGGAAAGAAGCAATTTAGAACTGAGGAGAAATTTCCTGACAGTGAAGAACAATTAACCAGTGGAACAACTTGCCTCCAGAGGTTGTGGGCACTCCAGCACTGAAGGTTTTAAGACGAGTCTGGCCAACCATTTGTATGGAATGGTTGAGGGCCTCCTGCTTGAGCAGGGGTCAGACTAGACCAGGGGTCCCTTCCAACTCTGTTGTTGTATTCTATATTCTATATTACGCAGTTTGCTTAGTGTTTGCTGAAAACCATTCAGGTTCTTTAGCTAACATCTAACATATTATCAGCTGCATACAATAAAAATGTGTCTTGTCTTGATGTTCCCAAGCAACGCTACAAAATCCTGCCGCTTCATGCCTAACTGGATAGTGAATATTTGCCTCCAGAGGTTGTGGGCACTCCAGCACTGAAGGTTTTAAGATGAGACTGGACAACCATTTGTCTGAAGTGATGTAGGGTTTCCTGCCTAAGCAGGGGGTTGGACTAGAACAGTGGTCACCAACCGGTGGTTTGCGGACCACTGGTAGTCAGCAAGAAAATTTTGGTGGTCCATGGAGAAATGTACGCACCTGAACGGCTGCCCGGTGTGGAGGGTGGGAGCTTCAGCTGCCTTTGGGACCGGCCATGTTGGGGGTAGAAATCCGTGCACACACAAAAAACAAAACAAAAAACAACAACCCAGCACCATTATTTCATTCCTCGCCATCCGGAATGAAATAATGGTGCTGTTGCAGTGGCGAGGGAGGGAGCGGCGCAAGTGAGCCGAAGTGCTTGAGATGGCTGGGTCAGGCTCTTTGAGAGACGAGAGCTTGTAGGGAGGCGATCTGGCGTCTGCCTCCCTGCAAGCTCTCCTCTCGAGGAGCCCGACCCAAGCTTCCCGGGCCGTTTCTTCCAGCCCTTGTTGGTACTCCTGCACCTCGGTCTCTTGTCTCCCCGAGAAAGAGTGGGAGAGAGAAAAGAAAGAGAGAGGGAGAATGAGAGAGAAAAGAAAGAGAGGAGGAGCGGCGCAAGTGAGCAGTGCTTGAGATGGCTGGGTCGGGCTCTTTGAGAGCGAGAGCTTGTAGGGAGGCGATCTGGCGTCTGCCTCCTGCAAGCTCTCATGTTGAGGAGCGCCTCGCCAGCCTCTACTCATCCCTCCCCTCCCAGCGATTCCTCACCTCTCCGCCCAGGCTCCTTAGGGCCCCAACAGGAAGCAGTTATTGGAGCTAAGCAGCCACCACGAGAAAGAGTTGGCAAAACAGCTCAGTTCAAATTGGATCTGACTGAAGAGGCTCAGTAGAAGCACTTCACTGAGGACTAGAAGCATAGGCTTTCCAAGCAGAGGGAAGAGCTGCGGGAGTGCAAGACCAGGTACCGGCGCCTGGAGGCTCAGTGGGCTGAGATGGTCAGCCGGTTCCAGGCCATGATGCAGTCCCACTGGAATAAGGTCCTCCGGCTCTTTGCCACCAGCAACACTTCCCTCCAGCCTTCACCCAAAGCCCCACACCAGGAGGCTGAAGCAGACCTCAAGTCAGAATTTCTGCCCCCCTCCGACCCACACGAAAAGACCCTGAAGCGGGAAGACTCCCTGTAGCAACACAAACGTTGATTGCACGTCTCCATCCCAGGGGCCGTAGTTTAAGGACCCCTGATTTAGTGCAATATAAAAATTGCAAATAATTTTTCTGCGGACTACCAAAATTTTCTCATGGACCACCAGTGGTCCATGGACCACCAGTTGGTGACTGCCGGACTAGAGGACCTCCAAGGTCCTTCCAACTCTGTTGTTGTATTCTATATTCTATATTCTATATTCTATATTCTATATTCTATATTACGCAGTTTGCTTAGTGTTTGCTGAAAACCATTCAGGTTCTTTAGCTAACATCTAACATATTATCAGCTGCATACAATAAAAATGTGTCTTGGCTTGATGTTCCCAAGCAACACTACAAAATCCTGCCGCTTCATGCCTAATTGGATAGTGAATATTTGCCTCCAGAGGTTGTGGGCGCTCCAGCACTGAAGGTTTTTAAGACGAGTCTGGCCAACCATTTGTCTGAAGTGATGTAGGGTTTCCTGCCTAAGCAGGGGTTGGACTAGAAGACCTCAGGGTCCTTCCAACTCTGTTGTTGTATTCTATATTACGCAGTTTGCTTAGTGTTTGCTGAAAACCATTCAGGTTCTTTAGCTAACATCTAACATATTATCAGCTGCATACAATAAAAATGTGTCTTGGCTTGATGTTCCCAAGCAACACTACAAAATCCTGCCGCTTCATGCCTAATTGGATAGTGAATATTTGCCTCCAGAGGTTGTGGGCGCTCCAGCACTGAAGGTTTTTAAGACGAGTCTGGCCAACCATTTGTCTGAAGTGATGTAGGGTTTCCTGCCTAAGCAGGGGTTGGACTAGAAGACCTCCAGGGTCCCTTCCAACTCTGTTGTTGTATTCTATATTCTATATTACGCAGTTTGCTTAGTGTTTGCTGAAAACCATTCAGGTTCTTTAGCTAACATCTAACATATTATCAGCTGCATACAATAAAAATGTGTCTTGTCTTGATGTTCCCAAGCAACGCTACAAAATCCTGCCGCTTCATGCCTAACTGGATAGTGAATATTTGCCTCCAGAGGTTGTGGGCACTCCAGCGCTGAAGGTTTTTAAGACGAGTCTGGCCAACCATTTGTATGGAATGGTTGAGGGCCTCCTGCTTGAGCAGGGGGTCAGACTAGACCAGGGGTCCCCAGCCTTTCAGATCTCAGGGACCACTAAATTCATAATTTTAAATCCCGCGGACCACTAATGTGATCTGCCTAATGACCGGCTGGGTGGGCGTGGCTAGGTGGTCATGTGACTGGGTGGGCAGGGCCAACTCGATGTCACTCATGTTGAGGAGCGCCTCGCCAGCCTCTACTCATCCCTCCCCTCCCAGCGATTCCTCACCTCTCCGCCCAGGCTCCTTAGGGCCCCAACAGGAAGCAGTTATTGGAGCTAAGCAGCCACCACGAGAAAGAGTGGGAGAGAGAGAGGAGGGAGAGTGCCTGAAGGACCCCATCCCATCACTAGGAGTTCAGGCGCTTCAGCAAGCGCCGCGCTGGATTCGTATTAGTGGTCCCCGGGATTTAAAATTATGGACTTGGTGGTCCCTGAGATCCAAAAGGTGGGGGACCCCTGGACTAGAAGACCTCCAGGGTCCCTTCCAACTCTGTTGTTGTATTCTATATTCTATATTACGCAGTTTGCTTAGTGTTTGCTGAAAACCATTCAGGTTCTTTAGCTAACATCTAACATATTATCAGCTGCATACAATAAAAATGTGTCTTGGCTTGATGTTCCCAAGCAACACTACAAAATCCTGCCGCTTCATGCCTAATTGGACCAAGGTTGATGATAGGACTGAAGAATTGTGTTGGGAGGAATTTGCTTTAATTTAATTGAACTACGCTGGGAATGAAGTAATTCTCAGCTGTTCGAATAAAGTTTGTTCGTTGTTACACTGACTGAGTTTCCTACTTGTGCCTGGGTCACAACAAGAACATAGAAAAATAGGGTTGGAAGGGACCTTGGAGGTCTTCTAGTCCAACCCCCTGCTCAAGCAGGGAACCTTATACCATTTCAGAGAAAAGTCTATGGAGATTCTCCACCATCCAGGTCACGGTTGTCCCAAAGGAGCTTTTTCAGGAGGCAACTGGTCTTTCTTGGTTTTTCTTTGAAGAGGTTTCGCTCCTCTTCCGAGAAGCTTCTTCAGCTCTGACTGGATGGTGGGGAATGGAAGGATTTACGCTCTTTGCAGACTGCTGGTCATTTGCATCCATTTTAGCGAGTCGTTGAGGCCACTTGGAGATTTATCTGTGTCCTCAGGGTCACCTGAGTGGTGTAAATGGACGTGGAGCCTTCTTGGAACTGTTGAAAGGGCTGTGTTGTAGACTGGAGACAGATGATGTCATATCCCTCCCCCTCTGTTGAGGGAGGGCTGTTCAGTTTGGACACAGATAGTCTCTTTGTCCCCTCTTCTCAAACCAGCGGTCTTCTCTGTCCAAAATGTGGACTTTGCTGTCTTCCAAAGAGTGGCCTGTGTCTTTTAAATGGACTGCTGAATCAAAGAAATGATTGCAGGATCCAATCTGAGTCGGGTCACCGGGACCTTCCGAACTTTCGGACTTGTGCTGGAGCCCATCCTCAGGGAACTTCATTCATCACAGAAACAGTTGTCCAACACCTTCTTGAAAGCCTCCAGTGAAGAAGCACCCGTAACGCCTGGAGGCAAGCCGTCCCACTGATGAATTAATTAATCCAGGATTAATTCTGGAGGCCAGCCACTCATAACATAACATAACATAACATAACATAACATAACATAACATAACATAACATAACATAACATAACATAACATAACATAACATAACATAACAACATAACATAACATAACATAACATAACATAACATAACATAACATAACATAACATAACATAACATAACATAACATAACATAACATAACATAACATAACATAACATAACATAACATAACAAACATAACATAACATAACATAACATAACAACAGAGTTGCAAGGGACCTTGGAGGTCTTCTAGTCCAACCCCCTTCCCAGGCAGGAAACCCTACACCATTTCAGACAGATGGTTATCCAACATCTTCTTTAAAATTTCCAGTGTTGGAGCATTCACAACTTCTGCAGGCAAGTCGTTCCACTTATTAATTGTTCTAACTGTCAGGAAATTTCTCCTTAGTTCTAAGTTGCTTCTTTCTTTGATCAGTTTCCACCCATTGCTTCTTGTTCCACTCCACTGATTCATTCAAAGACTGGAAACCCAAACAAGATGACGGTCGGGGGAAAAAACAGGCTTCAAAAATGATGCCGATGGATGGAAGAAAATGGGACCACTGTCTAAATCAGAGGTCTCCAACCTTGGTCCCTTTAAGACTTGTGGACTTCTGTGTAGTAAGGAAGTGGCAGTCGGGCAGGCCTGAATCAGTAATAAAGACTTGTGGACTTCAACTCCCAGAGTCCCTCAGCCAGCTTTGCTGGCTGAGGGACTCTGGGAGTTGAAGTCCACAAGTCTTAAAGGGACCAAGGTTGGAGACCCCTGATCTAAATGATCTGAGTGATAGACTAGCACAGGTAATCGTCCTCGACTTATGACCACAATCGAGCCCAAAATTTTTGTTGCTAAGCGAGACATTTAAGTGAATTTTGCCCCGTTTTGCGACCCTTTTCTTGCCACCCTTGTTAAGAGAATCATGGCAGTTGTTCAGTTAATAGCACGGTTGTTAAGTGAATCTGGCTCCTCCATCAACTTTTCTTGTCAGGAGGTCGCAAAAAGGGATCACGTGGGACACGGCAACGGTGTCGTGTCCCACTCCTCCGCTGACGGCCGGGTCAGGGAAATCCGAATCAGGCTTGCCTCTGCAGCTCTGCCCAAAGTCCTAGCAAAGTCCTCAAGGTAGGCAGGAGACCAGAAAGTGACTTCAGCAAGATAAGTTCGACTTTGCCTGACTCAGAGACTGCCAGAAAGCAGATCCTTTATATAGGCCATGGGGTGTGGCTCCATGACTCAGCACTCATCCAGGCCTGCCCCTCCCTTCCTTCTGTTGCCTCCGCCTATCCAGTCTTCTGACGCGAGGGTCACTCCAGTCGGCATCTGTTGGTAATTGACCTCCCTCAGGCTCACATGCTGTGGGGGAGGGGGAGGGGTCTAGTTGCTCTGTTTGCCTGGGCATGGAGCCAGAGCTGGGGGCTGGAGGTATTTCTTCTTCTTCAGCCTGTCTGGGCATGGAGCCAGGGCTGGGGCCGGGAGGCATACTAGAACATTCCTCAGCGTTCGGAAGCAGATAAGAAGACCCCGGCTGCGGTGAGAGCGGGCAAGATACAACGGTCACAAATACAAGGCAGTTGCCCAAGGTCTGAATTTGGATCATGTGACCACAGGCTGTAAGTGTGAAAAAAAATACCTTTTTTTTCAGAATTAGAATAGAACAGAGCTGGAAGAGACCTTGGAGATCTTCTAGTCCAGCCCCCTGCTCAAGCAGGAGAACCTAGACCAGTGATGGCTAACCTTTTTGCCATCGTGTACCAGGAGCGAGCGGGGTGTTGTACACATGGGTGCCCACACCCATAATTCTATGTGCCCTGCCCCTGCGCATGCGTGCACGACACACACACCCCCACGCTCCTCCGCTCCTGGCACACAATGGCAGGATAGGCCTGTTTTTTGGTCTCCCCAGCCTCCAGAGCCTTTCTAGGAGTCTGGGGGGGGTTAAAATGGCCATCCCCACCCCCTCGGAGGCTGTCCAGAGGCCGAAAAAGTCCCGTTTGCCAACTTCTGGTCCAGTTGCGCCCCTTCCTTGACCGGGACGCCTTACGCACGGTCACTCACGCCCTCGTCACTTCCCGCCTGGACTATTGCAATGCTCTCTACATGAGGCTCCCCTTGAAGAGCACCCGGAGGCTCCAGTTAGTCCAGAATGCAGCCGCGCGGGTGATAGAGGGAGCACCGCGTTGCTCCCATATAACACCCATCCTGCACGGCCTACACTGGCTACCGGTAGCCTTCCGGGTGCAATTCAAGGTTTTGGTGACCACCTTTAAAGCGCTCCATGGCTTAGGACCGGGATACCTTCGAGACCGCCTTCTGCCACCGATTGCCTCCCAACGACCCGTGCGCTCCCACAGAGTGGGCCTCCTCAGGGTGCTGTCAACCAAACAATGTAGGTTGGAGACCCCCAGGGGGAGGGCCTTCTCTGTGGCGGCACCAGCCCTGTGGAACGAGCTTCCTCCGGGATTGCGACAACTTCCCGACCTCCAGACCTTCAGACGTGAACTGAAGACTTTATTATTTCAGCGCGCTGGACTAGCCTAAGAATAAAATGTTTTAATTAAATTTTAAGGGTTTTTTAATGGGTTTTTACCGTTTTGTGATTTGGCTATGATAATATTTAGTTTTAATTTGGTTTTTAATGCTTATTTATTATATTGTTTTTTAATATGCCTGTGAACCGCCCTAAGTCCTACGGGAGATGGTGCGGTATAAAAGTATGATAAATAAATAAATAAATAAATAAATAAATAAATAAATAAATAAATAAATAAATAAATAAATAAATAAATAAATACCTGGAGGAGCTCCGGGTGGGGTGGGGAAGACCGTTTTCACCCTCCCCAAACTCCTAGAAAGGCTCTGGAGGCTGGGGAGAGAGAAGAACGTGCCCTTCCCCATCACCACCACCCCAAGGTTCTCCGGAGGCAGGAAATAGCCTGTTTGCCTATTTCTGGTGGGCCAAGAAGGCCCGAAAATTAGCTGAAGCTGAGCTCGCGTGCCCACCGATACGGCTACGGGTGCCGTAGGTTCGCCATCACAGACCAAAACCCTTTCAGACAAGCGACTGTCCAGCCTCTTCTTAAAAACCTGCAGTGACGAAGTATCCACAACGTCTGGTGATAAACTGTTCCACCGCTTAATTGTCCTCACTGTTAGGAAGTTTCTCCTTGAAGTGAACTTTCAATGAATCTGTAACTTTGAACTGTCACTAAAAGAACTTTTGTAAGTCGAGGACTACCTGTAGCTGGAAAGATATCCTACTCCAACCTGATTGAGGGGGAGAAACATGCTTAACCAACGTGTAGCAAGGTTAATTCATGCAACCTTTTAAATGCAGTTGTGTCCCCGTTGGAAATAAAGATATTTACTAAAGAGGGAACAGCAGGTTTGCTACAACGGGGCCTCATCACTTTACTTTGAAAAGTAAGAAAGAACATTGGCTCAGAAAGTTCATGGTCTGGCTAGCATGAGTTAAGTAGAATAAAGATATATGGTGGGCGGACTTTTTATTGGAATATAACAATTGAAGGATGCAGGTCTGTTCAAAAGGAAGAGAAAGGATAGGGAGGGAGCCGGGAGATTTATATTGTATTTTAACCCCAGCTCAGAAATAGGAGCGATGACAGTGGGTCTAAAAAAAGAAAAGGAGGAACAAAGAAAAGCAGGATTATTGAGGGTAGCTATTCTTCCCCATTCAACCAGGGAGGAAAAAAAAGAAATCGAGAATAAGGCTTTTCAAAATGAAAACACAAGGAACTTTTAAAGAGGCGTGACGTCATAGTGATGGGCGAGTTTTGTTAGGAAAAGTTCACTTAGAAGAGTAGCTTTATCCGGAAATTCTTGCCCTTCAGTTTGCTCTTCCAGAAATTGAACTCAAAGGTGCTTTTTCCTAAAGGCAACTGGAGTCATTAGGTTTTTTTCTTTTTCCTTTGAAACCATTTCGCTTCTCCTCCAAGGAAGGTTCTTCGATTCTGAAAGTGAATCATTTTCAGTGGAAAAACAGAAACGAACAAGGAAAGTCCAGTTGCCTTTTGGGGGGAAAAAAACAACAACCTTGGGGACAACCATAACCTGAATGATTGAGAATCTCCATAGACGTTCAGAAGTTGAACAAAAGCACAGGAGGATGGACTCCGTAGTCCCTGGAGAACTATGCCTTAAGTAGCAGGAATGTCAGAGCAGAGTGACTATGTTGTTGTAGGAGAGGACCAGGCTGAGTCCGAGAGAGGGGTGAAATGCGTCATAAGTCATGAGTCCCTGTGCGCCCACAAGAGATCTAAATCCAGCACATCTTGCATGCCTTTCTTATTTCCCGCTCGTTTCCCTTGACTGTTAGTTGGACAGATTCTTGTAGAGAGCTGAAGCTTGCAATAAACTTCGTACTCATTTGAACCCGAATGGGACGCAACCAACTTGTCATAGATCCCATTTGAACTGCCTGAATCCCCTGACAGTTGTGCTGGAATCACTGGTTTTAGGGAAAACGGAGTCTGGTTGAGTGAAGGACTCAGAAGTCAGAACAAGTGGAAGCTATAGGTAGTAGTCCTCGCTTAATGAACGGCCATTTAGCTGATAAAGGAAGGCGTTGGGAGTGGCAGGGAAGTCATGGAAAGGTATGACTCTCCATTCCGCCCTGGGGAAATGTTTTCTCCCGAACGACAGCTTACCCATGAATCAGAGTCTTTGGGCCGTGCTCCAAGCTGACAAGCAGGCTCTACCACTTCGGGTTTTGGAGTCATATCTTCCGACGGGAAGTAGGTGATTTCAACTAAATTGTCAGATTCAAGCTTCTCTGCTATTTCTACGTTTTCAGCTTGCTGCTCTTCCATCTTCACTGGGTCTTTGCACCGCTGTGGAGGTTGCGGAGGCTGGGGCCCAGCACCCCCCTAACGGGCCCCCTCTGAGCGGAGGAGAGGGTACCGTTAGCAAAAGAAAATTAGGAGTTTTGGAATAATGTCAAGGTTCCAGAAAAACCTCTTCTGCATAAAGAAAACTCAGAAGCCATTGTCTTTAAGAGTTCTTTACTAGCATGAGGAAACTGGCACACGATGAGTGAAATTCCAAAACTGAACTTCCGGATTCTTTTCCCAGTTATACAACCCCCAAGAGTCCCACCCCACTGACCCCTTTGATGGTCACATGGTCCCACGTTCTCCCAGTTCATTCAAATATCTTCTCGCCACTCCTCCTGCAGATGTGAACACCATCCGACCTTGACCGCTTGAAGAATGTTACCATACCCCTCAGCCCCCCTTCTTCCCCTCAGGGGAAAAATGTGGCAGCGTCTGGAACCCTAAAGTCTAGTATGGTTTCCAGGCCTGACAATGAGCAACACATCTATGCTTTCCGCTACAGGTAGCCCTCGACAACTATTCACTGAGTTCAAAGTGATACCTTGACACCAGCACTGAAAATAGTGACTTGGGGTTGTTTTTCACGCTTACGGCCATTTTGGCATCCACGGGGTCACATGTTCAAAATCGAGACGCTTGGCAACTGACTCATATTTACGACGGTTGCTGTGTCCTGTTGTGACCCAGACCCAAGTACAGTAGTAAACTTAGTCCATGGAAAAACAAACTTTATTCGAATAGCTGGGAATTACTTCATTCCCAGCGTCGTTCAACTCAAAAGTAAAACAAATGCCTCCCAACACAAATTCCTCAGTTATCTCTCAAACCTCAGTCCAATTAGGCCCTTCCTGGCAAACATCCAGAAGCCACAAAAACAAAGATGTACATGAAGCAGAGGACGGAGCAGAAGACGCAGCTGTTTTCCGGCAAAGCTGAAACAATGGTGCTGGTCTGTTTTAAGCCTCATGGGAGGGGCCAATCATCTCTTGGCCTTACTCCTGAGTTGTCCTCTCTGCTTGAGGTGCTCTTGCCTTCTGGCAGCTCTTCTCATGCGTGCATTAGGAACAGGCTCATCCTATTCCTCTGCCTCACTACTATCAGGCTCTGGAGGCTCCGGAGTCCTCACCTCACTTCCCGATGGCCCTGGCCTCACCTCAGCCTCATTGCTGTCCGACTCCGTTGCCAGCTCCGTAGGCTGCTGATGGACCACAACATGTCCTGTGATCATGTGATCCCCTTTTACAATCTTCTGGCAAGCAAATTCAACGGGGGAAACCAACTTCCCTTAATAACCATGGCACTTACTTAACAACTGCAGTGTTTCTCTTAATGACTGCACTGAGAAAGGTTGTAAACTAAGGCAAAACTCACCTCATAACTGTCCAGAAATTTTGGGCTCAATTATGGTCGTTCCCGTCCCCATTGTGCATATAAATTGAGAACTACCAGTCCCAAGGCAGAGACCCAGAAACAGAGTTTATTAGTTAGTTAGTTAGTTAGATAGTGTATGGCCTATTGTGCAAGGACTTGCAATATATATTTAACTTTTTACCTAGATTGTTAAAAAAAATCTATGTTCAGATACCAGTGTCTAGGCCAGGGGTCTCCAACCTTGGCAACTTTAAGACTTTAAGACTTGTGGACTCCTCAGCTGAGGAATTCTGGGAGTTGGAGTCCACAAGTCTTAAAGTTGCCAAGGTTGGAGACCCCCGGTCTAGGCCATCTAACCATTGAACCGCAGCATCTTTTACAGGGAAAAAAATTCAGATACTGGACCGATATATGCCCTCAGCTTACAGCCAGTCACAATGAGATCTATAATTTGACGTATACAGTTTGTTCGTTTGACCAAAGGAACTTGCAACTGCTGGCAACCAGACTATTCTGTAGACTTTCCTGGCTCTCAAAATACATGGCAACGAAAATGAAAACAAAAATCAGACCTTTTCAGGCATAAATGACAAGAAAGAGATAAGAGTTAGAGATGATGGATGGATGGATGAGAGAGAGACAGAGAGAGAGAGAGAGAGAGATTAGGGATAGGGAAGGTAGGTAGGTAGGGAGAGTGGGGGATGGATGGGTGGATTGATGGATGGATGGATAGATGGATAGATATAGAGATAGATAGAAAGAGACAAAGATATAATTAGTATTTTTGACTATGAAGAACTCTCACTAATATTTAATTAAGTAGCAGTAACAAGAGTTGGAAACGACCTTGGAGGTCATCTATTCCAACCCTGTGCTCTCGTAGGAGACCTGTCCTATTTCTAATAAATGACTCTCCAGTCTCTTCTTAAAAGCCTCTAGTGATGGAGCACCCACAACTTCTGGAGGCAAGCTCTTTCCCTGGTTAATTGTTCTCACAGTTAGGAATTTTCTCCTTGTTAGAGAGAAGCAACCTGGAATTCAGAAGAAAATTCCTAACAATTAACCAGTGGAACAGTTTCCATCCATTGTTTCTTGTCCTCTAGTGATGGAGCTTTGGATGATAACCCCCCCTTGCTTTTGATGGCAATCCCACAAATATTGGAAGACTGCTATCATGTCATGTTTCCAAGGCACCTGAAGGCCAGAGAAGGAATAATGGATGGAAACTGATCAAGGAGAGATTCAACCTGGAAATAAGCAGGAATTTTCTGACAGTGAGAACAATCAACCCATGGAACAGAAGCTGCCTTCAGAAGTTGTGGGAGCTTCATCACTGGAGGCTTTCAAGAAGAGGCTGGACTGCCATCTATCAGAAATGGTGTAGGGTCTTCTGCTTGGGCAGGGGGTTGGACTAGATGACCCACAAGGTCCCTTCCAACTCTGTTAATCTGTAAACTGTAAACCCCTGTTCCTTCCCTTCAAAAGATGAGACATATCCAATTCCTGCAACCGTCCGTTGTAAGTTTTAGCTTCGTAGATTTTTGCTTGGATGCTGCCTCTTCCTTAGCTGAGATGAGATGAGGCCATGAATAATTAACATGGCAGCTACGCTCTGAAAATCTATAATTAAGCCACAGTATGTGGCCAAAGGCTAAACCAAGGAAGGAAAGGACGAGGGTGATTTTCGTGCATTTCCATGAAGGCAGCACCGAGGGGACAGAAGTGAGTCGACCGAGAAGGCACAGCACCGCAGAGCTACCTGCTGACAGATTGCTGGAAGAAGGGGTTTCAAACCACAGCATCACATACTGGCACACAAGCCTCTTTAGATGCAGCTTCATGCATTTGCCCATTGAAGGGTTCTACCCACTGTGTTTCCCCAAAAATAAGACCTTGTCTTATATTTTTTTGCCACCAAAAAAAGGCACCAGGTCTTATTTTCGGAGTCATCCACTGACTCAGCTCACCTGCATGTGTCGCCCTCAGCCTCTTTTTCGCTATCGGAAGCCTTCGGGAACTTCTTCGTCCATCAATTGTCTGGATCGATCCAGAGTTCTGTTATTGGCCTGCAGAAGAAATGGGCCGAGGTGTGCAAGGCCTGGCTGCAACTGTCCAAAGATAAATAGTAGGGCAGCTCCACCCTCCACCATCCCTACCCTAGCTTAATTTTTACCTGTACAACCTGGAGTGGGCGGGGCCTTAATTAGGGCTTATTTTGAGGGTAGGGCTTATATTGAGCAGACATGTAAAAATCAAGCTAGGATTTACTTTCTAAGTAGGTCATATGTTCGGGAAAACATGGTACATAGGAATAAAGGCGACCCTTAAAGAAGTACAAAACCATTTCTCTGGGCTGCAATGTCTCTTAAACATTTAACGTACGGTGGGAACATTGACAGAAAAGAAGTAAACATGTACATAAAGACAGACAGACAGACAGATGATGATGATGATGATGATGATGATAATAATAATAATAATAATAATAATAATAATAATAATAATAATAATAATAATAATAATAATAATAATAATTTAATTTTTATACCACCCTTCTCCCGAAGGACTCAGGGCGGTGAACAGGCAGATAAAAATAATACAATACATTACAATAAAAACACTATTTAAAGGGTATTTAAATTTACCCTGTATTCTGTTCTGGGAAGTCTCGGGGGTGGGGAAGGGGGAAATGGGGGGGGGGGGAAGGGGAAGACTATAAATTGATTGGTTGCCATTGTACAGGAATAATGGTAGAATTAAATAAGTTGGAATGGGGTAAAGTCGGGGCTGCTCGGTAACCACTCCCGAAGGGAAAGGGTAAGGAAAGAGGAGTAAAGAAGAAAGAAAGTAGGTAGGTAGGTGGGTAGGTAGGAAAGAAGGGAGGGAGAAGAAAGGATAGGAGGAGAAGAAGAAGGAGAAGATAGAGGGTTAGAAAGGATGGTAGTGAGAAGTGGGAAAGAGGCGGGGAAATAGGAAAGTGAGGAGAAGGAAGGTGGGGAAAGTTGAAGAAGGATGAGAAGGGAAGAAAGGATTAAGGGGGGGAGAGTGGCGGTCGAGCAGCCCTGATTGAGTATAATTTGAGTATAGGATCGATTGTTGGATAAGTGATTGTATTGTACACTGGTCAAATTGTGGGAATTATTATGGAAAAATAAAAAATTTTGCTCATAAAAAAAAAACACTATTTAAAAAACTTATTCAATATAGCCTAAATTTAAAAATACAATACAAAATGAAAAATAAACCCCAATAAAATCCATGTTTAAAAAACCCTATTTAAGCCAGTCCTGCTCGGAAGAATAGATACAAATGGATATAGATACATAGGTAGACAGGCAGACAGACAGGTAGGTAGAGATAGACAGTTGTAGAGGTACAAATGAGAGACTCCATAATTCCTCTGTAGAACTGGAACAGCAGCTCCTTGGGCAGTCTGAGCTTTGTGAGTTGACACAGGAAGAACATGAGATAGATCAATAGATAGATAGATAGATAGATAGATAGATAGGTAGATAGATAGATAGATAGATAGATAGATAGATAGGTAGATAGGTAGATAGGTAGATAGCATAGGGCATGGCATAGGGCTGGGCTATTTACGGGACCGTCTGCTGCTACCGAATACCTCTCACCGACCCGTGCGCTCTCACGGAGAGGGACTCCTCAGGGTGCCGTCAGCTAGGCAGTGCCGTCTGGCGACACCCAGGGGAAGGGCCTTCTCTGTGGGGGCTCCCGCCCTCTGGAACGAGCTCCCCCCAGGACTTCGTCAACTTCCGGACCTCCGAACCTTTCACCGCGAGCTTCAAACTCATCTATTCATCTGCGCAGGACTGGACTAGATTTTAGATTTTAAATTTAAACTGGCTTTAATGGGTTTTATTATGTATACTGTTATTTTTAATTATTTGGCTATTTGGAATAAGTTTTTTAATGGATGTTTTATTTTGTATTTATATGTATTTTTATCTGCCTGTAAACCGCCCTGAGTCCCTAGGGAGATAAGGCGGTATATAAATACGAAAAAATAAATAAATAGATAGATAGATAGATAGATAGATAGATAGATAGATAGATAGATAGATAGATAGATAGATAGATAATGTTTTTTTATATATTTAAAATATAGATAAAAACACATACAGTCTTCAACTTACAAGAGTTCATTTACTGACTGTTCAAAGTTACAGGCCTTGAAAAAGTGATTGTAGCCCCATTTTTCATGCTTCTGACTCCCCATGATCACACGATCAAAATTCAGAAGTTTGGCAACCGAGTCACATTGATGATGGTGGCAGTGTCCCCATGTCGCATGACACCCACCCCCGTTGTCGACGCGACTTTAAATTTCCGTTGCTAATCAAGATATTGGTTAAGTGGGTTTTGCTGTATTCTATGCCTTTTCTTGCCACAGTTGTTAAGTGAACCACTGCATCTGTTAACGTTACGAACACAGTTAAATGACTCAGGCTTCCCCATTAAGTCTAGAGATTCTCAGTCACCCAGGTCATGAATTGTCCCGAAGGTGCAGTTGGTTGTCCCAAAGAAACTCCAATTGCCTCTTGAAAAAAGCACCTTTGGGACAACCATGACCTGGATGATTGAGAATCTCCATAGACTTTTAGCTATGCAATTTGGGATGAAGACGCTTGGAATGGTGTGGGAGTAAGAATGGATTTCCAGAGGAAAAATTGCAGATGACAAGAACCATTTGCACCACTCAGGTGACCCCGAGGACACAGATGAACCTCCAAGTGGCCGCAATGACCCACTAAAAGGATGCAAATGACCAGCTGCCTGCAAGGAGTATAAATCCTTCCATTCCCCACCATCCAGTCAGAGGTGAAGAAGCTTCTCGGATGAGAAGTGAAACGTCTTCAAAGAAAAACCAGAAACTCCAGTTGCCTCCTAGAAAAGCACTTTTGAGGCTCCCGCCACTATTAAGTTTGCTTCTCAGAAGGTCACAAAAGATGATCACGTGATCCCAGGACACTGCAACCCATCACCTACTGTATATGAGTCAGTTGCCAAGTGTCTGGATTGCGATCACGTGACCACGAGGATGCTGCCGCGCTCGTACGTGTGACAAACGATCGTACGTTGTGACTTCAAACGGTCACTAAACAAGCTGCTGTAAATTGAGGACTATTTGTATGGCCTGACTTGATGAAGCCTTAGGAACATTGTGTTCCCATCTGAGTGGCTGAGAATGAACAGAAGATGGTGATGTAGCTTGTTCAGTATTAAAACTGTGAGTCGTGCAGCTGTTACGTATCCTAGTGACCAGATGCAGGTTGCAAGCACTTTTTAAACTAATGTTAAGATTACTTTAGTGTCATTTTTTTTTAACTGTGAGCACACTGGCCCACATTAAAAATGAAATTCTGTTGCCTGTTCTCAAAAGAAAGAATATATCTACCCAAATACATAACATAACACACATATACTCATGCCATAAAAATACACACACACACGTTTCCCCGAAAATAAGACCCACCTGGAAAATAAAACCCAACAGCTGCTGCCTGCAATTACTGCAGGTTCTAGTCCCACCAGGCCCAAGGTTGACTCAGCCTTCCATCCTTTATAAGGTAGGTAAAATGAGGACCCAGATTGTTGGGGGCAATAAGTTCTTTGTGTATAAATATACAAATAGAATGAAGACTATTGCTAACAGTGTAAGCTGCCCTGAGTCTTCGGAGAAGGGCGGGATATAAATGCAAATTAAAAAAAACCTGGAAAATAAACCCTAGCATGATTTTTCAGGATGTTCATAATATAAGCCCAACCGCCGCTTTCAGTACTCTGTTTCTCCCCCAAAATAAGACCTAACCAGAAAATAAGCCCTAATGTATCTTTTGGAACAAAAATCAATATGAGACCAGGTCTTCTTTTCAAGGACACACGGTACATATATATATATATATATATATTAATCACTGTCCATTTTGAATACGTAGCAGGAAGAAGAAACTTGGAGAGTTCACAAGGTTGATGCTGCATGAAAAGAAAAAAAAACACTTTTTAAGGACTTTTTAACGGTTCTTCAAAGGCAGGAAGACCAAAGGCTCCTGTCTTCATTTGGCTCCATTCAATAAGAGAAGTGGGGGAGATGAACGGAGCCAGGTCATTTCCCTACCTGTCGATCTATCGATCTGCTTCTTCAGAGGGACGCGAGGAGGGCCTTTCCTTTCTCCTCCAGCAATGCAGCTAGATCAATCAGTCCTGCAGAAAATGATTTTACTGCTGCCGTTTCTTTTCTTTTTTTTCTTCCTGGTGGATGGATGGGCTGGAAGAGGACATTATTCCCATCGAACCGCAACTCCAGGCTCTTAAAATTTACAGGGATTTAGGTCTATTACTGCAAGCCACCTAATTAATGTTTAGTCCCCTTCTGTTTGCTTTCTTTTCACTCTAAACCTGGGCGGCCAACAGCCGTCAATCCTGTAATATATTATGTAATGCAAAAACCTCAACCTCCCCATACAGATGAACCTCAGCTTACAACCGTTCATCTAGTGACCATTTGAAGTTACAATGGCATTGAAAAAGGTAATTTAAGGGCTCCTTGGTGGTTTTATAATAATAATAATAAAAAAAACAGAGTTGGAAGGGACCTTGGAGGCCTTCTAGTCCAACCCCCTGCCCAGGCTGGATTCATTCAACAACCACGTTGCTAACTAACTTTAACCCCTACCGTGATTCCTTTAGCAACCGTGGCAAGAACGGTCGTAAAAAGAGGCAAAACTCACCTAACAAATGTCTCACTTGGCAACAGAAATGTTGGGCTCGGTTGTGGTCGTATCTCGAGGACTAGCTGCAGTAAAAAAAAAGTTAGTTGTGCACACACAATGCAACCTTTGCTTACCTCCACACACCCGCACAACTTGGAATACCCTTTCGGCAGTTGGAGATCTTTCTGGGACAGAAGCTGCCCATCCTAGTATATACTGTGTTTTCCCGAAAATAAGACCAGGACTTATTTTCTCTTGGGCCCCAAAATAAGCACTAGCGCTTATTTTCACAAAGTGTCTTATTTTTTTCCCATGTACGGGGGACTCACTTCTTCTGCTTGCTTGTGGCGGGGCAGGAGGCCACACGGTGTGTCAGTGCCGCTGTCGTGAGGTGGAGTTGAGCTTCCTCACATGTCCTGCACTGTGTCGTGTCCCACTCCTCCGCTGACGGCCGGGTCAGGGAAATCCGAATCAGGCTTGCCTCTGCAGCTCTGCCCAAAGTCCTAGCAAAGTCCTCAGAGCCGGCAGGAGACCAGAAAGTGACTTCAGCAAGATAAGTTCGACTTTGCCTGACTCAGAGACTGCCAGAAAGCAGGTCCTTTATATAGGCCATGGGGTGTGGCTCCATGACTCAGCACTCATTAAGGCCTGCCCCTCCCTTCCTTCTGTTGCCTCCGCCTATCCAGCCTTCTGATGCGAGGGTCACTCCAATCAGCTGTTGTTGGAAGTAAACTTTCCTCAGGCTCACATGCTGTGGAGGAGGGGACTAGCTGCTCCGTTTGCCTGGGCATGGAGCCAGGGCTGGGGCCGGGGGGTGCTCCCTCCTCTGCAGCCTGCTTGGGCATGGAGCCAGGGCTGGGACCGGGAGGTGCCCCCTCCTCTGCAGCTTGTCTGGGCATGGAGCCAGGACTGGGGCTGGGAGGCATACATTCCTCCGTGTTCGGGAGCAGATAAGAAGGCCCCGGCTGCTGTGAGAGCGGGCAAGACACAACACACTGGCTTACCTCGGGGCCCCCACACCCTGACACCTGTCTCGCCTCGTGGCCACGGATCCAGCACACCACTGGGCCTCCCGCTTTATTGCGGCCACAAGCAAGCAGAAGAAATGGACTGGCGGCGACGTGGGCTCCTCCTGCACGTGGCTGCTAGTGCGGCCGCTGCGAGGTAGGTGTCTGCATGTATGGCCTGGCTGTGGGGGCACTGAGGTAAGTCGGAACAGGGTGTGTGGGGCGGCTTCACCACCCCCGGGCCTCACCTCATAGCCGTGGCACCATTAGATGGAATTGACGGCCGGCTGGCTGCACAGGCTCTTAAGTGGGGCTTATTTTGAGGGTAGGGCTTATATATTAGGCACACGTAAAAAAAACCCATGCTAGGTCTTATTTTTGGGAAAACAGGATAATTATTTTTCCTTATGATTAATATTGATATTGATTGTTTCTTGATTGCTTATTTGTACCCTATGACCATCATTAAGTGTTGTACATTATGATTCTTAATGAACGTATCTTGTCTTTTTATGTACACTGAGAGCGTATGCACCAAGACAAATTCCTTGTGTGTCCAATCACACTTGGCTAATAAAAAAAAATTCTATTCTATTCTATTCTATTCTATTCTATTCTATTCTATTCTATTCTATTCTATTCTATTCTATTCTATTGTTATTAGTTTATTATTACTGGTTATAACCCCAAAGACTTGATATTGTTCGCTTTCAAATAATTGTGTTTGCATTCCCAGGGCAAACTGTGGCTTGTATTGCCCTGCAGTTGGCTTCCAACGGAGAGGCTGCCTGCCTAAATTCTCCTCCTTCGTGTCTGTCTTTGTCCTGCAGAGAAACAGCGAGAGCTGGCTCGGAAGGGGTCCCTGAAAAATGGCACCATGGGGAGCCCGGTGAACCAACAACCGAAGAAGACCAACGTCATGGCTCGGACAAGGTAGACGCTCCTTCCTCAGGAGAAGCTTGGTGTGTCTACAAGCAAGGGCCCCCAACACACTACCAGTGTGTGGTCCATTTGCAACCGGGCCGTGTGACTGACTGGCTGGCTGGTGTGTGTGTGTGCGTGCACAGCCACACTCGTGCGAGCATTGTGGGGGCTCAGGGCTCCACTCGGAAAGGTTGAAGAACTCTAATCCAGGGGTCCCTCACCGGTGGTCCACGGCCCACTCCTGGGCTGCAGGCTAATTATTATTATTTTTTATTATTATTTATTGAATTTTTATACCACCCTTCTCCCGAAGGACTCAGGGCGGTGTACAACTGGAGATAAAATACAAAATATGTACAATTAAAACAAATTAAAACATATCAAAATTACAAAAACGGCTAATAATTAAAATTAAATTTAAAATATTTAAGAATATTAAAAAAAAAGGCTAGTGGTCACTGGGCCACATGAGGGGTCGGCTGGTATGCGCATCCTGGCGGGAGCTTGTGGTCCCTCTTGTGCAAGCTTTGTCACGGGTTGCATGAGCTGGGCTTGCATCCCGGCTCACACAAGCATCACGCAAACGTCATGGGCACTTGTGCACATAGATTTGTCCCTCCCATAAAATCATCCCCTCTTTCCCCCCTTTCCCCACTCCAAGAAAGTTTCAGGAACTCTGGGAAGCCAAACCAGGAAAGTTTGGGGAATTCTGATCTATAGCGGTGTTTCTCAAACATAGCAGCTTTAAGACATGTGGACTTCAATTCCCAGAATCCTCCAGCCAGCTCCCAGAATTCTGGGAGTTGAAGTCCAAACAGATCCAACGGTCTGGACTCCACCCTTCCGACTGTGAAGTCTGGGAATTGAAGTCCACACATCGAACTGTGTAAAACAACATCCCCTCCCCCTTTTGTTTGTTTGTTTTTCTCTTTTACGGTGTTGACCGTTAGAGGCAAGAACTGCAGAATAGGAAGGCAAAGCTTTAGGATCCTAAATTGAACACAGATCCTCATTCTGTGGAAAAAATATCATCCATTTAGCCCGCATGTGTCCAACCTCGGCAACGTTAAGACTTCATGGACTTCAACTCCCAGAATTCCATAGCTTGCTTTGCTCTGCTCTACTGGTTGCAGAATGCTGGGAGTTGAAGTCCAAACCTCTTAAAGCTAGCAAGGTTGAAAAAGACAGGTCTATAGGACGTCCACTGGGATAGTCTGGTTTGGGAGAAATCGGTGACCCCTAAAGCGGACCTGTGAGATATCTACTTTTTTAGATCAAAATGGAGAACTTAGAATAACAGGGAACAAATTCTGGGGAGGCTTCTGATCGAAAGTCCAGTTTGAAAAAAAAATCCAAGTCAAAAAGAGCCCTGGCAGAGTTGAATTTAATTCACATCATCAGATTTAATTCATCAGTGCTTTTCTTGCAGATGTTTTATGACCGAACTAGGTAACTTCATCAGTGCGTGTTCTGCCCCCCCCTTCAACCACCCCCCAGAAGACACACGAGCTGACTGTATTTGCCAGCAATGTATTCTTGCTACAGATATCAGCTCTGGCAACGAACCTGCGATGGCCTGCCAAATCCTCCTTATCTCTTCAATGCTACTGCGGTCTGTTGCTGGAGCAACCCAGAGTTCAGAAGTAAACAGAAGTCCGAAAAGCCAATTCCTGAGTCTTGCAATGAAGCAGCCGAAGTTTCCAAAAGTCAGTTTTTGTCCGTCACAGAGCCCAAAGGCAGCTCCACCCGCTTTTGTACCCTGTGGGGTGTGGCTCCGTGACTCAGCACTCCCTAGGCCGGCCCCTTCCTTTCTTTTGCTGCGCACGCTTCACTCGGCGTCGCTGCCTTGCATCTAGCCACGATTGATCCTCCTCAGCTGGCTCTTGGGGCGTTGCCAGGGGGAAGGAGGGGTCGGGGGAAAGAGGCCGTGTCAGCTCCTCCTCGTCCACCTGGCCTGCCTCTGGAATCTGGAGCAGAGCCAGAGAGGAAGGTTCTGCAGAGGGAAGCCCCGTCAGCTCTTCCCCCTCACTCTCCGAGTCACTCTCTGCCAGGAAGCCCGGCTCGGGGCCCACAGACAAAACAGTGCGAGTGAAGAGAGTAGGTTTGGTTCTTTTTTAGATACAAGTGTTTCGGATAGAAGGGAATGTTTGTACTTGGTGCTCTCTGAGCTTGATAGTTTTCCTGCAGACATTTCATGACCCAACTAGGTAACATCATCAGCACAAAGGACCCCACAGCCATCGTCCTCTTCCTCCTCCTCTCCACTTCCTTCGTGCGAACCCCACTCCCCTGTAGCACTGATAATGTCACCTAGTTGGGTCATGAAATGTCTGCAAGAAAACAACCAAGCTCAGAGAGCACCAAGGACCCCAAGGAAGAAACCAGGATCCAGAGAAACCTCTATATGGGCGAGACCAAGTTTAGTTTCTCCTAAACGCAGCTCCTTTCTCACAACATGTTTTGGAGTGCTTCTTTGTGCAAATCCACTCATTCTGCTTCGGTTAGCTTATGATTTATACATGACACGGTGCGAACTCAGGAATGTTGCCCCCCCCAAGTTCATTGTCTCTACATTTCCAGCCCATTTCCCCAAATAAAATTCAGAAGAAGCTAGACCGCCGCTACGAATAATCATATATTATTCAGGTTTCTCTTTCCCCCCCCCTCCCCCCCCCCAGACCATGCAATTTGCATTGGAAATTAGACTTGGGGTTTGTGTGCTGCTGTCAGCAGGGTGGCGCCTAGATTATATTCTATTTAATTTTTATTTCGTGGGTTGTTAGAGGCACCCAATTCAAATAAAGTGACTGCGGGTTGCACTTAATGGAAGCAAACAATAAATCAAATCAAATCATGTTAAAAGGGAAACAACCCAGTGTCAAATTTTTGCACCAAGTCTTATAGACTCTCTAAATAAACGTATTTATCAGACTTGCATAATCTATTTTGACACACATGCCGGCCTGTTTTCAGCTTGTATTTGTCCCCAGCTGGTGTTTAAGTAGGAGGATGAAAATCAAGGACACAAAGCCCTTCATAAGTTCCTTTTGCAGGTAGTCTTCGATTCACGACAGCAGTTCGTTTAGTGACCGTTCCAAGTTGCAACAGCACTGAAAAATGTGACTTATGACCGTTTTTCACACTTAACAACCCTTCTAGCAGCCCCATGATCACATGATCAAAAATCGGACACTTGGCAACCGGTTCATACTTACGTCCATTGCTGTGTCCCCTTTTGCGACCTTCTGACAAGCAAAGTTGACGGGGAAGCCAGATTTACTATTTAACCGCTGTGGTTCACTTAACAACCGTGGCAAGAAAAGCCCTAAAATGGGTTGTGAAACTCACTTAACAGATGTCTCACTTAGTAACAACAGATGCTTTGGGCTCCATTGTGGTCGTAAGTCGAGAGCTACCTGCATTAAAGCATCTGGCAAAGGTATCTAACAAATCTCTGCTGGGAGACCTCAAAATTACACCCTCAATTGGGATCAGAATTTTGATCGCTGAGCGAGGCGGTCATTAAGCAAGTAAGCTTATGGTATTTTTTTTGCAAAGTCGTTCAGTGAAACACTGCAGTTGTTGAACTATCACATGGTCATTAAATGAATCTGGCTTCCCCATTGCTGGTCACAAGCCAGCTAAGAAAGTCACGAAGGACGATCAGATGATCCTGGGACATTGCAGCCATCATAAATGTCTGCGGAGCTTCTCCGTCATCCAAGTCCTGGTTGTCCCAAAGGGGCTTTGCTTTTTTTTTTCCAGTAGATTTTCTGGTTTTTCTTTGAAGATGTTTCACTTCTTATCCCAGAAGCTTCTTCAGCTCTGACTGGATGCAGGGGAAGGGAAAGATTTCTACTCCTTGCAGACAGCTGGTCATTTGTATCCTTTTAGAGAGCCGTTGAGGCCACTTGGAGGTTTAGTTCAAATGGACGTGGAGCCTTCCTGGAACTGCTGAAAGGACTGTATTGTAGACTGGAGACAGATGAGGTTGTACCCCTCCCCCTCTGTTGAGGGAGGGCTGTTCAGTTTTGACACAGATGGCCTCTTTGACCCCTCTTTCAAAGCAGCGGTCCTCTCTGTCCGAAATCTGGACTCTGCCATCTTTAAAAGAGTGGCCTGTGTTTTTTAAATGCAGGTGGAAGTGCTGAATCTAGTCCTGATGGGTTTGTTCTCCTAAGTTGTGCCATGCATATATGAACAAAAACAACCACTTCATAAACTCAGGGGACCCTGAGGACACAGAAAACCTCCAAGTGGCCTCAACGGCTCTCTAAAAAGAACGCAAATGCCCAGCTGTCTGCAAGGAGCATAAATCCTTCCATTCCCCATCATCCAATCAGAACTAAAGAAGCTTCTTGGATGAGAGGCGAAATGTCTTCAAAGAAAAACCAAAGAAAGTCCCTCCTGAAAAAGCACCTTTGGGACAACCATGACCTGGAAGACTGAGAATCTCTATAGACTTTGAGCTACACAATTTGGGATGAAGACCTTTTGAATGGTGTGGGAGGAGGAATGGATTCCCAGAGAGAAAAATTGCAGACTACAGGAACCATTTGCACCACTCAGGTGAGCCTGAGGACACAAATAAACCTCCAAGTGGCCTCAAGGACCCTCTAAAAGGATGCAAATGACCGGCTGTCTGCAAGGAGCATAAATCCTTCCATTCTCCACCATCTAGTCAGAACTGAAGAAGCTTCTTGGATGAGAAGCAAAATGTCTTTAAAAGAAAAAAACAAGGAAATCCATTTGACTGTTGGGAAAAAAAAACACCTTTGTTGCAGCCATCATAAATACAGACCAGTTTCTGTGCGCCCGAAGTGGGATCGGTGACCATGGGGATTCTGTAATGGTCATAAGGACAGGACAGGTTGTATATCACTTTTTCCAGCATCGTCGTAACTTCAAATGTTCAGTAAGCAAATAGTTGTAAGTTGAGGACTATCTATCCTGTAAACCGTTAAGACTCAGCATGGCTCTTTCTCACATCTGTGAGCCGTTCAATTTGTAACAGGTAGATCTGTCCACACCTGTACATTGGGCTGCACATATAGTGCTCGACGTACAATCCCAATTGAGCCCAATATTTCCATCGCTAAGCAAGGCGGTTGTTAAATAAGCGATGTCCCCCTTTACGATCTTTCGGCCACAGTTGCTAAGCAAAATCACTGCGGTCGTTCAGCAAGTCGCACGGTGTTTTGTCCCACTCCCCCTCTGACGACCGGGTCTGGGAAATCTGTATCAAGCGTGGCCACGAAGCCTCTGCAGCTTTGCCAAATTCCTTTCAGATTTCTCAGGGCAGGCAGGAATCCAAGGTGTGACTTCAGCAAACCAGATGAGACTTTGCTTGACTCAAGGAATGCCAAAAAGCAGATCCTTTATATAGGCCATGGGGTGTGCCTCCATGACTCAGCACTTATCCAGGCCTGCCCCTTCCTTCCTTCTGCTGACGTCGCCTCTCAGATCTCCGGAAGCGGGGATCCGTCCACTGTGAATTCCCTTCCTCCGGATCTGCTGCCTGCAATTCTAGCATGTGGCTGGCTTGGTGCTCACACGCTGTAGGAGTGAGGTTTGTTTGTTCATTCCTGACATTCTGTCCGGGCATAGTGCCAGGGCTGGGGGCTGGGGCTGGAGGCATGCCAGGCCATTCCTCTTCATTATCAGACTCTGAATCTGATAGCAGGCCCGGTAGGAGGAGGGAGGGGCCCGGCTGAGGAGAGGAGGGAGGACAAGGCACAACACACGGTCCTTAAGCAAACCTGGCTTCCCCCGCTGACTTTACTGGTTGGAAATCGCTGGGAAGGTTACCAACGGTGGTCACATGACAGTGCAACCGTCATAAGTACATGCCAGTTGCCAAGCCTCTGGATTTTTTGGATCACACGATGGTTGGGATGCTGCGAGGATCATACAGTAAATGTGAAAACCGCTCATAAGTCGCTTTTCTTCAGTGCCGTTGTAACTTGGAACGTTCAGTAAGTGAATGGTTGTAAGTCGAGGACTATCTGTAGCAACAAAAAACCCTTTTCTTCTGCTTGTCTCTAACTTTGTAGTATGAGAACGGATTTCGTTTCTTCTTTGTAGTATCCAGGCTTTTACCCATGTTTCCCCAAAAATAAGACCCGGTCCCATATATATTTTTTGCCACCAAAAAAGGGCACCAGGTTTTATTTTGGGGGGTGGGGGGTGTCTTCCACCGACTCACTTTGCGGCGGCAGCCCCGACAGCCCCGTCCAACAGGAGCCCACTGCTGGCCCACCGCACACGCGCCTCGCCCCTGGCCTCCATTTTGCCATCAGAGGCCTTCAGGAAAGGCCTCCGCAGCCGAGAAACAAGCTCCCAATTCAGAGTTCTCTGACGCCAAAATGGAGGCCGGGGATGATGCGCGCAAGCAGCTGCAAGCAGCCACAGAAGAAGTGGCAAGAGATGCGAGGCCTGGCTGAAACTGTCAGAGGGTAAGCAGCTCAACACCCCCCCCCCATCCCTACCCTCGTTTGATTTTTACCTGTGCGCCTCGCCCCGCCCCACCCCGTGCAACCAGGTTCAATAGAGTGGGCAGGGGCTTAACTAGGGCTTATTTTGGGGTAGGGCTTACGATGGGCACACGCGTCAAAACCAACCGAAGATTTATTTTGGGGATAGGTCTTATTTTTGGGGAAACGCTGCATTTTTGCTTATCTTTGCCTAATCTGAAACTCAAGGCACCGTTTTTCACCTCCTTTGATTCTTAATTTGAGCTTTCCACGTATCCATGACAGTCCGTATAATGTTCCCCCTTTTCTTTTTAATTTCAGGCTGGTCGTTCCTAATAAAGGCTACTCCTCATTAGATCAAAGTCCTGATGAAAAACCATTGGTGGCGCTGGACACAGACAGGTAGATATGGACTCACAAAACTCACCCATGAAATTATATTATTTAGAAGATAGAAAAATAAGAGTTGGAAGGGACCTTGGAGGTCTTCTAGTCCAACCCCCTGCTCAAGCAGGAGACCCTATAGAATTTCAGACAAATGGTTGTCCAGTCTCTTCATAAAAACCTCCAGTGATGGAGCACCCACAACTTATAGTGGCAACCTGTTCCACTGGTTAATTGTTCCCGCTATCAGGAAATTCCTCCTTATTTCTTGGCTGCTTCTCTCTTTGGTTAGTTTCCATCCATTTCTTCTTGTCCTGCCTTCTAGTGCTTTGGAGAACAGGTTGAAGAAGAAGATTCCAGCACCTGTCTCAGTCAAATTGTAACAGTAATAGAATCGGAAGGGACCTTGGAGGTCTTCTAGTCCAACCCAGTGCTCGAGCAAATGGTTGTCCAGTCTCTTTTTGAAAGCCTCCAGTGACGGAGCGCTTAGTATACAATTTTTGAACTTCTGATTTCTGGCCGTACAGTGAAATGTGGTTGCTCTGCACAAAGTTTTCTGGGCATCTATTCCTGGAGAACCTCAAATTTCTCCATCTTTTGATTTGACCACTTGTCAGCTAGCAAGGCTGAAAGTTGATCTTTGTAAATTGTAAGATTTGTTTTGTTGAAGGTGTTCCATTTGTAGCTTTCATTTTTTCATAGTTCTTCCACCTCATACACCTCTAATACGGAACATGACTGCTTTATTATACAATCTTTCTCCAGTCCAGTTTCCTCCAGATATATCTGGACTGCTGGGTTGGGAAATTTTGTGAGTTTATTCCGAACTATCTGGTATGATTAATATTATGAATGTAATCACTTGTACAAGTCACAAGCTCTGATTTAAGATGGCTGAAAAGAACATAGAACAGAGAATCCTCCAAGGTCCTGGAAGGGACCTTGGAGATCTTCTAGCTCAACATTCTACTCAAGGCAGGAGACCTTATACCGTATGGTCAAATGATTGTCCAATCTCGTCTAAAAAAACCTCCAGTGTTGGAGCATCCACAGATTCTGGAGGCAAGCCGTTCCACTGATTAATTAACACAATAACAAAATAACAGAGTTGGAAGCGAACTTGGAGGCCTTCTAGCCCAGGGGTCTCCAACCTTGGCCACTTTAAGACTTGTGGACTTCAACTCCCAGAATTCCTCAGCCAGCTTTTGCTGGCTGAGGAACTTTAGGAGTTGAAGTCCACAAGTCCTAAAGTGGCCAAGGTTGGAGACCCCTGTTCTAGCCCAACCCTCTGCTCATGCAGGAGATCATATACAGGTGAAACTCAAAAAATTAGAATAGCGTGCAAAAGTTCATTTATTTCAGTAATGCAACTTAAAAGGTGAAACTAATATATAGGATAGACTCATTACATGCAAAGCGAGATAGTTCACGCCTTGATTTGTCATAATTTTGATGATTATGGCTGACAGCTCATGAAAACCCCAAATTCACAATCTCAGAAAATTAGAATATTGTGAAAAGGTTCAATATTTATTTTATTTTATTTATTTATTTATTTATTTATTTTATTAATTAAACTTTTATACTGCCCTTCTCCCGAAGGACTCAGGGCGGTGTACAGCCTTCATTTAAAACAGTTAGTATACATATTAAAATAACAATTAAAAAACTTATTCAATAAAAGGCCGAAATTAAAACCGTCCAATTGACCATATAAAATACCCAGTAAAATTACCATTAAAAATTAAAAATTTAAAATTTAGAATTTAAAAATCAGGCCAGTCCCGCTTGTATAAATAAATAAGTTTTCAGTTCCCGGCGAAAGGTCCGAAGGTCAGGCAATTGGCGTAAACCGGGGGGAAGTTCGTTCCAGAGGGTAGGTGCTCCCACAGAGAAGGACCTTCCCCTGGGGGCCGCCAGCCGACACTGCTTGGCGGACGGTACCCTGAGAAGACCCTCTCTGTGAGAGCGTACGGGTCGGTGGGAGGCATGTGGAAACAGCAGCAATATGTCGAAGTGTCCCACTCTAATCAGCTAATTAAACCATAACACCTGCAAAGGGTTCCTGAGCCTTTAAATGGTCTCCCAGTCTGGTTCAGTAGGAATCACAATCATGGGAAAGACTGCTGACCTGTCAGTTGTGCAGAAAACCACCATCGACACCCTCCATAAGGAGGGAAAGCCTCAAAAGGTAATTGCAAAAGAAGTTGGATGTTCCCAAAGTGCTGTATCAAAGCACATTAATAGAAAGTCATGTGGAAGGGAAAAGTGTGGAAGAAAAAGGTGCACAAGCAGCAGGGATGACCGCAGCCTGGAGAGGATTGTCAGGAAAAGGCCATTCAAAAGTGTTGGGGACTTTCACAAGGAGTGGACTGAGGCTGGAGTCAGTGCATCAAGAGCCACCACACACAGATGGATCCTGGACAGGGGCTTCAAATGTCGTATTCCTCTTGTCAAGCCGCTCCTGAACAACAAACAACATCAGAAGCGTCTTACCTGGGCTAAAGAAAAAAAGAACTGGTCTGTTGCTCAGTGATCCAAAGTCCTCTTTTCTGATGAGAGCAACTTTTGGATCTCATTTGGAAACCAAGGACCCAGAGTCCGGAGGAAGAATGGAGAGGTTCACACTGCAAGATGCTTGGAGTCCAGTGTGAAGTTTCCACAGTCTGTGTTGATTTGGGGAGCCATGTCATCTGCTGGTGTTGGTCCGCTGTGCTTCATTAAGTCCGGGGTTAACGCAGCCGTCTACCAGGAGATTTTGGAGCACTTCATGCTTCCTTCCGCAGATGAGCTTTATGGGGATGCTGACTTCATTTTCCAGCAGGACTTGGCACCTGCCCACACTGCTGAAAGTACCAAAACCTGGTTCAATGCCCATGGGATTACTGTGTTTGATTGTTCAGCAAACTCGCCTGACCTGAACCCCATAGAGAATCTATGGGGCATTGCCAAGAGAAAGATGAGAGACATGAGACCGAACAATGCAGAAGAGCTGAAGGCTGCTACTGAAGCCTCCTGGTCTTCCATAACACTCAGCAGTGCCACAGGCTGAGAGCATCCATGCCACGCCACATTGAGGCAGTAATTGATGCCAAAGGGGTCCAAACCAAGTACTGAGTACATAGGCATGCTTATACTTTTCAGAGGTCCGATGTTGTTCTATGTACAACCCTTGTTTTATTGATTTCATGTAATAGTCTAATTTTCTGAGATTGTGAATTTGGGGTTTTCATGAGCTGTCAGCCATAATCATCAAAATTATGGCAAATCAAGGCGTGAACTATCTCGCTTTGCATGTAACGAGTCTATCTCATATATTAGTGTCACCTTTTAAGTTGCACTACTGAAATAAATGAACTTTTGCACGATATTCTAATTTTTTGAGTTTCACCTGTAGGTCAGTGATGGCTAACCCTTTTGCTGTCATGTGCCAAAAGCGGGGGGAATGCGGGGGGGTGGGTCACACGTATGCGTGCCATACCCATAACTCAATGCCCCCCGCACCCGCCACACATGTACGTGCGACCCCCCCATGCGACCCCCGCTTTTGGCACGCAATGGTAAAAAGATTACCAGTGGGCCTCATAGGCCCATTTTTCACCCTCCTCAGACTCCAGAGGCTTTCTTGGAGCTTGGGGGGGGCGAAAACGGCGATGTCGTGTCCAACTCCTCCTCTGACGGCCGGGTCGGAAAAGTCCGTGCCTCTGCAGCTCTGCCAAAGTTCTGTCAGAGTCCTCAGGGCAGGCAGGAATCCAAGGTGTGACTTCAGCAATCCAGATTAGACTTTGCCTGACTCAGAGAATGCCAGAAAGCAGATCCTTTATATAGGCCATGGAGTGTGGCTCCATGACTCAGCACTTATCCAGGCCTGCCCCTCCCTTCCTTTTGCTGACGTCACCTCTCCATTCTCTGGAAGCGGGGATCTATCCATTGCATCGTTTCGTCTCCAGCTGTACCCAGCTCGTGGTTGGCTTCAGGTGCACATGCTATTGGAGGGAGGTTTGTTTGTTTGGTTTGTCCAGGCATGGTGCCAGGGCTGGGGGCTGGAGGCATGCCAGAACATTCTTCAGCACTATCAGTATCTGGCAGGAGATAAGAGGGGCCCGGCTGCGGCGGGGGGAGCGAGCGAGGCACAACAGGCTTCCCCCCACTCCCAGGAGGCCAGAAATGGCCCATTTCCCGACTTCTGGTGGGCCCAGAAGGCCTGAAAATCAGCTGGCCAGCATGCGTATGCGTGCTGGAGCTGAGCTAGGATAACGCTCGTGTGCCCACAGATATGGTTCCACGTGCCACCTGTGGCACACGTGCCATAGGTTCCCCATCATGGATATAGGTTGATCCCTCCTCCTCTTCTTTTGAAGGGAAGGCTACAGTAAGACCTTCAGGGCTGGAAGGGACCTTGGAGGTTTTCTCGTTCAAGCTCAAGGAGGAAACCCTCTACCGTTTTAGACAACTGTCTGTCCAGTCTCTTCTTAAAATCCTCCAGTGATGGAGCACCCACAACTTCTGGTGGCAAGCCGTTCTACTAGTGCAGGGGTCTGCAAACTTGGCTCTTTTAAGACTTGTGGACTTCAACTCCCAGCGTTCCTCAGCCAGCTTGTTGAAGTCCACGAGTCTTAAAAGAGCCAAGTTTGCAGACCCCTGCACTAGTTTTTTTTTTTAAATTTACATTTATATCCCGCCCTTCTCCGAAGACTCAGGGCGGCTTACACTATGTTAGCAATAGTCTTCATTCTATTTGTATATTTATATACAAAGTCAACTTATTGCCCCCCCAACAATCTGGGTCCTCATTTTACCTACCTTATAAAGGATGGAAGGCTGAGTCAACCTTGGGCCTGGTGGGACTAGAACCTGCAGTAATTGCAGGGAGCTGCTGTTAATAACAGACTGCATTAGCAGCCTGAGCCACAGAGGCCCCTAGTTAATTGTCCTCGCTGTTAGGAAGTTCTCCTTAATTCCAGGTTGCTTCTCTCCTTGGTTAGTTTCTATTTGTTGCTTCTTGTCTTGTCTTCTGGGGCTTTGAAAAATAGGTTGACCCCCTCCTCTCTGTGACTTCCTGGTAATAGAACAGTTACATTCATATAGATCACAGTAGATCCAGCCTGGTGGGTCCCACAGGACTGTTCTCTCCTCGTCTGTGAAAGTGAAGATTGATTTTGCTACACAACGTGCTCTTTTGCTTGCCGGAGGTGCCTTTCCCTCATTGTGTCTTCTCTTGCTTTGCAGTGATGACGACTTTGACATGTCCAGATATTCCTCCTCGGGATATTCTTCAGCTGAGGTGGGTCTGATTTCATCCCTTTGCGTCTCGTCAAGAATAAACTTGTCTTTCTCTTGGTCGATGGAGATTCTCCGTCACCCAAGTCCTGGTTGTCCCAGAGGTGTTTTTTTTTTCAAGAGGCAAATGAACTTTCTTGGTTTTTCTTTGAAGACATTTCGCTTCTCATCCAAGAAGCTTCTTCAGCTGTGACCGGATTGTGGGGAATGGAAGGATTTATGTTCCTTGCAGACAGCTGGTCATTTGCATCCTTTTAGAGGGTTGTTGAGGCCACTGGAAGGTTTATCTATGTCCTCAGGGTCACCTGAGTGGTGCAAATGGGTGTGGAGCCTTCTGGCTGCAAGATGTTTCTCTGCCCTGTGTCCCTTCTCCGTTGAAGAAAGGGGCAGGCTGATACACCACTCAGGTGACCCTGAGGACACAGGCAAATCTCCAAGTGGCCTCAACGACTCTCTAAAAATAATGCAAATGACCAGCTGTCTGCAAGGAGTACAAGTCCTTCCATACCCCGCCATCCAGTCAGAGCTGAAGAAGCTTCTTGGATCATCTGGATGGCTGAGAATCTCCATAGACTTTTAGCTATGCGCTTTGGGATGGACCACCCTTTGAATGGTGTGGGAGCATAAACGGATTGCCAGAAAAATTGCAGACTACGGGAACCGTTTGCACTACTCAGGTGACCCTGAGGACACAGATAAACCTCCAAGTGACCCTCAAAGACCCTCTAAAAGGAATGCAAATGACCAGCTGTTTGCAAGGAGTAGAAACCCTTCCCTTTCTCCCGCCCCACTCTGAATTCCAGTCAGAGCTGAAGAAGCTTCTCGGATGAGAAGGGAAACGTCTTCAAAGAAAAAACAAGAAAGTCCAGTTGCCTCTTGAGAGAAAAAAAAACGCACCTTTGGGATGGTCCTTCTCCTTGCAAAGTATGAGGAATCTTAAAAGTACCAACCAGATTTTCAAAGGCAGTGAACTTTGGCAGTCGTTTTCTTGGGCTGAAACTTCTAGCTTTACTGTTAATATTTCTGAAGTGGGAATGCAGACAGTGCCCTAGGGAAGACCTGATGTAATTTTCATCACAGAAGCAGGGAGAGATAAGAGCCGGCCAGAGTCATGATTAGTTCTCCTCCGTGGAGATCTTCAGGGCATCAGACGCTACAAATACATTTGTCTTTCTCAGTCATTGAAAATAGCCTGGAACAACGAGATTGGCAGTCAAACTTTGGCAAACACGCTTATTTTTTCAGTACAGGGAATCCTCGACTTATGACAATTGAGCCCAAGATACCCATTGCTAAACGAAGCAGTTGCTAAATTGAGTTTTGCCCCGTTTTACAACCTTCCTTGCCACAGTTGTTAAGTGAAACACTGCAGTTCGTTTACACGGTTGTTAAGTGAATCGGGCTTTGCTAGTGACTTTGCTTGCCAGAAGGTCGCCAAAGGGGATCACGTGACCCTGGGACACGGCAACTGTCACAAGTACATGCCAGTTGCCGAGCGTCTGAATTTTGATCACGTGACCATGGGGGCTGCTGCAGTGGTTGCAAGAGTGAAACGTGGTCATAAGTCACTTTTTTTGGTGCGATTGTAACTTTGGTCACTAAACAAACTTGTAAGTCAAGGACCTGGCTTGCAACCGCAATTGAGCCCAAAAATTTCCATTGCTAAGCGAGACAATCAGTGGTGGGTTTCAAAATTTTTACTACCTGTTCTGTGGGCGTCGCTTGGTGGGCGTGGCAGGGGAAGGTTACTGCAAAATCTCCATTCCCACCCCACTCCAGGGAAAGGTTACTGCAAAAGCCCCATTTCCTCCCGATCAGCTGGGATTCAGGAGGCAGAGAATAGATGGGGGCAGGGCCAGTCAGAATTTTTACTACCGGTTCTCCAAACTACTCAAAATTTCCGCTACCAGTTCTGCAGAACTGGTCAGAACCTGTTGAAACCCACCTCTGGAGACAATGTTAAGTGAGTTTTGCCCCATTTTACGGCCTTTCCTGCAACTGTTATTGAGCGAATCACTGAAATAGTTAAGTTAGTCACGCGGTTGTTAAGTGAATCCGGCTTCCCCATGGACTTTGCTTGTTTGAAGGTCACAAAAGGGGATCACGTGACTCTGAGACACTGCGACCGTCATAAATGCGAGCCAGTTGCCAACCATCCAAATTTTGATCACATGACCATGGGGAAGCTGCAATGGTCGTAAGTGTGAAAAACGGTCCTTTCTTCAGTGCCGCTGTCACTTTAAAGGGTCACTAAACGAACGGTTGTAAGTCAGGGACTACCTGTAGCCATCTGGCAAGAGCTCATCTCTTAGGAGTCAGTCAGAGTTGAGAAGTCGCCGTGTTCAAAAGCTGCAGATTCAGACTTGATCTTGTGACCGTCAGGCCAAAATTGAGAGCCTCGTAAATCCCATTTTGACAGACAGACAGACAGACACATAGATAGAGGGAATGAGGCGTGTGGACAACACAATATCCGAGATAAAATATTAAATTAAGATAAAATCATAATTAAAATCATCGCAATAGCACTGCAAGCTACTTCTGCTGCCTGCCCGCAATTTGGCAGTTCAAATCTCACCAGGTTCAAGGTTGACCCAGCCTTCCGTCCTTCCGAGGTGGGTAAAGTGAGGACCCAGATTGTTGGGGGCAAAAGGCTGACTCTGGAAATCGGTTAGAGTGGGCTGTGAAGCACTGGGAAGAAGTCTATAAGTCTAAGTGCCAGTGCTAAGTTGTATCTGTCTGACTGTCCGTCCATCCATCCATCGATCTATCAATCTATCTATCTTTGAGCTGTGCAGTGATTAGAATTGCCGTATCACTGTAAATCGCTTAGAGGGGGCTGTAAAGCACTGTGAAGCGGTATATAAGTCTAATAATAATAATAATAATGATAATAATGAGATAATAATAATAATGAGATCATCAGTGGCTTCGGTGTGAGGTACCAGCTGTACGCTGATGACACCCAGCTGTACTTTTCCACACCGGGCCACCCCAATGAAGCTATCAAAGTGCTGTCCCGGTGTTTGGAAGCCGTACGGGTCTGGATGGGGAGAAACAGGCTCAAGCTCAATCCCTCCAAGACGGAGTGGCTGTGGATGCCGGCATCCCGGTACAGTCAGCTGAGTCCACGGCTGACTGTTGGGAGCGAGTCATTGGCCCCGATGGAGAGGGTGCGCAACTTGGGCGTTCTCCTGGATGAACGGCTGTCTTTTGAAGACCACCTGACGGCCGTCTCCAGGAGAGCTTTCCACCAGGTTCGCCTGGTGCGCCAGCTGCGCCCCTTTCTAGACCGGGATGCCTTGTGCACAGTCACTCACGCCCTCGTGACGTCTCGTCTGGATTACTGCAATGCTCTCTACATGGGGCTCCCCTTGAGGGGCATCCGGAGGCTTCAGTTAGTCCAGAACGCGGCTGCGCGGGTGATAGAGGGAGCCCCTCGTGGCTCCCGCGTGACACCTATCCTGCGCAGACTGCACTGGCTACCTGTGGCCTTCCGGGTGCGCTTCAAGGTTTTGGTGAACGTCTTCAAAGCGCTCCATGGCATAGGGCCGGGCTATTTACGGGACCGCCTACTGCTACCGAATACCTCCCACCGACCCGTGCGCTCTCACAGAGAGGGACTCCTCAGGGTGCCGTCGGCGCGTCAGTGTCGTCTGGCGACGCCCAGGGAAAGGACCTTCTCTGTGGGGGCTCCCGCCCTCTGGAACGAACTCCCCCCGGGACTCCGTCAACTTCCGGACCTCCGAACCTTTCGTCGCGAGCTTAAAATGCATTTATTCATCTGCGCAGGACTGGGTTAGTTTTTTAAATTTATGGGTTTTAATTGGGTTTTTATTATTTATTCTAAATTTTTAATTTCGGCCCAATTGAATAAGTTTTTTAATTGTATTTTAATTGTGTTTATATTGTAACATTATTGTGTATTTTATTTGGCTGTGAACTGCCCTGAGTCCTTCGGGAGAAGGGCGGTATAGAAATTTAAATAATAAATAAATAAATAAATAAATAAGTGCTATTGCTAAGTTCTATCTATCTGACCGACCATCCATCCATCTATCTATCTATCTATCTATCTATCTGTCATGTCCCACCCCCCACTCCGACGAACGAGTCAAGGAAATCCGTGACAAACTTGGCAACGAAGCCTCTGCAGCTTGCCAAGTCCCTTCGAGGGTTATCAGGGCAGGCAGGAGTCCAAGTTGTGACTTCAGCGATAGGGTCCAGTATCAGCAAACTCGATAAGACTTTGCTTGACTCAAGGTTGGAATGCCAAAAGCAGGTCCTTTATATAGGCTGTGCGGTGTGGCTCCATGACTCAGCATTTATCCAGGCCTGCCCCACCCACCCCTCCTTCTGCTGGCGTCGCCTCTCAGATTTATTTATTTATTTATTATTCATATTTATATACCGCCCTATCTCCCGAAGGACTCAGGGCGGTTCACAGGCATATAAAACACTTATATAAAACGACTAGCCTTGTGGTGCAACCAAAACAATCTGGAACTGAACACACTCAAAACCGTAGAAATGGTGGTAGATTTTAGGAAAAACCCTTCCATACTTCCACCTCTCACAATACTTGACAACACAGTATCAACAGTAGAAACCTTCAAATTTCTGGGTTCTATCATATCGCAAGATCTCAAATGGACAGCTAACATCAAAAACATCATTAAAAAAGGACAACAAAGAATGTTCTTTCTGCGCCAACTCAGTAAGCTCAAACTGCCCAAGGAGCTGCTGATCCAGTTCTACAGAGGAATTATTGAGTCTGTCATTTGCACCTCTATAACTGTCTGGTTCGGTTCTGCAACCCAACAAGAAAAACACAGACTTCAGAGGATAATTAGAACTGCAGAAAAAACAATTGCTACCAACTTGCCTTCCATTGAGGACCTGTATACTGCACGAATCAAGAAGAGGGCCGTGAAAATATTTGCAGATCCCTCGCATCCTGGACATAAACTGTTTCAACTCCTACCCTCAAAACGACGCTATAGAGCACTGCACACCAGAACAACTAGACACAAGAACAGTTTTTTCCCGAAGGCCATCACTCTGCTAAACAAATAATTCCCTCAACACTGTCAGACTATTTACTGAATCTGCACTACTATTAATCGTTTCATAGTTCCCATCACCAATCTCTTTCCACTTATGACTGTATGACTATAACTTGTTGCTGGCAATCCTTATGATTTATATTGCTATATTGATCATCAATTGTGTTGTAAATGTTGTACCTTGATGAAGGTATCTTTTCTTTTATGTACACTGAGAGCATATGCACCAAGACAAATTCCTTGTGTGTCCAATCACACTTGGCCAATAAAATTCTATTCTATTCTATTCTATTCTATTCTATTATATACAATTTAAAATAAACATTAAAAAACTTATTCTAATGCCCAAATTATTAAAACTAGAAATATAAATATTAAGACCAATTTAAAACCCCTATAAAATTTAAAATCTACGCCAGTCCTGCACAGATGAATAAGTGTGTCTTGAGCTCGCGACGGAAGGTCCGGAGGTCCGGAAGTTGACGGAGTCCTGGGGGGAGTTCGTTCCAGAGGGTGGGAGCCCCCACAGAGAAGGCCTTTCCCCTGGGCGTCGCCAGACGACACTGTCTAGCTGACGGCACCCTGAGGAGTCCCTCTCTGTGAGAGCGCACGGGTCGGTGAGAGGTATCCGGTAGCAGTAGGCGGTCCCGTAAATAACCCGGCCCTATGCCATCTCCGGAAGCGAGGGTCCTCCTACTCTGAATTGTCTTCAGCTGGATCTGCTGTCAGCTTCTGGGAAAGGGAGGGGTCAGAGGGAGTAGGGCCGAGTAATTCCAGCACCTGGCTGCCTTCCTGCTCTGACGACTGAGCCAAAGGAACACACGCTGTACGAGTGAGGTTTATCAGGCTTGTCCTCCCACCCCTGGAATCCTCTCCAGGCATGGGGCCAGAGCCGGGGGCTGGAGGCATGACAGGCCGTTCCATCTTCATTATCAGACTCAGAGTCTGATAAAAGGCCTGGTTGGAGACGGGAGGGGCCCGGCTGAGGAGAGAAGGAAGGATGAGTCACAACACTATCTATCTATCTATCTATCTATCTATCTATCTATCTATCTATCTATCTATCTATCTATCTATCTATCTATCTATCTATCTATCTTTGAGCTGTGTTAGCACAATGGTTAGAATGCAGAATTGCAGGCTAACTCACTGTTCACTTACAGGAGTTCGATCCACACCGACTCAAGTTTGACTCAGCCTTCCGTCCTTCTGCAGTCGGTAAAATGAGGATCCAAATTGTTGGAGGCAATATGCCGAGACTGTAAACTGCTTAGAGACGGCGAAGAACTGTGAAGCGGTCTATAAGTCTAAGTGTTATTGCTATAATATAACAGCATAGAATTGCAACAGGATAGTTGTTACAATTTGATATCTAAGGAAGCTGACCAAGAAGTCCATCTTTTCTAACATCCATATCCATGCCTACCATTCCCGTCCAGGGGCCTTTCGGGGGGGCGGGGGGGGGGAAGACCCCGGTTGGACGGTTGCTGGGTTGACATGTTGTCTCTTTGTCTGCAGCAGATCAACCAGGATTTGAATATCCAACTCCTCAAGGACGGCTACCGGTTGGACGAGATTCCCGACGACGAGGACCTCGACTTGATTCCGCCCAAGTCCGTCAACCCCACTTGCATGTGCTGTCAAGCCACCTCTTCCACTGCCTGTCACATCCAGTAACGGGCGACGCCAGGCCAAGCCGAGGGCGACCGGCGCGTTCCATTATAACTGTAAAACTTAACAGCCATGGCTTCCTCCTATGGTAGGACCTCTTTGTGTTCATAGAGTCAGGAGAAACCAAAAAAAAAAAAAAAAGAAGAAGAAAAAAAAGGAAATTAAGAATAATATTAACCATTTTAAGATCCTCTTTTCACTTTTTTTCCCTCCCCATGTGTTAAAACTGCAGGAAGTGAGCTCTGTACAGAAAAAAAGTCCATTTATCTCTTGGGAATTCAGGGCTGGTTTCAAGAATCACGTGTTAGGGTTCCAGAGATGGATGGATGGATTGGCTGAGGATGCCGTAGGGCAGGGCTATCCAACCTTGGCAACTTTTTAAGATCGGTGGACTTCAGCTCCCAGAATTCCCCAGCCAGCACATGCTGGCTGGGGAATTCTGGGAGTTGAAGTCCACCGATCTTAAAAGTTGCCAAGATCGGAGTCCCTCTACCTGACATTCCAGGTGCAAGGAGTCTGAATGGAGAAGGAAAACAATCCATGGCCAGAAATGAAAGGGATTTTCTTTTGGGAGAAGAGGAAGCTGAATAAGAAGGGGAGGAAGAGAGCAAGAACGAAATACGAGATTTTAATTTTTGCTAAAGAGGAACTGGCCAGCATGAATCCATAACCAAAGATGGATTGCAAGGGACCAGCAATGAAACAACGGTGGCCACTAAAACATGGCGGGGGGTGAAGTGTAGCAGAGAAACAGGGTTCACCCTCCCTTCACCCCAATAGTTTTTCCTACTCACTGAACCCAAACCCTAACAACACTGAGAAGCAGCATAGCTCACAGTGGAAATCTTGGTTTCTTGAACCTTGAAGAACAAAGGAGAAGATCTGCGTTGGGCTGTTGTCTTCTCCTCCATTTGCAAATTAAGAGGTCCTCTAGCTCCTGAGGACCAGGGGTCAAACTGCTGCCCTAAGATGATCTTGGATTGTTGTGCCCACTTTGGGGGGTGTGGGTGGCCTTGGTGCTCTCTAATCGTGGTGGTTTTCTTGCAGACATTTCATGACTCAGCTAGGTAACATCATCAGTACTAGTAGTGTTAACCCAGTTTGAGCATGGAAAAGTCTTTAAGCTCAGAGAGCACCAAGGGTCCCTTCTTATTTCAACCCTGAGCTACAAATATTCTCCTTTATCCAGGTCCACTGGGTTCAAAAACAGGACTGCGGCTGCCCACAGCCGTTCCTGAGGAGTCCAGAAGGCAACACTCTTTTGTCCCAAGATCCAGCTGGCCAGACCCAGCACCTGCCTCCCTTCTGGACCCGGGTCTATGACAATTCACCACGCTCACTCGCCATGCTCAACTCGCAGCAGGAGAACTCCCCATAGCCAGCTGGCCACATGTTCTGACTCAGCTCCCCAAACACGACAAACCCTCTCTTTCCTTTATCAGGAGCGCCAGCAGCCCCGGTTAAAAGTTTCTCTCTCACCTCAGGCTAACAAATCAGTCCGTTGAGGAGATGAATAGTTGTCTGCCACATCTATTCATCTCCCCCCTTGCCTTTTATCCCCAGATGGGGCTTCACTAGCAGCGGTGGCTCTTCCGTCCTGAGGACCGGCCCATAGATTTCCACTGCTCTCCTCTCCTCTGCCTTCTGCGCATCCACACGTCAGGTACTGGGCCCAGCTGTTCCTCCTCTTTCTCATCAGCCACATCCAGACCTGGGGGCTGTTGACTCTCCATCTGAGGGCCCAGGCTCTGCCTCTGTCTCTCTCTCTCTCTCTGCCAGCTCCATTCCCTCTTTTCCCCTTGGTTGCCTTGATGCCAACCTCGGCTCCCACGCCTCCTCCTCCTCCTCCTCCTCCTCCTCCTCTGATTCGGCTGTTGGAGGGGCCGGCAGCCAATAGGCCACAGCACCACAGCACTAGAGTTACATTAATATCAAAGAAACGGTGGAATAAAATCATGAAAGAAAGGATGCCAAAGAGAGGGACAAGATGAAACGTGAACGACAAAACCTAAAATATTTTTCATTTGTTTATTTCAAATAATTGAACTGAACTGTTAAATTGTCCTGCGGTGAATTGGCCGTGGCGAGTTGGCCCGTTCCGTCTGGAGCCAAGAGAGAGGCAGGCTGGGCTTCCATAGAGACCCCTTGGCCCAATTCCTGTCCCGTTCTTCGATGCCAGTTAGCCTGCTCTTCTCATTTGACAGATTGGTGCCCTGTTGGCTCATAGCCGTTGCTTGTAAATAGGTTGCTTTTGCAGCATTTGTAAAAATTACCAGCCAACCATAGTAACGGAGGAAAAAATAATAACCGAAATGGAAGATTATTCTGCTTTGCTAAACTCGGACCGTGCCAAGCTTTGCAACCTAACGGGGAAAATATTTAAATATATCATCATCATCTTTTAACAACCCCATAATCCTTTATGGGGTGGAGTCTGGGCAACTGAATGGAGCCGAGTGTTTGCTGGCCGGATACTCTTCCTGTCACCACTGCGGAGTTTTAGTTCAGCGGATGTATTCTCAATGTGCCCAGAGAGAGAAATATCTGCCTGTACCTAGGATCGAACTCACAGCCTCCTGATTGTGAGGTGAGAGCTCCACCTCTAGGCCACCACACCACTCAAAATATTTAAATACATATAGACACAAAAACCCAACATGGCAGAGTGGTTGCCCCTATCAAAGCCGGATTTCTTGCTCACCTTCAGGGAATTCTGCTCCAAGTTGGGTTGAGGATTTGTCCCCTGGGTCATCAGCGCTCCCCTCCTGAGCGCAAATCTGGACCGCTGTCTCCTCCTGCTAAGAGTATTTATGTACGTGGATACTACATATCCCATCCTGGTTTAGCACGTCCACCCGTTGTCCACGGAGAAAGTGATCCTGGGGTTTTGGGAAGCAGTGTTTCTTCCGTGGTTCCTTTTGAAGAAGAGTAAAGGTATAAGAGAAAAATAAGATATTTTGGAAACGAGATACAGGAGAGTGCAGGTTTCTTCTGCTGAGCTGGTCTTTTGAGTTGAGGACCAGCCTGGAAGAACTTCATGGGACGAGTAAAACCGTAGCAAAGGCTGACCCTTTTAACCGAATAAACTCTGACACACACACCCCCCAAGTAAAATGACCTTATTAGTGATGAATCTAGGCCAGAAAAATTTCCCTTTAAAAAAAAAAAGACTTCCTTAATTCCTTTGAAAAGCTTCTACCTGGAGATGAACTCATCCGTATTTGATTTTTCACACATGATTTGTTCACACGGATAACAGTAATTTAAAAAAAGAAGAAGAAGAACCTTTGCACTGCTTAACGCGATTCCGGTCACCTTCCTACCTTTGTGTTTCTAGCCAAACGCTTTGTCGGGTTTTGTTCTCCACCAGAATTTGGGGGATTGCAAAAGGACTGTGCTTTGAATTTTACCTTGTTCGTATTTGTGCCCTAAAGAGATTAAATTGGTAAATATTAGGGCCCATTCTTCTTCTCTTGATCTTAATCAATCAGAATAGAGCTGGAAGGGACCTTAGAGATCTTCTAGTCCAACCCCCTGCTCAAGCAGGAGATCCTATGCCATTTCAGACAGGAGGTTGTCCAGTCTTTTCTTAAAAACTTCCAGTGATGAAATACCCACAAGTTCCGGTGGCAGATTGTTCCCCTGGCTAATTGTTCTCACTGTCAGGAAGTTTCTCCTTAACTCCAGGCGGCTTCTCTCCTTCATTAGTTTCTATCCACTGCTTCTTGTTCTGCTTCCAGGGGCTTTGGAGAATAGGTGGACCCCCCACTCTTCTTTGCGGCAGGCCCTCAAATACTGGAATATTGCTGTCATGTCTCCCTTCAATGGATGGATGGACAGATGGATGGATGGATGGTGGGATAATAGGATAGAGGGATGGAAGGAGGAATGGATGATGGGATGGATGGACGGATGGATGGATGGATGAATGGATGGGTGGATGGTGGGATAATGAGATAGAGGGATGGAAGGATGAATGGATGATGGGAAGGAGGAATGGATGATGGGATGGATGGACGGATGGATGGATGGATGGTGGGATAATGGGATAGAGGGATGGAAGGATGAATGGATGATGGGATAATGGGAAGGAGGAATGGATGATGGGATGCATGGACAAATGGATGGATGGTGGGATAATGGGATAGAGGGATGGAAGGATGAATGGATGATGGGATAATGGGAAGGAGGAATGGATGATGGGATGGATGGATGGATGATGGGATAATGGGATAGAGGGATGGAAGAATGAATGGATGATGGGATGGATGGACAGATGGATGGATGGACGGATGGATGGATGGTGGGATAATTGGATAGAGGGATGGAAGGATGAATGGATGATGGGATAATGGGAAGGAGGAATGGATGATGGGATGGATGGATAGATGGTGGGATGGTGGGATAATGGGATGGGATGGATGAAAAGATGGATGCAGGGATAGAGATGAATGGTGGGATGATGGAATGGATGGATGGATGGATGGTGAAATGGTGGGATGGATAGATGGTTGTAGAAGGCAGGGATAGATGGGTGGGTGGATGGATGGATGTGCTATTTTCTCCCTCTTAGGGACCAATTGAGTGACTGGTCATCATTTTAGACTAGGCGGTTTAGGACTCCTCCATTCCCACTTGAGGGACTCTCTTCTTACTTGACAGGGTTACTCACAAAGGCAAACGTTTGTGGTCCTCCTTGCCTGCTTTCCTGCCGCTCTTCCCTTTCCAAGGAAGGGACCTAAACTCCTGCAGGACAAGACCCTTCTCTGTTGCCTTCAGAATTTGCAGCAAATCTGGAAAAAAAAAACCAGAAGTCATTTTGGATATGGCCCAATCCTGCCATCTGCTGTGAAAGACCAAGGTCCCTGGGGAAGGGTCTCCTTCCCTCCTTGTCTGAGATACGCAAGCAATCCGGTCAAATGGTAGACATGTTGGGGAAGAATGAAAGATAGCAAGAAAAGTCAAAGGCCTAACTTACTTGTCCGAAGGAATCTTGGCACCCATGTCCGGTGGTTAAGGTCTAGAATTGCAAGCTCTGCTGAATTGCACACAGCCCTCGTTCCTCAGCTTCTGTTGTGTCTTCTCAATCTATACCTGTTCTGCTGAAAGGTTGGCAGCTTCTTCTCTCTGTCTTCAGCATATTCTCCTCCTAACCCTTGGAGACACCCTCCCCCAATAAAACAGCTGCCCCACAGTGATGATGTGACCCAGGCCCAAGTAGGCAGTAGGAAACTCAGTCAGGGAAAAAACAAACAAATCTTATTCGCACAGCTGAGAATTACTTCATTCTCTGCGTAGTTCAACTAAACTAAAGCAAATTCCTCCCAACACAAATTCCTCAGTTCTCTCACAAACCTTGATCTAATTAGGCAAACTGCCAAAGGCTTTCTTGGCAAACGTTCAGAAGACACTGATACGAAACAAATACAAGAAGACGAAGCTATCAACATTGTTTTCCGGCAAAGAGCCCAAACGCCGTTGCTGGTCTTTTAAGCGTTATGGGAGGGGCCAATCATCTCTTGGCCCTACTCCCGAGTTGTCTTCTTTGCTTGAGCTGCTCTTACCTTCTGGCAGCTCTTCTCATGCATGCACTAGGAACAGGCTCCTCCTGTTCCTCTGCCTCACTACTGTCAGCCTCTGGAGGCTCTGGAGTACGTACATCACTCCCAGATGGCCCTAGCCCCACCTCAGCCTCCAACGCAGAACTGTCATGTGGGCCTTCCCCAGCCTCCAGGACTGGCCCACACTCTTCCTCAGCCTTATCGCTGTCCAAGTCCGTTGCCAGCTCCGCAGGCTACTGGCGGACCACAACAAGAGATCCCAAGAGTATCCCAAAGTGCATCTCCAGGGAATTCAGGAGCTAAGATGGAGGAGGCACGTATTTACCAACCAAGCACCTTAACAGAATAACAGAGTTGGAAGGGACCTTGGAGGTCTTCTAGTCCAACCCCCTGCTCAAGCAGGAGATCCTATAACAAAGGGTTGTCCAATCTCTTCTTTAAAACTTCCAACATTGGAGAACTCATAATTTCTGGAGGATTTCTGGAGGATTTGCTGAGGTTCTTCTTTGCTTTGTGGGAGATGACCTCCATTGCTGCAGAGGGTCTTGGCCTAGAATCTGTGGCTCCCCCATATTCCTTCACCCATCTCTCCAGCCCCCTCCCTCCTTTGGAAGGAACCAAGTGAGAGAACATCACTACAGGACTCTTTGTCCCCTTGAAAGCCACTGCATCTTCAATTCCTTCAATGAGGAATTACAGAATACAAAATAACAGAGTTGGAAGGGACCTTGGAGGTCTTCTAATCCAACCCCCTGCTCAAGCAGGAGACCCTATAGCACTTTGGACAAATGGTTGTCCAGTCCCTTCTTGAAAGCCTCCGTGTTTTCTTGCTTGTAAGCACCTTACGACCAACCAAGAGATTCAGTAAATGCTATCCCATCTTCTCTTTTTAAAATAATAGTTGATTTTCACCCAGGGGGAACCAGAAGATGATTCTGCCTCCCAAAACTGCAAGGGGATAATTTGGTCTTTGTTCTTGTTTGTTGGAGGGGGCAGGAGACCCCTTTAGATTTTGCACTGTTCAAACTGCCCCCTCCCCTATCAGTCCCCCCTCCCCTCAGTAGCTCCATTAGTTCAATAAAGTGATCAGGAGTGCTTCAGTTTGTTTCTTGCTGGGAGAGAGCAGATACTCTTCCGAGTAACCCCCAACTCTCCGGTTCCTGAAAGTGTGTGCCATGAGGGTATGGAAGCAAGAGTCTTCTGCGGAAAACTTAGAAGAAACTTAGTTAGTCTGTTCACTCTTCCTCTTCTAAGTGTCGGTTTATCAGTGATGTTAGCTCTCAACCATCTGTTCTCCAGGAGCAAAAATAGATGTAATGAAATCCTCTTCCTATCCTTGAGGGCAGAAGAAGAGATGAGATAAGATGAGGAGGCCCAAAGACTTCTCCACCAGCTGCCTCTTGGGAGGGTTAGTGAAAACCACCTTATCCATGTGAGGTGCTGTCTGGGCTTGGTTGTTTTCTTGCAGACGTTTCATGACCCAGCTAGGTAACATCATCCTTGTTAGCAGGGAATAGGGTTTGTTGAGTGGAGAAGAAGGACCACCATGAAGTTCTTGGTGCTGTCTGAGCTTGGTTGTTTTCTTGCAGACGTTTCATGACCCAGCTAGGTAACATCATCAGTGCCAGCAAGTGTGGAATTTGTGCTGTTGTTTTCTTTAATCCCAGAACACATCCTTTCCAACAGCCAGCACCCAGGTAAGCAGGGATTACTTCCAGACAAACAATCGAACAGAAAACAATATTCTAATCAAGCTACTACCAAACTATACACCGCTAGTGTATATAAACTGGGGTCCTTGGTGCCTCTTGAGCTGGGTGGTGTTCTTGTAAATGTTTCATTGCGCATCTAGCTGACATCATCAGTACTAGAAGGGAGTGGGGATTGTTCTCTATTTACCCCAATCAAGGAACTATCAGTTCAGTAAACAGCCTAACCAAGGAACCACCAAGAAGAAAACAGGAAAAAGGACAAGCCACTAATATATAAAAAGAGAGTAAATCTCACTCCCTTTTTGCACTGATGATGGAACGTAGTTTGGTAATGAAATGTCTGTGAGGAAACAATCAAGCTCAGAGAGCACCAAGGACTCCACAGTTGTCCTCTTCTCCTCCTCTTCCTCCTCCTCCTCCTCCTCACACTTATGATGTTACCTAGTTTGGTCATGAAACACTTGCAGGAAACTGCAAAGTTCAGCGAGCACCAAGGACCCCACAGTCCTCATGGTCTTCTTCTTCTCCTCCTCCTCCTCCTCCTCCTCCTCCTCCTCCTGAAACTCTCCTGGCTTCTAGCACTGATTATATCACCTAGTTGAGTCATGAAACGTCTGCAGGAAAACCGCAAAGCCCAGAGAGCACCGGGGGTCCCACCGTTGAACCCCGAGCTACAAATTCCCTCTTCTATTGGAGCCTCTTGCCATGTTTGACTTGTGCGGGCATGAAACAGACAAAGAAAGGGAAGACGTCAGAGTCTAACAGGGAAGCGTGTAGATTTGAGGATAACCAACCTGCTCGTCAAGACACCGGCCGTATCACTTCCCTCTCAAACTCACTTATAAATTGGGAAGGGGAGACTGCTTGTTCTGGCTAATCCCGCTCCCTTCCCAGTAAAGTTAGCTTTTTGTTTTCTAGCAAAACCCAGTCTTCATTTTTTGCTTCCCCAGTCTGAGCAACGTAGCACAGTCCTGTCCCCATCATGTAGATGACTGCCTTAAACCAATCTGTTGGGTTATTGGGTTTTTTTTTATTATTATTATTATTATTATAATTTACCGTCAAGTTTACACATTAATTTATTTTTACAATGTGGTTTTTGGAAGACATGTTACATGTATAATATTTTTTTTTTAACATTTCCATTGCAGTATTTATCATTGTTACTGGTTGTGTGTAGTGTTGACAGAATTAATATTAAAAAGCGTACATATGAAACTGACCTGGCTGTCTCTGTGTGTGAAAACCTCCGTCTCTGGAAAAGGAAAGGGAAGATTCTGTTTTCTCAGTGTGGTAAGAAATGACAATAGACCAGCAAAGGTGTGTGTGTGTGTGTGTGTGTGTGTGAGTGATAGGGAGGGAAGCAGTGGTGGTATTCAGCTGGTTCTATCCAATTCGGTAGAACTGGTAGTGGGGGCTGCAGGAGGTTCCGCCCACGCGTCCGGATGTAATCACTTCCCATTTATCCACGTTTTTGACGCTCTGCGCACGCGCGGAAGGCGTGCTCACATTTATGAACCGGTAGTGAAGGTAAGTGACTACCAGCCCTGGAGAGAAGGTCAGAAAAACACTCACAAAGCGTCACTTTTTTCATTGCCATTGTAACTTGGAACGGTCCCTAAGTGAACAGCTGTAAGTCAAGGACTACTTATATTCCCTGACAAATCCCACACTTGCTAGCCACAGCAATCCCATTTTCTTGTGAGTTGGTATTAGCCGGCTTCAATATTCCATCCAAATCACCGCTCCTGCTCAAAATCTTGGTGCGGTTGCCCCAGCTTAATAACAGCCACTATGGCCACCTCCCCCCGCCGCCGAGTCAAAGAGTTTTCTCTGACCTCCGAGGAACTTGCCGGTTCCTCTTGGTCTTCCGAGATGCCTCTCTTTCTTCCCCATCCCTACAGGACAGATCTGGTCCGAAGATCGCTCGGCATCGGTTCGTTGCAAAGCTCATCAGAGCTCGCTATTCCCCGACTGTCTCACCGCGGTGCTTCCGGTCGAATCCCTAGCCACAGCAATCCATATGCAATCAGACTGGCTGAAAGTGGTCTCGGATGGGATTGTTCAGACCTAGAAGGTTCACATTCCTTTTGCGCCCAATTCAGGAATAATAATGGGCTAGCGGGGAGCAAAGGCTTCCATGGGAAGCCCTCAGGGGTTTTCTGTTGGAGCAATCAAAAATAGGCAAAATAAGTTTTCAGGCAAGTCACACAGTCCCGTAGACATGTTTACATCAGCAGCCTTCACGCTTGGCAACTGTGAAGACCTGTGGACTTCAACTCCCAGAATTCCCCAGCCAGCCTTTTTAACTCCACAGATTTTAAAGCTTCCTGACTGAGGAACGTTGAGAGTTGAAGTCCACACATTTTGAAGCTTGCTGACTGGGGAATTCTGGGAGCTGAAGTCCAGATTTCTTAAAGCTTCCAGGCTGAAGAATTCTGGGAGTTGAAGTCCACACATTTACAAGCTGCTGAGGTTGAGAAGCACTACTTTAGAGCAGGGGTCTCCAACCTTGGTCCCTTTAAGACTTGTGGACTTCAACTCCCAGAGTTCCTCAGCCAGCTTTGCTGGCTGAGGGACTCTGGGAGTTGAAGTCCACAAGTCTTAAAGGGACCAAGGTTGGAGACCCCTGCTTTACAGCAAAAGGAGGAACTGGCTGAAAGACTCGCTGGCTTTCGGTCTGCTATATTGCCTCTATGGTCATCCTCAGTTCCTAGAAAGAAGCCTACTCTTCATTCTAGTTCCATTTTTTAATCATCCGAATAGTTCATCGTAAGGGAAGCCTGTCCCCAACAAAACTAAATCTTCAGCAAGATTGTACCAAGTCCTGGGAGGCAGAATTATCAATCGATCAGAATAGATCTGGAAGGGACCTTGGAGGCCTTCTAGTCCAACCCCCTGCTCAAGCTCTTTCAGATAGGCGGCTCTCTAGTCTCTTCTTGAAAACCTCCAGTGATGAAGCACTCACAACTTCTGGTGGCAAGCTGTTCCACTGGTTAATTGTCCTCGCTTTTAGGAAGTTTCTCCTTAATTCCAGGTTGCTTCTCTCGTTGATTAGTTTCCAACCATTGTTTCTTCTGCCTTCAGGTGCTTTGGAGAATAATTTGACTACTCCTTTTTTGGGGCAGCCCCTCAAATACTGGAAAATTGCTATCATGTCCCCCCTAGTCCTCCTTTTCTCTAGATTAGCTAAACCCAAATCCTGCAGCCGTTCTTCATATGTTTTTGTCTCCTGGCCTTTAATCATCTTAGTTGCTCTTCTCTTTTCTCTTTTTTTCTAAAGTCTCAACATCTTTTTTCGTAAAAGCTTCATGCAAAAGCTGAAATCTGCTCCTTAGCCTCATCTTCCATCCGAGAATCTGCTGAGCTCTTGCACATGGCAGAAAGTTTTCTGGCCTTTCCAGGGATGTAAAACAGGGGCCTCCAAACTTGGCAACTTTTAAGACTTGTGGACTTCGACTCCCAGAATTCCCTAGCCGGCAAGCTTAAAGGTGTGTTAACTTCAACTCCCAGAATTCCCTAGTTAGCAAGCTTGTGGAAGTATGGACAGCATGCTGGCTGAGAGTCTTCAGAGATTCTCGGTCCTCCAGGTCTTAGTTGTCCCAAAGGTGCTTTTTCAGGAGGTAACTGCACTTTCTGGTTTTTCTTTGAAGACGTTTTGCTTCTCATCCAAGAAGCTTCTTCAGCTCTGACCGGATGGTGGAGAATGGAAGGATTTATGCTCCTTGCAGACAGCTGGTCATTTGCATCCTTTTTAGAGAGTCCTTGAGGCCACTTGGAGGTTGTCTGTGTCCTCGGGGTCACCTGAGTGGTGCAAATGGTTCCTGTAGTCTGCAATTTTTCCTCTGGAAATCCATTCTTACCCCCGCATCATTCAAAGGGTCTTTTTTTTTTCTTTTTCCCAGGGCAAAATTTTTTATTTTCCATAATAATTCCCACAATTTGACCAGTGTACAATACAATCCAACAGTCGATCCTATACTCAAATTATACTCCATCAGGGCTGCTCGACCGCCACTCCCTCCCTTAATCCTTTCTACCCTTCTCATCCTTCTTCAACTTTCCCCACCATCCTTCTTCTCGCTTTCCTACTTCCCCGCCTCTTTCCCACTTCTCACTACCATCTTTTCTAACCCTCTATCTTCTCCTCCTTCTTCTCCTCCTATCCTTTCTTCTCCCTCCCTTCTTTCCTACCTACCTACCTGCCTACCTACTTTCTTCCTTTTTTTTTTTTTTTTTTAATTCAAAAAGTTTTACAAAATTTTTTCCCCCCTTTCCCCCCCCTCCCCCCTCCCTTCGCAACCCCTCCCCCGACTTCCCGGAACGAGCACAAGGTATAGTTAAAATAAAACAAACATATGCTAAAAATTTTCGTCCCAACTTAATTATACCCCTACAATCATCAATTCCTAACTTCCCCAAAAGCAATCAAAATAATACATCATAATCATTCAAAACAGTCTGATAACTCTTAGTCTGATATCTCGTTGAATATAGTCAATCCATTTTTTCCATTCCTTTAAGTATCTTTCTTGCGTATTGTCTTTCAAAAAGGCTGATATCTTCGCCATCTCAGCCAAATTGGCAACTTTCAATATCCATTCTTCTATTGTTGGTACTTCTTTTTTCTTCCAATATTGTCCTATTAGTAATCTTGCTGCAGTTATTAGATTTAAAATCAATTTAGTCTCAATTACTGTACAATCCGTAATAATTCCCAACAAGAAAAATTGCGGCAGGAACTTTATCTTCTTTTTCAGAACATTTTGTAAAATCCACCAAATTTTTATCCAAAAGGCCTTTATGTCCTTACAAGTCCACCAAATGTGAAAATATGTAGCGTCATCACAATTACATCTCCAACATTTTGCTTGCATTTCTGGATACATACACGATAAATTTTAGGATCTAGATGCCATCTATAAAACATTTTATAAAATTTTTCCTCAGATTCTGTGCCTGCGTGAATTTAACATTTCTAACCCAAATTTTTCCCACGTTTCCAATAATATTGGCTCCTGAAAATTTTGTGCCCACTTTATCATACAGTCCTTTACCAAGTCCCTTTCAGAATCTATTTCAAGTAACACATTATACAATCTCTTTATATGCTCCTGAGACTGATTTCTAATTTGCTTTACCAAATTTCCCTCGTTCTGCTCTATACCAATTTTCTGATCTCCCTTCCATCTAGCACGTAGTTGCTCATATTGAAACCAAGTATAATTTTTCCCTTCCTCTCTTAATACTTGCAGAGATTTTAACTGCAAATTACCTCTTTCAGTATACAAAAGATCTTTATATGTAATCATTTCCTGATTCTGTTCTATGTTTATATTTTCTACTGTATGTCTAGGACTTGCCCATATAGGAACCTTATAATTTAGTTTATAAGAGTATTTTTTCCAAACACGCAGAAGGGCATTTCTTAGCACATGATTTTTAAAAGCCTTATCCACTTTTTTGTCATAAATTAAATATGCATGCCATCCATATAACAAATCATAACCTTCTATATTCAAAATTCTGTCCTCTGTTAAATTAAACCAATCACTTATTGCAGAGAGAACAGCTGCTTCATAATATAATTTAAAATTAGGCATTTTTAAACCTCCCCTTTCCCGAGAATCTTGAATTATTTTCATTTTAACCCTAGCTTTTTTACCTTCCCATATAAATTTGTTAATTCCCTTCTGCCATTCCTCAAGATTGAAGATCAAGAAGATCTTCCTTCTTTACTCCTCTTTCCTTACCCATTCAAAGGGTCTTCATCCCAAATTGCATAACTAAAAGTCTGTAGAGATTCTCCATCCTCCAGGTCACGGTTGTCCCAAAGGTGGTTTTTCAGGAGGCAACTGGACTTCCTTGGTTTTTCCTTTGAAGATGTTGCGCTTCTCATCCAAGAAGCTGAAGAAGCTTCTTGGATGAGAAGCGAAACGTCTTCGAAGAACAAAACAAGCGAGTCCCGTTGCCTCCAGGAAAACCACCTTTGGGACCTGCTGGCTGAGGACTTCTGGGAGTGGAAGTCCGCCCGCCGTCAAGCTACCGAGGTCCCAAAACCCTGCGCTAAAAGCCTTTGACCTCGAGCCCCACGTGGATGGGTTTTCCTGACTCACCTGCCCATTTCTGCCTGTCAACTGTGACATCACGCGTGATGCCAAGGCTGACTGTTGGGAAGGGCTGTGGCCTTCAAGGAAAAAAAGTCTTAATTTTGCCCCCCCTGGCATGAAGAGCTACTCTCCCTTTACCAGCAATATTAGGGGGAGAAATCGGCCCAGACTTCATGAGGCTGAGATTCCGAGCTCTTCTGCCGAAGAAGTGTACTTCACTCCCTCTTTTTGCAATTGACGATTTCGGAAGAACTGCCCAGATCCAGCCAAGATGTTCCTCTTTGCCACCAAAACCAAGACCCCCATCAGCACCTACACGGACTCCTACCGGCCTCCGAACACCATGAAGAAGGCCTTTGAGGAGGCGCCGATGACCCTCTGGAGCGAGAATAAGTTTGTGACCCAGGTAAGTCTAACTGTTGTGACCCAGACTTGAGCAGGTAGAATAGAATAGAATAGAATAGAATTTTATTGGCCAAGTGTGATTGGACACACAAGGAATTTGTCTTGGTGCATATGCTCTCAGTGTACATAAAAGAAAAGATACGTTCATCAAGGTACAACATTTAGAACACAATTGATGGTCAATATATCAATATAAATCATAAGGATTGCCAGCAACAAGTTATAGTCATACAGTCATAAGTGGAAAGAGATTGGTGATGGGAACTATGAAACGATTAATAGTAGTGCAGATTCAGTAAATAGTCTGACAGTGTTGAGGGAATTATTTGTTTAGCAGAGTGATGGCCTTCGGGGAAAAACTGTTCTTGTGTCTAGTTGTTCTGTTGTTCAGTGCTCTATAGCGTCGTTTGAGGGTAGGAGTTGAAACAGTTTATGTCCAGGATGCGAGGGGTCTGTAAATATTTTCACGGCCCTCTTTTTGATTCGTGCAGTATACAGGTCCTCAATGGAAGGCAGGTTGGTAGCAATTATTTTTTCTGCAGTTCTGATTAGGTAGCAACAAACACAGTCCTGAATGAAAATAAACTTTATTCAAGCAGCTGGGAATTGACCCATTCCCAGCGTCGTGAAACTCAAAAGAAAGCAAAGGCTTCCCACACAAAACAGTCTGTCATTATTTCCATCCTGGTCCAATTTAGATCATTGCCAAAGTCCTTTGCAGATAAGCGTCTCGAGCAGAGAATGGAGAGCTGCCAAGGTCTTCTCAGAGAAACATCCGGAGCAGAGAATGGGACGAGCGCAGCTCCAACGTTGTTTTCCGGCAAACTGAGACACCGATGTTGGTCTCCTTTTAAGCCTTATGGGAGGGGCCAATCATCTCTTGGCCCTACCCCTGAGGTGACCTCTCTGCTTGAGCTGCTCCTGCCTCTTGGCAGCTCTTCTCATTCGGGCATTAGGGACAGGCTCCCCCAGTTCCTCCTCCTCCTCCTCGCTACTCTCGGCCTCTGGAGGCTCTGGAGTCCACACCCCATTTCTCAATGGCCCTGGCCTCGCCTCCGCCTCATCACTGTCCAATTCCGCCACCAGCACCGTAGGCTGCTGACGGACCACAACACTAACGTGCATGAGACTGGGAGGCCAGGAAGTTGTGGTCCCACCCTATCTGGAGGGTGGCCCTTGAGAAGGTAGCGAGAAGATTCCTTCTACGATGGTGGAATGCAACCAGAGCCAGTAGGGTAGGACCACTGGGTCATTCTAAGGTCATCAAGCTCAGAAGGTCAGCCAGATCTCTCTCATTGTTGTATCTGCGCCCCCCAAGCTGGCCCTCCTGCCAGAAAGTGACTTGGAGCCGGGCCTGCTGCCAGAAAGTGAATTGGACAGTGAGGGGGAAGGGCCATCAGGACTTACCTCGGGAGCACCAGTTTCCTGGCTCAGCTCCAGGAGCCAGAAATAGGCCAGGTGGAAGAGATAACGAGGCCTCCATCCCCTGACTCTTTCCCCCCCCAGGCCATGCCTGCAGACCCAGCTGACGGCAATCAGGCTTGGTTGAACCCTAGGTTTCGTAGGCAGGAGAGGAGGGAACAACAGAAGCAAGGGTGGGGCAGGCCTAGGAAGTGCTAGTCATGGAGCCACACCCCACAGGATATAAAAGGCAGCGAGAGCTGCTGTGTCTCTTTGTAACAGGTGAAGTTTGTTCCTGGGTGACTCACCAGCATCGTGGAAGATAACGGAGGCTCTTGGCAGACGCTGGCTATTCTGCTGCCAGAGCTGATAGTGCCGGCTAATTAAGCCATCACTCGGACGGAGGCGAGGGACGACAGAACACTCATGCTTTCTTTCCTGGCCAACACAAAATAAGGAGAGTTGTTGTGTGGGGTCCTTGGTGCACCCTGAGTTCGGTTGTTTTTTTGCAGACATTTTTATTAACCCAACTAGGTAACATCATCAATCCTGGAAGGTGACGTTACCAAGTTAAATAATGAAACATCTGCAAGAAACAAACGAGCTCAGAGAACACCACAGACCTCACAGTCCTCCTCTTCCTCCTCCTCCTCCATTCCACACAAACCCCAGTCCCTCCTAGCACTGATTATGTTACCTAGTATGGTAATCAAATGTCTGCATGAAAGCAACCAAGCTCAGAGACCATCAAGGATACCACAATGATTGTCGTTGTCATCTTCCTTCTCCTCCTCCTCCTTCTCTCTGCAAACCCCTCCTAGCATTGATGATGTTGCCTAGTTTGGTAATGACACATCTGCAAGAAAACAACCAAGTTCAAAGAGCACCAAGGTCAGCTCAATCCTCCTCCTCCTCCTCCTCCTCTTCACAAACCCCATTCTCTTCTACCACTGATGATGTTACCTAGTTGGGCAATGAAAGGCCTGCAAGAAAACCACCAAGCTCAGAGACCACCAAGCACCTCACAGTCCTCTCATCTACTTCCTCCTCCTCCTCCTCCACTTTGCAACCCCACCTCCTAGCACTGATAATGTTACCTGGTTGGGTCATGAAACAGATGCAAGAAAACCACCCAGGTCAGAGAGCACCAGGGACTCCAGAGTTCAACTCTAAGCTACAAATATTCTCTTCTATTGAGAGTTATTAAGACATTTCCTCCTATTAAACCTTGAGTGTACTGTATTTTGCTTCTGGTACTCAGCATAGGTTCAGGATTATGGGTATTGAAGTCCAAGACCTGTGGACCATGCCTGGCTGAGAAAGGCTGTTCAAGCTTATATATCAAAATAAGGGAGATGGAAGGGACCTTGGAGGTCTTCTAGTCCAACCCACTGCTCAAGCAGGAGACCTTATACCATTCCAGACAAATGGTTGTCCAATCTCTTCTTGAAAACCTCCAGAACTTTTCCAACTCTGTGTGTTGGGAGGGCAAAGAAGTCAAGATGGCAGCCACGAGCCTACAATTAAAAGTCATGCCTTTTTTTGTGTGCATACAATTATGCATATTAAAAAAAACCAGATGAGGCTTTGATGGTATGGAAGTAGTCCCCATCTTGACTTTGGAGCAGTAGTGAAATCCAAATTTTTTTATGACCGGTTCTGTGGACGTGGCTTGGTGGGCGTGGCAGGGATGGTATACTGCAAAATCTCCATTCCCTCTCCACTCCTGGGGGGGAAGGATATTGCAAAATCCCCATTCCCACCCCACTCCTGGGGGAAGGATATTGCAAAATCCCCATTCCTACCCCACTCCTGGGGGAAGGATACTGCAAAATCTCCATTCCCATCCCACTCCAAGGGAAGGATACTGCAAAATCTCCATTCCCACCCCACTCCTGGGGGAAGGATATTGCAAAATACCCATTCCCACCCTACTCCTGGGGGAAGGATACTGCAAAATACCCATTTCTACCCCACTCCAGGGGAAGGATACTGCAAAAACTCCATTCCCACCCCACTCTGGGGCCAGCCATTTGCCGGTTCTCCAAACTACTCAAATTTTCCACTACCGGTTCTCCAGAACCTGTCAGAACCTGCTGGATTTCACCCCTGCTTTGGGGGCCTCCACCCTCCACCAGACCCCCCCTGAGAATCCCAACCGTGTCAGGATTCAGCATTTCAAAAAACATCCACTTTCCCAGGAAGAAAGTACCTGGATGAAGCTGTCTATCTAGACCCATTCCAGTCCGGCTTCCGACCCGGATACAGCACGGAGACAGCTTTGGTCGCGTTGGTGGATGATCTCTGGAGGGCCAGAGACAGGGGTCATTCCTCTGCCCTGGTCCTATTAGACCTCTCAGCGGCTTTCGATACCATCGACCATGGTATCCTGCTGCGCCGGTTGGGGGGGTTGGGAGTGGGAGGCACCGTTTATCGGTGGTTCTCCTCCTATCTCTCTGACCGGTCGCAGACGGTGTTAACGGGGGCAGAGGTCGACCGCGAGACACCTCAATTGTGGGGTGCCGCAGGGGTCAATTCTCTCGCCCCTCCTGTTCAACATCTATATGAAGCCGTTGGGTGAGATCATCAGTGGCTTCGGGGTGAGATACCAGCTGTACGCTGATGATACTCAGCTGTACTTTTCCACCCTGGGCCACCCCAACGAAGCGGTCGAAGTGCTGTCCCGGTGTTTGGAAGCCGTACGGGTCTGGATGTGGAGGAACAGGCTCAAGCTCAATCCCTCCAAGACGGAGTGGCTGTGGATGCCGGCACCCCAGTACAGTCAGCTGCAGCCGCAGCTGGCTGTTGGGGGCGAGTTATTGGCCCCAACGGAGAGGGCGCGCAACTTGGGTGTTCTCCTGGATGCACGGCTGTCGTTCGAAGATCATCTGACGGCCGTCTCCAGGAGAGCCTTTCACCAGGTTCGCCTGGTTCGCCAGTTGCGCCCCTTCCTTGATCGGGATGCCTTATGCACGGTCACTCATGCTCTCGTTACCTCCCGCCTGGATTATTGCAATGCTCTCTACATGGGGCTCCCCTTGAGATGCACTCGGAGGCTTCAGTTGGTCCAGAATGCAGCTGCGCGGGTGATAGAGGGAGTCTCACGTAGCTCCCATGTGACACCTCTCCTGCGCAGGCTGCACTGGCTTCCTGTTGCCTTTCGGGTGCATTTCAAGGTTTTGGTTACCACCTTTAAAGCGCTCCATGGCTTGGGACCTGGGTACTTACGGGACCGCCTGCTGTTACCCCATGCCTCCCACCGACCCGTACGCTCGCACAGAGAGGGACTTCTCAGGGTGCCGTCTGCCAGACAATGTCGGCTGGCGGCCCCCAGGGGAAGATCCTTCTCTGTGGGGGCCCCTACTCTTTGGAATGAACTTCCCCCTGGTTTACGTCAAATACCTGACCTCCAGACTTTTCGCCGAGAACTGAAAACATATCTGTTTGTTTGTGCGGGGCTTTCTTAAATTGTCTAGTTTTAAATTTTAAATTTCTTTTTAGTTTTAACTTGGGGTCTTTTAGATTTTTAACTATTTTAATTTCGGCCACACTGTATAATAAGTTTTTAAATTTATTTTTAACTGTACATTGTTTCTTTTTTACTTTGGCTGTACACTGCCCTGAGTCCTTCGGGAGAAGGGCGGTTTATAAATCTAATAAAATAAATAAATAAATAAGGAATAAATAGAGGAAATTGCTGGAATTGGCTTCAAAGCAACCGGCTCTCTCGGTTCCCAAGTCATGCTTGTGAAAAGAGCGACCTCTGTTGGCCAGGATGTGCATCTCAGCCTTCCCCAACTTGGCCAGCTGGGATGAACTGGGGTTATCGTTGGCCCAGTTCCCCACCTGGAGGCTGCTAACCTGTAAACAATATTAATTTTGGACAGAGGCGACCCAGGTTTATCCTGATCACTCAAAGGAAGCCTGAAATTCCAGGTACTTTGTGGGTTTTGCACAACATTGGCTTGTGACGCACACAGGTGAGAGAGATGAAACGAATGCAGAGCTAACAATATTGGCCAAGCAGAGGCCAAACCCTCCATGGAGTGCAGTGATCTCTGCCTCCAAGCAGTTGGCTCCTTAATTCAGATGGAAGAGGTTTATATACTGGGTCATGAAACAAACATGACCTAGTATATAAACAAACCGTCAAATTCAGAGAGGAGTAAGGACCCCACACTCCTTTTCCTCCTCCCCCTCCTCTCTGCAAACTGACCTTGTAGCACTGATGAAGTTATGTGGTTGGGTAATGAAACATCTGCAAGAAAACAGTCAAATTCAGAGAGCACAAAGGACCCCACAGTTGTTTTCTCCTCCTCCTCCTCCTCTCCGCAACTCGCCCTCTCTTCTAGCACTGATGCTATTACCTAGTTGGGTCATGAAACGTCTAGAAGAAAACAACCAATGGGATCCTGCAGTTTTCTAGGATGAGACTTTTGGCTCCCAGCAATGGACTTGCAATGAGATGGAGGGTCTGGAAGGTGTTTACCTGAGGTCCAGATCCCACAAGCATATTTTTACATGCTGACATATTCTCTTTGAACTAGTCTTTGAACTGCAGAAGTTGTGAATGCTCCAACACTGGAAATTTTTAAGAAAATGTTGGATAGCCATTTGTCTGAAATGGTGTAGGGTTTCCTGCCTGGGCAGGGGGTTGGACTAGAAGACCTCCAAGGTCCCTTCCAACTCTGTTGTTATGTTATGTTATGTTATGTTATGTTATGTTATGTTATGTTATGTTATGTTATGTTATGTTATGTTATGTTATGTTATGTTATGTTATGTTATGTTATGTTATGTTATGTTATGTTATGTTGTGTTGTGTTGTGTTGTGTTGTGTTGTGTTGTGTTGTGTTGTGTTGTGTTGTGTTATGTCAAAATAAATAAATACGGCTCATCCTTAACTTATTGTTTGGATTTACGGCAACCTCAGAAAGCCGTTGTAAAATGTTGTGCTGCCCTCATGGTCCCATGACCAAATTTTGACAACCAGTTCACAATTACTGGCAAAAAACCCACCCGTTCCGGAGAATGGGTTCGCACTTATGACCACATGACTCAGACTTACAGCTGTGGGATTTGTTATCATGACCACCATAAAAATGGTTGTAAAACAGTCTGGTCACTTGTGTGCTTTGACTTCTAACTGTCATGACTTACAACCCAAATTTCGGTCCCAATTGCTGTTGTAATTTGAGAACTAGCTATATTTACTGTTTTACTGTTTCAGTGGTGTATAATTCTATTTTTATTACGTGGTAAGCCACCCTGAGTTGTGGGATAGAGAGATCACCAGTGTATAAATTGAGTAAATGAATAGATAAATAAAATTACAGCAGGTGTAAAATAACAACTTAGTTTTCAAACATTAAAAAGTCCCTTGGAGTTGAGCAGTTTATAAATGCAAATGAATGAATGAGTGAGTGAATGAATTTCATACATATAGAATTATATCATCCAATCCAGGGATAATGAGCCCATTCAAAGCCAAAAGCATACATTTCGATTTTTTAGAAAAATAAAATTTTATTGGAAGTTTTAAAGGGAACACAAAACACAAAGGGAACACAAAACTAGTCACACCAACTAGTTACAAAATAGAGAGACCGAAGAAACAGAGAGAAGGAACAAGGAAAACACAAAAGGGCAGTAAGAAATAAAAAGAAATTTTTGAAAGCTTCCCATTTTCTCTGCAGCTATGCTTTTAAAATTACCTCTTACTCTGTGATTACTAAAAGATGCTCCAAGCTTTTTCTATTATCCATTTTTTTCCTGATCATTAAAACCACATGCATTCAGTTTTGGTCGCCACGATGTAAAAAAGATGTTGAGACTCTAGAAAGAGTGCAGAGAAGAGCAACAAAGATGATTAGGGGACTGGAGGCTAAAACATATGAAGAACGGTTGCAGGAACTGGGTATGTCTAGTTTAATAAAAAGAAGGACTGGGGAGACATGATAGCTGTGTTCCAATATCTCAGGGGTTGCCACAAAGAAGAGGGAGTCAAACTATTCTCCAGAGCACCTGAGGGTAGAACAAGAAGCAATGGGTGGAAACTGATCAAGGAAAGAAGCAACTTAGAACTAAGGAGAAATTTCCTGACAGTTAGAACAATTAATCAGTGGAACGACTTGCCTGCAGAAGTTGTGAATGCTCCAACACTGGAAATTTTTAAGAAAATGTTGGATAACCATCTGACTGAGATGATGTAGGGTTTCCTGCCTGGGCAGGGGGTTGGACTAGAAGGCCTCCAAGGTCCCTTCCAACTCTGTTGTTGTTACTTGTTACAAAGGAATTTTTTCTCCCTGCTATTTCAAGCCAAAATAGCCTATAAGGTTTTTCCATAAATGTAGAAAGATTAGCATATTTTTTTCAGTCCAAAATTTAAACGGATTATCTTTTTACTGTCCTTCTAGTAGTTCAATAAATTCTAATTTGTCATAAAGCAATAAGATACAAGTTACCGATTCACCCTTCCAGGTAGTCCTTGGTTTACAACCACCCGTTTAGTGACCGTTCAAAGTTATAACGGCACTGAAAAAAAATGACCGTTTTTCACACTTAACGACCATTGCAGCCATCCCCACGGTCATGTGAACAAAATTCAGATGCTTGGCAACTGTTTCATATTTATGACCGTTGTAGCGTCCAGGGGTCACATGTGGAGGAGGACTGTGCGGTCCTTTATGCTCTCTGAGATTGTTGTTTTCGTGCAGATGTTTCAAAACCCGACAACATAATTAGTGCTAGAAGTGTGTGGTGTTGGAGGAGGAGGAGAAGGAGGAGGAGGAGGAAAAAGAACTGTGGGGTCCTTAATGCTCTCTAACCTTTGTTGTTTTCTTGTAGACATTTCATGACCCATCTAGGTAACATCATCAGTGCTAGAAGGAAGTAGGATTTAGGGAGGAAGAGGAGGAGGAGGAGGAGGAGTGAGTGGTCCTTGATCACTGAGCTTAGCTGTTTTCTGGCAGAAATTTCAATACCCAACTAGGGAACACCATCAGTGTTACTGTGAGTAGTATTACCGATACTACTGTAGCCCTGATGATGTTCCCTAGTTGGGTATTGAAATGTCTATCAGGAAATCCCCACAGTTCAACCCTGAGCTACAAATATTCTCTTCCCTGGATAAACCTTCCGGACCTTCCTTACAGCAGCCAGTTATGGAAGGATGACATCCTCTTTGCACAGGGAAGCAACCCAAGAGGGCGGAGCTTGGATGGGGGTACCCAGATCCAGAAGACGGGGCTCCCCAGGGAAAGCCCCTGGCCTTCCCACCCTCCTCCCTACACTCTTTTCTGCTCCCCTGTATTATGGCTGCTCTCCGTGACTGTGACATCACAGCTGAGGTTGACCCCGGTGTAAGGCTGAGCTTGGAGGGCCATCAGCAGCCAGTAGTTGCTTGTTAGTAGATACAAAGAGTCCCCCTTTTTATTTTCTTATCAGCCGAAAGTGGGGGTGAAGGTGCAACTTTCGCCCCAAACCCCTTTTGATAGGCAATCGAGAGAGCTCTAGAGAATTAGGTTGACGTCCAAGGCAGCACTTTTGAAGGAGACCCATTTGGAACCATGTTCATCTTTGCGCATAAAACCGAAACGCCACTCAGCACCTACACGGACTCCTATCGGGTGCCGGTGGCTAGGAAACACATCTATGAGGAGCCTTCTGTCCAGGAATGGACCCCAAATGAACATATCACAAAGGTAATCCGCTCTGGGGACAAATCTCTAAAAAGCAGGGGTGAAATGCTCCCGGTTCGGACCGGATCGCCCCATCCGGTAGCGATGGTGGCGGGGGGTGCGGAGAACCGGTAGCAAAAATCCCTGTGTCCCGTCCCCCCCACATGCCCAACTGAGCCGCGTGATCGTCAGAGCCTTTTTTTTTTTTTTTACTTTTAAAAGCATTTTTTAAAAGGTAAAAGAGCTGAAGCCTGCTAGGCAAAAAATGGGGGCGGGGGATCTGTTTGAGAGAGAGAGAGAGAGAGAAGGAAGGAAGGAAGGAAGGAAGGAAGGAAGGAAGGAAGGAAGGAAGGAAGGAAGGAGGAGGAGGAGGAGGAGGGAGGAGGAGGAGGAGGAGGAGGAGGGAGGGAGGGAGGAAAAGGGACCTTTCGCCGTGAATTAAAAACTTATTTATTTATCCAAGCGGGACTGGCTTGATTTTTAAATTTTCAAATTTTTAATTTTTAGTAATTTTATATGGGGTATTTTAGTCTAGGTCAATTTGACGGTTTTAATTTGGCCATTATTGAATATGTATTTTAATTGATATTTTAATTTTGTAGATTTAATTGTTTTAACCTTGGCTGTACACCGCCCTGAGTCCTTCGGGAGAAGGGCGGTATAAAAATTTAAATAAATAAATAATAAAGTAAATAAATAAAAGGAGAAGAAGGAAGGACTACAAACCTGGCACTAGACGTAGCTTCAGAGGATAAATCCAGGGCTGGAAGACACCTGGAGGTCATCCAGTCCAACCCTGCTCCAGCAGGACATTGTTAGTGAGTTTCTGTCGTTTGATCTCCCAGTTGCATAGCCACCCCCACCCAGTCACATGACCACGCCCACCAAGCCACGCCCACCAAGCCACGCCCACAGAACCGGTAGGAAAGAAATTTAGATTCCACCACTGCTAGAAAGGACGGGTGGAGATAAGGATAGTGAAGGACTCCTAAATGTCAGATTAAAACTGAAGCAGGAGGATTGAGGGCTGGTTTCTAACTAATTGTTCCCACCATTAGAGTTTGGAGATGTGTGCATTGGTTGGAGCCAACTCATAGGACCTTCTCCCAGTCACCAAGACTCTGAAGGGCTGGTTGGAAAAAAAAGAACAGAATAACAGAGTTGGAAGGGACCTTGGAGGTCTTCTAGTCCAGCCCCCTGCTCAAACAGGAGACCCTATGCCGTTTCAGATAAATGGTTGTCCAATCTTTTCTTGAAAGCCTCCAGTGATGGAGCACCCACAACCTCTGGATGGCAAGTCATTCCGTGGATTAATTGTTAACAGAATAACAAAGTTGGAAGGGACCTTGAGGTCTTCTAGTCCAGCCCCCTGCTCAAACAGGAGACCCTATGCCGTTTCAGATAAATGGTTGTCCAATCTTTTCTTGAAAGCCTCCAGTGATGGAGCACCCACAACCTCTGGATGGCAAGTCATTCCGTGGATTAATTGTTAACAGAATAACAAAGTTGGAAGGGACCTTGGAGGTCTTCTAGTCCAACCACTTGCTCGAGCAGGAGATGCCATACCATTCCAGACAAGTGGCTGTCCAATCTCTTCTTAAAAACTTCCAGTGATGGAGCACCTACAACAGGGGTGTCAAACTCAAGGGCCCGGGGGCTGGCTCCTCCTGTTGCTCTGCCTCACTACTGTCAGCATCTGGAGGCTCCGGAGTCCACACCTCACTCCCAGATGGCCCTGGCCCCACCTCTGCCTCCGACGCAGAGCCCTCATCCGGGCCTTCCCCAACCTCCAGGACTTGCCCATGTTCTTCCTCAGCCTCATCGCTGTCCGACTCCACAACACAGTCAAGGGCCACCTCTGCCTCTTGATGGCTCGTGTGAAGTACATACATCAAGATCTCAGACCTGTAAAAAGGCTCGGAGGTGACCTTGGAGAAACCATGCAGAGATGGTTACTACAACACTTAGCCAAACATACTTCAAGCCAAGGAAACCAGGGTTAGCTCCACCCTAATCCCCTGGGGGTGATAAGAGGAACAGACGGGAAATCACAGTCAGAACTTTCAAGATTCTGTTACCACAAGCTACCTCCATAGTTCCTTCCTGACGTGTAGAATTGGTTTTCCTGGTCTTTGCTACCTGGAAGAGCTGACAATCCTTCACAACTGTGTGTCTCCTAGCTGCCTTCCCTTCACAGTGGAGAGGTTGTGAAGATAGAGATGTAGGGTCCTTGGTGCTCCTGAGGTTGGTGGTTTTCTTGCAGGCTTTTCATGACCCGACTAATCACAGGGAGGTTTGTAGGGAGGAGGAGGACTGTGGGGTCCTTGGTGCTCTGGTTATTTTCTTGTGGATGTTTCAGGACCCAACCAGGTAACATCTTCAATGCTAGAAGAAAGGGGGTCTGCAGAGAGGAGGAGGAGGAGGAGGAGGAACAGGAACTGTTTAGTCCTTGGTGCTCTCCGAACTTGGTTCTTTTCTTGCAAACATTTTATTACCCAACTAGATAACATCATCAGTGCTAGAAGGGAGTGTAGGTTTTGCTCTCTGCTTATATATATAAGTGGCTGGCCCTGTTTGATGGTTGCTTGATTAAACTGTTGCTTACAGTGTGATTGTTGGTCTGAGTTGGCAGTGAGATATGGTTTAATTCTTAACATTCAAGAAGTGAACCAAGTCTAATATTAATCTTGGTGTTAATCTTTGCCCCTGTCAATTGCTGGTGAGGAGCTGGTTTTTTTGTTTCCTTTTTTGGCTTTTCGACTGACTCTTTTGAATGGTGTGTAAATGTTATTTATCTCTCTGTGCCTGTTGATGGCTGAGTGCCAGTCTTCCTCGAATTCTCTAGTTTTAGGTTGAGAAACTATAGTTTCTAAGTCAGAACGCATGATGAAAAATCAGAAGACATGATCAAAACTGCACAAACACATCGACAGAGTTCACCATAACTTCAACTAGGAAACCATGAGCATCTGAGAGCAAGTTAATCTCACAGTTCAACTCCCGAGCTACAAATATTCTCTTCCATTGGTACTTTTAGGATTTTCACGTCATTCTTCAGGTGCCTCGCAGGAATACCTTAGAGGAGGGGAGGGCACTTGTAGGGTAGAATTTTTTCTTTACTAATGTTATATTCAGTTAAAACTATGGTGAAGTCTCTCCATGTGTCCTGCAATTAAAATTCCCCATGCTGGCTGAGGAATTCTGGGAGTTGAAGTCCACCCATCTTATACTTGCTAAGGTTGAGACACGTTGAACTAGACCTCCAAACATTGAGAGAGGGGAACTCCAGCCAGAAGTATTCTAGGAATTGAAGTCCACGGATGCTGGCTGGGGAATTCTGGGAGTTGAAGTCCGCCCATGTTAAACTTGCCATGGTTTGAGAAATGCTGCACTAGACTTTCAAATGTGGAGAGAGTGGGATCCAGCCAGTGGAATTCTGGGAGTTGAAGTCCACTCATCTTAAACTTGCCAGGGTTTGAGAAATGCTGGACTAGTCCAGAGGTGGGTTTCAACAGGTTCTGACAAGTTCTGGAGAACCGGTAGCGGAAATATTGAGTAGTTCGAAGAACCGGTAGTAAAAATTATAACTGGCCCCGCCCCCACTTATTCTCTGCCTCCTGAGTCCCAGCTGATTAGGAGGAAATGGGGATTTTGCAGTAACCTTCCCCTGGAGTGGGGAGGGAAAGGATATTTTGCAGTATCCTTCCCCTGCCATGCCCATTAAGCCACACCCATCAAGCCACACTCACAGAACCACTAGTAAAAAAATTTGAAACCCACCACTGGACTAGTCCTCCAAATATTGCGAGAGTGGGACCAGCCAGCAGGATTCTGGGAGTTGAAATCCACAGGTGCTGGCTGGGGAATTCTGGGGGTTGAAGTCCACTCATCTTAAACTTACCAGAGTTGAGACACATTGAACTCGACCTCCAAACATGGAGAGGGTGAGACCAAGCGAGCAGAATTCTGGGCCTTGATGACTGGGGAATTCTGGGAGTTGAAGTCCAAGTCTATGTTAAATTTACCAAGGTTGTGCAACCTTGTAGAGCAGTAGAGGAGAAACAGGGTGTCCTACCAACTCTACAATTCTAGGCACCTACATTTCCTGCTCGAGAGGTTGTCCTCACAGAAATGATTCCTCCAGGGTTACCCAAAGACTCCTTCCTCATCTCGATTTGCTCCCCTTCCTGTCCGCAGGGTTTGACCATACCCAGAGTGGACCATCCGATTGACCAAGCCCACCTGGAGAAGATGGTGAAAAGGGCAGTCCAGGAGTACTCCTACAAGAACTCGCTAGAACCAACGGCCTACCGGCCATACAAATATTGGGTGTCCCGCGAAGAAGGTACTTGTTCTGTCTCCTTCCCCACTTCGGAGTAACGAGCTGGCCTTTGGCCAGTAGATTCACGGCTCTTATCAGTCCTGGCAGAGAAATCGCAGCTGCCTGCCAAAGTTCAAACAAATGACTCACGTAGCAAGACTTTCAGCTCTTTTTGAAACGGATCAGCTACTCTTTTGCTTCCCGTGGAGTGAGAGCAGTCCCAAAGCTCCTTATATATCCTGTGGGGTGGGGCTCCTGCCCCACCCTTCCTTTTGATGACGCCACCTCTCTAATCTTCTGAAGTGCGGGTCAAGCCAAGCTTGATTATTATTATTATCAGCTGGGTCTGAAGGCGTAGCCTGGGGAAGGGAGGAATCAGGGGATGACGGCCTCATTACCTCCTCCGACTGGTCTGGTTCTGGCTCCTGGAGCCGAGCCAAAGGAATGGGTGCTCCTGAGGTAAGCCTTACCAGCCCTTCCCCCTCACTCTCGGAGTCACTTTCAGGCATGGGGCCAGGTTCGGGGGCTAGAGTCACAACAGTACTCAAGTTGTCTTTTTTTGGCCTCTGTTTACACCATGACAGAGGTAGTCTTCAATTTATGACTGTAATTGGGACCAGGATTTCTGTTGTTAAGCAAAGCAGTTGTTAAGTGAGTCATGACCAGTTTTTCGATCTTTTATTGCCACAGTTGTTAAGCGAATCACTGCAATTAAGTGAATCAAGTGGTCGTGAAGTAAATCCAACTTGACTTTGTTCGTCGGAAGCCAGCTGAGAAGGTCACGAATGGGGAATTCTGGGAATTGAAGTCCACCCATCTCAAACCTTGCCAGCTGAGGAATTCTGGGAATTGAAGTCCACCCATCTTCAAGCTTGCCGGCTGGGGAATTCTGGGAATTGAAGTCCACCCATCTCAAACCTTGCCAGCTGAGGAATTCTGGGAATTGAAGTCCACCCATCTTCAAGCTTGCCAGCTGGGGAATTCTGGGAATTGAAGTCCACAGTTCGTAAAGGCCCATAGTTGTCAACCCCTTGTACCTGCAGCTCTCTGGCCCAGCCAGATGTTGGGAGTTTTCTTCCCTGGTGAGAATTCACAGCTAGAAAGGATTTCCCAGCATTTGTCAGCCCTGATAAATTTGGAGAGTTTTCGGGTGAAGCAAAGACTACGCGGTTTCTATTATTGTAGCACTTAACGAATCCTGAATCACGGAGCTCGGATCTGCCGTGCGATGAATCCATTTGATCCCAGCCTGTTCTAATTGTGGCTGACATTTTTTTTTGTTGTTTTTTTTTACATTTATACCCCGCCCTTCTCCGAAGACTCAGGGCGGCTTACAATGTATAAGGCGATTTCAAAGTCTGTTGTCACGAAACATTTGGGGGCGATCTTTGTCTACTTTTAGCAGCCGAAAGACGGAAAGAAACGGCTGCCTTAGCTGAAAGAGCAGAAGGAAGAACGCACAAGAAATAACAACTTACAATGATTCATTTAGTGAAAACCCTCCTTTCTCTTCCAAACCCAGAAAAATTCAACCCAGTGTTCGTCGGCAACGACAGATACGCAACGTGGAGGACTGGACCGTACAACAGCGCAGCCTGGAACCGATATACCACGTACCTGCCACGGATCCCCAGGGTAAGCCAGGGCTGGGTTTTTCCAGGAGTGGGGAAGAGGTTAAGAAATGGTTGGGGGTTCAGGGGGGAATCTTATCCTGCGGTGGGTGGGGGGGCGCAATGCATAGGAAATCTCCACTTGGTTGTCTTTTAAGCATGGCTCCAGGTGTCCCAAAGGTGCTTTTTCAAGCGGCAACTGAACTTTCTGGTTTTTCTTTGAAGACGTTTTGCTTCTCATCCAAGAAGCTTCTTCAGCTTTGGCTGGATGGTGGCGAAGGGAAGGATTTACACTCCTTGCAGACAGCTGGTCATTTGCATCCTTTTAGTGGGTCATTGTGGCCACTTGGAGGTTCATCTGTGTCCTCAGGATCACCTGAGTGGTGCAAATGGTTCCTGTAGTCTGCAGTTTTTCTCTCTGGGAATCCATTCCTCCTCCCACACCATTCAAAGGGTCTTCATCCCAAATTGTGTAGCTCAAAGTCTGTAGAGATTCTCAGTCCTCCAAGTCATGGTTGTCCCAAAGGTGCTTTTTCAGGAGGCAATTAAACTTTGTTTTTTCTTTTGAAGACATTTCACTTCTCATTCAAAAAGCTTCTTCGATTTTGACTGGGTGGTGGGGAATGGAAGGATTTTATATTCCTTGCAGACAGCCGGTCATTTGCATCCTTTTTAGAGAGTCATTGAGGCCACTTGGAGGTTTGTCTGTGTCCTCGGGGTCACCTGAGTGGTGCAAATTGGTGTGGAGCCTTCTTGGAACTTCACACCAATTCACACCCATTTGCACCACTCAGGTGACCTTGAGGACCCAGACAAACCTCCAAGTGGCCTCCGGGACTCTCTAAAAGGTTGCAAATGACCAGCTGTCTTCAAGGAGTATAAATCCGTGGCAGGAAAGGTCGTAAAATGGAGCAAAATTGCTTAGCAATGGAAATTTAGGGGCTCAGTTGTGGTTGTAAGGCGAGGACTACTGTATCCTGTTTTAGGACTCTGATTTAATTGCTGATATATTTTTCTTCGTAAACTACCCCGGAACTTCCTACATTTGAGGAGTGGGCTGTGCAAATTTTAATGACATCACGTTTTGAAAATGGAATCAGCTGCCTGGGGAATTCTGGGACTTGAAGTTTTTTTTTTTTTATTTGCATTTATATCCCGCCCTTCTCCAAAGACTCAGGGCGGCTTACACTATGTCAAGCAATAGTTTCATCCATTTGTATATTATATACAAAGTCAACTTTTATTGCCCCCAACAATCTGGGTCCTCATTTTACCTACCTTATAAAGGATGGAAGGCTGAGTCAACCTTGGGCCTGGTGGGGCTCGAACCTGCAGTAATTGCAAGCAGCTGCTGTTAATAACAGACTGTCTTACCAGTCTGAGCCACAGAAGTCCACCCATCTTAAAGTTGTTGAGCCTGAGAAACACCAACCTAAAATTAAGGCAGGACTCCATCACAAATCTTTTGAAATTCGGCTCTGGAGTTCTGGCCATCCGTCTTCTTTCCAGCAGAAACAGATTTACCTGTTGCACATTTGCCTTTCAGGAGGCTGGCATGGATGCCATTCTGCGTGGGATGCCCATGGAGTATCCCCCGAAGCCTGAGCGACTCAACAATTACGGTACCTGAAGCTTCCCTCTCTCACCTCAATGTAGGCATAAGATAGCTACCCAATCTGGGCTACAAAGGGTCCTTGGTGCTCTCTGAGCTTGGTTGCTTTCTTGCAGACGTTTCATGACCCAACTAGGTAACATCATCAGCGTTGAAGGGAATGGGGTCTGCTCTCTGTTGATATACAAGCCCCTTCTAGCAGTGATGATGTTACCTAGTTGGGTCATGAAAGGTCTGCAAGAAAACAACCAAACTCAGAAAGAACCAAGGATCCCACAATCCTCCTCCCCATCCCATCCCCGTCCTCCCCCTCCTCCTCCTCCTTTTCAACCCTGAGCTATAAATATTCTCCTTTATTGGTAATCTGAAAACATAGTTTTGAGATTATAGTCTTGAGATTTGAGATTACAGTCTTGAGCCTTCAGGTTTGGTGAATTTTAGGGGACAGTAGGCTAAAATATATGAAGAATAGTTGTAAGAATTTGGTATGTCTAGTTTAGGGGGTTGCCGCAAAGAAGACGGGGTCCATCTATTCTCCAAAGCACCTGAAGGCAGGATAAGAAGCAACGGATGGAAACTAACCAAGGAGAGAAGCAACTTGGAATTAAGGAGAAATTTCTTGACAGCGGAGAATTAACCAGTGGAACAGCTTGCCACCAGAAGTTGTGGCTGCTCCATCACTGGAGGCTTTTAAGAAGAGACTGGACAGCCATTTGCCTGAAATGGTATAGGGTTTCCTCCTTGAGCAGGGGGTTGGACTAGAAGACCTCCAAGGTCCCTTCCAACTCTGTTATTCTATTATTCTGAATGTTTTGTTTTTTTTCATAAAAAAGTTTTATTTTTACAATCATATCAAACACCCATCCAATGTACAGTTATATACAATTAGTCGGGCTTGCCCAGTCACCCCCCCCCCTTTTTAACACTCTTCCCTCTTCTACCTTCTTCTACTTTCCAGACTTTCCTCCCCTTCTCTTATCTACATCCTCTCCTCCTTCCACCCTACACCTTCCTTCTCCCTCTTCTACCCCTCTTCCTTCCTCTTCTCCCTCTTCTACCCCTCTTCTCCTCTTTCCTACCTCCTACTCTCTCTTTTCTCCCTCCCATCGTTCTAAAATGGTAACTGGGCAGACCCGACCCTACATTAATTATATTTATACATCTTCAATAATCCCTGTACATTAACCATCACTCCATCCTCTACCCTCAACCCCCCAATTCCCCTCCCCCTTATCCCCCACCCCCCACCCCGACTTCCCAGAACAAAATGCAGGGTATCAAAACTAACAATCATAATCCAAAATAATTCCTAAATTATAATCTCTAGTCACTCCACACATAATCACACTCTCAATTCCCCTCTCCTTCTCTATTATTCTGAATGCTGAGTTCACAAATTTTGCATTCCGAGAAGGGGTGCTTCCTGAGTCAATCGATTGGAATAGAGCTAGAAGGGACCTTGGAGGTCTTCTAGTCCAACCCCAACCCAGCCTCTACCATTTGAGACAAGTGGCTGTCAAGTCTCTTCTGAAAAATATCCATTGATGAAGCACCCACAACTTCTGGTGGCAAGCGGTTCCACTGGTTAATTGTCCTCCACTGTTAGGACAGTTTCTCCTTAATTCCAAGTTGCTTCTTGAACCCTCCAAGGTTGGCCTTGAACCCGCGGTCGATGGAGCGAGCATCTCTCACTTCTGCCCTCTAGCCATCCTCTCTTTCTGACCTCTTTTCTCCAGAACGGGAAGTCGTGGTCAACATGTTGAACAGCTTGTCTCGGAAGCAGCTTCCGTACGTCCAGCATCAATACTCCATCCCGGGCCGGATGCCCTACCAGGGGTACTACAGCCCTTGCACCGGCCGCCATTACTGCTTGCGTGGAATGGATTACTACGTAGACGGAGCCCCCTCCACCGAGAGGCAGATCAGCCAGCTAGTTGAGAAGATTGTAAGGTTCGGAGGGTTCGGTTCTGCAGCCCCTCTTCCTCCAACTCCTCCTGGGGGGTCTTTTGGGGGTGGGCTCAGGTACCAGTCAGGCACCACAAATAGGTTTCCTGGGGTCAGGGCAGGATGCCCCCCTGGAGCTAGAGTTAGGGTCCTTAATGTGGAGACTTCAAGCTGGAGAGCAACCAACTTTGGTGAAGTTCTCTCTTTGATCTTCTTGACGTGTCCTTCAAAGACAGGGGCCTCCAAACCTAACCATTTTTAACACCATGCTGGCTGAGGAATTCTGGGAGTTGAAGTTCCACAAGTCTCAAAGCTACCAAGTTTGGAGACCCAGTCTTAAGGTCCCAGGGCAGTTTTTTTCTTGGCTTCAGCAATGTTATGACGGACAGACGTGCTGGCTGGGGAATTCTGGGAGTTGAAGTCCACCCACGTTAAGCCATGCTGGCTGGGGAATTCTGGGAGTTGACCCAGTGGAATTCTGGGACTTGAATTCCATCAGTAAAATCCACCTATCTTAAAGCTTGCTGGCTGGGGAATTCTGGGAATTAAAATCCACCCATCTTAAAGGATGCTGGCTGGGGAATTCTGGGAGTTGAAGTCCACCCATGTTAAGGTATGCTGGCTGGGGAATTCTGGGAGTTGACCCAGTGGAATCCTGGGACTTGAATTCCATCAGTAAAATCCACCTATCTTAAAGCTTGCTGGCTGGGGAATTCTGGGAATTAAAATCCACCCATCTTAAAGGATGCTGGCTGGGGAATTCTGGGAGTTGAAGTCCACCCATGTTAAGGTATGCTGGCTGGGGAATTCTGGGAGTTGACCCAGTGGAATTCTGGGACTTGAATTCCATCAGTAAAATCCACTTATCTTAAAGCTTGCTGGCTGGGGAATTCTGGGAATTAAAATCCACCCATCTTAAAGGATGCTGGCTGGGGAATTCTGGGAGTTGAAGTCCACCCAATGTTAAGGCATGCTGGCTGGGGAATTCTGGGAATTGACCCAGTGGAATTCTGGGACTTGAACTCCATCAATAAAATCCACCTATCTTAAAGCTTGCTGGCTGGGGAATTCTGGGAGTTGGAGTCCACCACTCTTAAAACATGCTGGCTGGAGAATTCTAGCTATTGATGTCCATCCATCTTAAAATTGCTGAGGTTGAGAAATGTTGATCCAGAGCACCAGCCCTCCTGGTCTTCATTCCTCAGAATTATCCTTCACCCCGCTGCCTGAAAATGTTCTCACCGACAGTGGAGGTCAGCATTGTGCTTCCATGGATGGAAGGGGGAGAAAATTCCTGCTACAGAAGCTCTGGTTTCAAATAGCCAGTTCTTCCTGGGATGAGAGCTTCTTCTCATGTTTTTTTCCCTCTTGAGGGTTGGTGGGGAGGGGAGAGGAGGAGGAGGGGAGGGGGAGGGGAGGAGGAAGAAGGAGAAGGAGGAGGAGGAGGAGGAGGAGGAAGAAGGAGGAGGAAGGGAGGGGAGGGGAAGAGGAAGAGAAAAAAGAAAAAGAGTGGGGAGGAGGAGGAAGAAGGAGGAGGAGGAAGAAGAAGGATGAGGAAGGGAGGGGAAGAGGAAGAGGAAGAGGAAAAAGAAGAACGGGGGAGGAGGAAGGAGGAGGAGGAGGAGGAAGGAGGAGGAAGGGAGGGGAGGGGAAGAGGAAGAGGAAAAGAAGAAGAGGGGAGGAGGAGGAAGAAGGAGGAGGAGGAAGAGGAGGAAGAAGGAGGAGGAGGGGGGAGGGGGAAGAGGAAGAGGAAAAAGAAGAAGAGGGGGGGAGGAGGAAGAAGGAGGAGGAGGAGGAATGGTGGTGCATTGAAGCTTTTAAGTTGCTTCCTAAGCAAATTTTGTAAAATGGTTCATAGCAATGGTTACAGTTTCCATCTCCACATGCCAACTGACCCATCAAAGGTTTTAGGAGAAAGTCCACATGGATACAAAGGAAACTTCAGGAGTGAACCCATAACTTTAATTGCTAAATAGCAACCACGGGTATTTTAACTAGCAACCACGGTCCATGCAATGCCCGGTCCGTGGTTAATAAGGCTCCCCTGATTTGCGATCTGATTCAGAGGGAATCCGCAGACTTTATGGGCATTACGGAGACCTGGTTGGGCACAGAAGGGGGTGTACCCCTGGTTGAACTGTGCCCTCCGGGTTTCCATGCATTCCATCAGCCGAGGGCCCAGGGTAGGGGTGGGGGGGTGGCGGTTGTGATTAGAGAAAGTCTGGAGCCAAGGGAGTCCACTGTTCCTCAGATAGCTGGCTGTGAATCCCTCCTTGTGAAGTGGGGCCATCGAAATCAGATGGGGTTGTTGATCACGTACCTGGCTCCTTGCTGCGTGACTACAGCCCTACCTGAGCTACTGGAGGTGCTTGCTGGCATGGCGGTTGAGATTCCCAGACTTTTGGTCTTGGGAGATTTCAACTTGCCATCGGCCGGCCTGTCATCAACAGTGGTTCAGGAGTTCCAGGCCTCCATGACGGCCTTGGACCTGATTCAAGTAACTGATGGCCCTACACACATCGGGGGAGGCGCGCTAGACTTGATTTTTATCTCTGGTCAGTGGGTAAATGATCTGGATTTAGGAGATATAGTGAAAGAACCGTTGTCATGGTCAGATCATTTTCTCCTTCGCCTAGACTTTCGAACCGCTGCTCACCACCACAGGGAGACGGAGCCGATGCGTTGGTTCCGTCCCAGGCGCCTGATGGACCCGGAGAGGTTCCTGATGGAGCTTGGGCCATTTCCTGAGGATCTTACCCACGGCACGACTGAAGAACTGGTTGCGGCTTGGGAACGGGCCGCGGCTGGGGCTTTGGACCGTGTTGTGCCTTTGCAGCCTCTGACCTGGCGTAGAACTCAATTGGCTCCCTGGTTCTCCGGGGAGCTGAGAGAGATGAAACGCCGGAGAAGATGCCTAGAGAGTGTTTGGAGGTCCAGCCGTTCCGAGGCTGATCGGACACTAGTGAGGTCCTTTACTAGGACCTACCTAGTGGCAACGAGGGAGGCGAAGCGTTCCTACGTTTCCACCCTCATTGCATCGGCAGATAACCGCCCGGCCGCCCTGTTTCGGGTGACCCGTTCCCTCCTTCAACAGGAGGGACGGGATGACCCCCTGCAAGGTCGAGCCGAGGAGTTTAACGGTTATCTATACGATAAAATCGTTCAGCTTCGTGATGGCTTGGACCATGATTGCGATGATTCAGCCGAGGTGGCAGAGACTTGTCTTGTTGAGGTTATTTGGGATGAGTTTGATTCTGTGGCTCTCGAGGACGTGGACAGGTTGCTGGGGAGGTTGCATGCAACTAGAATAGAATAGAATAGAATAGAATAGAATTTTATTGGCCAAGTGTGATTGGACACACAAGGAATTTGTCTTGGTGCATATGCTCTCAGTGTACATAAAAGAAAAGATACGTTCATCAAGGTACAACATTTACAACACAATTGATGATAAACTACATGTTTACTGGACCCGTGCCCTTCCTGGTTAGTACTGGCTGCTCAGGAAGTAACACGAGGCTGGATCCAGGGGATTATAAATGCTTCCTTGGTGGAAGGGGTTTTCCCCGCCACCTTGAAGGAGGCGGTGGTGAGACCTCTCCTGAAGAAGCCTTCCCTGGACCCAGCTATTTTGGGAAATTATCGTCCAGTCTCCAACCTTCGCTTTTTAGCGAAGATTGTAGAGAGTGTGGTTGCGTGGCAGCTTCCCCAGCACCTGGAGGAAGCTGTCTATCTAGACCCGTTCCAGTCCGGCTTCCGACCCGGTTACAGCACGGAGACGGTTTTGGTCGCGTTGGTGGATGACCTCTGGAGGGACAGGGACAGGGGTTGTTCCTCTGCCTTGGTCCTATTAGATCTCTCAGCGGCTTTTGATACCATCGACCATGGTATCCTGCTGCGCCGGTTGGAGGGATTGGGAGTGGGAGGCACCGTTTATCGGTGGTTCTCCTCCTATCTCTCCGACCGGTCGCAGACGGTGTTGACAGGGGGGCAGAGGTCGTCCTCGAGGGGCCTCACTTGTGGGGTACCTCAGGGGTCGATTCTCTCGCCTACCCTGTTCAACATCTACATGAAACCGCTGGGTGAGGTCATCAGTGGCTTCGGGGTGAGTTATCATCTGTACGCTGATGATACTCAGCTGTACTTTTCCACCCCGGACCACCCCAACGAAGCAGTCGAAGTGCTGTCCCGGTGCCTGGAAGCCATACGGGTCTGGATGGGGAGAAACAGACTCAAGCTCAATCCCTCCAAGACGGAGTGGCTGTGGATGCCGGCACCCCGGTACAGTCAGCTGCATCCGCAGCTGACTGTTGGGGGCGAGTTAGTGGCCCCAAAGGAGGTGGTTCGTAACTTGGGCGTCCTCCTGGATGGTCGGCTGTCCTTTGATGAACATCTGGCGGCCGTCACCAGGAGGGCCTTTTACCAAGTCCGCTTGGTCCGCCAGCTGTGTCCCTTTCTTGACCGGGATGCCTTATGCATAGTCACTCACGCTCTGGTTACGTCTCGGCTGGATTATTGCAATGCTCTCTACATGGGGCTGCCCTTGAGGTGCACCCGGAGGCTGCAGTTAGTCCAGAATGCAGCTGCGCGAGTGGTAATGGGAGCCGCTCGTGGCTCCCATGTAACACCACTGCTCCGTAGTCTGCACTGGCTTCCTGTAGTCTTCGGGTGCGCCAAGATCCTGGTTACCACCTTTAAAGCGCCCATGGCTTAGGACCCGGGTACTTACGAGACCGCCTGCTGTTACCTTATGCCTCCCATCGACCCGTACGCTCTCACAGAGAGGGCCTTCTCAGGGTGCCGTCCGCCAAACAATGTCGGCTGGCGGCCCCCAGGAGTAGGGCCTTCTCTGTGGGAGCACCAACACTCTGGAACGAACTCCCCCCTGGCTTACGTCAAGTGCCTGATCTTCGGACCTTTCGTCGTGAGCTAAAAACATATTTATTCATTCAAGCAGGACTGGCATAAATAGTGGATTTTAAATTGGGGTTTTAGTAATATTTTAAATTTTTAAATCTTTTAATTACCGGCCATTTAGTAATAGTTTATTTTAATCTCTTTTAATTGTATATACTCTGTATTTTATTTCGGCTGTACACCGCCCTGAGTCCTTCGGGAAAAGGGCGGTATAAAAATTTAATAAAATAAAATAAATAAATAAAATAATTAACTAAAATATTAATGGGGTAGGTTGGAGATTTCATTAGGATCGTGTTGGCTGGGGGGATTCTGGGAGTTGAAGTCCACGCACGCATCCTGGAATTTGCTAAGATTGAAGAACAGTGCGAAAGGGGAGGGGGATGGAAAGAGAAAGAGAGAGGGAGAGAAAAAGAGATAGAGAAAAAGAAAGACGGGGGAAAGAGGGAGAAGGAGATGGAGAGAAAGAGAAAAAGAGAGAGAGATGGAAAGAGAGGGGCGTGCATAAGAGCACAAAAGTGCCTACCATTCCTGTCCTATTGTTCCCTTTCATTATATCAAATTAATATAGTTGTTGCATACTTTTGCTTATATATATGTTTTTTTTTTATGATGTGTTGTTGTTTTATATCAATGTTGACGTATACTGTTGGGACAAAAAAGAAAAAAAGAAAGAGAGCGCTGTTGAGAGAGAGAAAGAGGGAGGGAGAAGGAGAGAGATGGAGAAAGAGAGAAACAGATTAAGAGAGAGATGGGGAGAGAGAGAGAGACAAAGAGAGAGAGAGATGGGAGAGACAAAAAGAGGGTCAGAAAGATGGAGAGAGAGAGAGATGGAGAGAGAGAGAGAGAGATGGACAAAGAGACAGAGATGGATAGAGAGAGAGAAAGAGATGGGGAGAGAGAGAGAGACAGAGAAATGGAGAGATGGAGAACGCAAGAGGCAAAGTTGGAGAGAGAGAAAGAAATGGGGAGAGAGAAAGAGAGAGACGGGGAGAGCGAGTGATTTGCATTTAGTACTGGAGGAAAAAAATGTCAGTGGGGACTTAAACATACAAACGTTAATTTTTTTTACCAACACATCAGAAATAGGTGGACATTCTCTGTGTTTAGCTTGTTATATGCGGAGCCCTCCGTCCTAACTTTAAAAATGTAGGTTACATTAAAAATTAACTTCCAAGCCTTATCGGTTTCAGAGCTGATAAGTTCACTCTGTCCACCAGCCCATCGGTTCCAAAGTCTGTATCATCCCTGTCTAAGCTGGACGTCCCTGACCAAGGACGGGACCAGAGGAAGGAAATAATAGAATGGCCATAAAGGGATTAGATATTCTGACATTCTAGGAAGAAAAACTGTAAGTCAGTTTTTGGGAGCGTGACAAGATTCAGCAATACTTCAGGAAGGCATTTGATAAAGTAGACCACAACCGATTTCTTGGTAAGATAGGAAAATGTGGGATAGATAGCAACTCTGTTACAGGGAGTCCTCGACTTACAATGGTTCATTTAGTGACGGTTGAAAGTTACAACCTCACTGAAAAAAGATGACTTATGACCAGGGGTGAAATCCAGCAGGTTCTGACAGGTTCTGAAGAACCAATAGCAGAAATTTTGAGTAGTTCTGAGAACCAGCAAATACCACCTTTGGCTGGCCCCAGTGGAATAGGAATGGAGATTTTGCAGTATCCTTCCCCTGCCACGCCCACCAAGCCACACCCACCAAGCCACACCCACAGAACCAGTAGTAAAAAAAAATTGGATTTCACCAATGTTTATGACCATTTTTCACGCTTACGACCTTTGTAGCATCCCCATGATCAGGTGATCCAAATTCAGATGCTTGGCAACTGACTCATACTTATGACCATTGCTGGGGTCCCAGGGTCACGTGATCCCCTTTTGTGACCTTCCGACAAGGGGTAAACAGATTCACTTAACAACCATGTCAGCTTCCTCGGTACAGGGTGGCTGTGGATGCTGGCCTCCCGGTACAGCCAGCTTGTCCCATCGCTGACTGTTGGGGGCGAATCATTGGCCCCCCAGGGGGAGTGTTCGCAACTTAGGCGTTCTCCTGGATGATCGGCTGTCTTTTGAAGAACATATGACGGCCGTCGCCAGGGGAGCTTTTTATCAGGTTCGCCTGATTCGCCAGTTGCGTCCCTTCCTTGACCGGGACTCCCTATGCACGGTCACTCATGCCCTTGTCACTTCCCGCCTGGACTACTGCAATGCTCTCTACATGGGGCTCCCCTTGAAGAGCACCAGGAGACTCCAGCTGGTCCAGAATGCGGCTGCGCGGGGGATAGAGGGAGCCACTCGTGGCTCCCATATAACACCTCTCCTGCGCAGGCTGCACTGGTTGCCAGTGGTCTTCCAGGTGCAATTCAAGGTGTTGGTTACCACCTTTAAAGCGCTCCATGGCACAAGACCGGGTTACTTACGGGACCGCCTGCCGCCACCAGTAGCCTCCCATCGACCTGTGCGCTCCCATAGGGAGGGCCTCCTCAGGGTGCCGTCAGTTAAACAATGTCGACTGGCGACCCCCAGGGGGAGGGCCTTCTCTGTGGGGGGCCCTGCCCTTTGGAATGAGTTACCTCCAGGGTTGCGCCAACTCCCCGACCTCCGGACCTTCAAACGCGCGCTCAAGACTCTGTTATTTCATCAGGCGGGGCTAGCCTAACGAAACTTTTAAATTGGGGTTTTATGATGGTTTTATGTTAGTTTTTAAATTTGATTTGGCCAAATTTTTAGAATCGGTTTTTTAATAAGCTTTTAATGTTTGTTTATGTTTATGTTTTTATCTTTGGCTGTAAACCGCCCTGAGTCCTTCGGGAGAAGGGCGGTATAACAATCCAATTATTAATAATAATAATAATAATAATAATAATAATAATAATAATAATAATAATAATAATAATAATAACAACAACAACAACAACAACAACAACAACAACAACAGCCACAGTGATTTGCTTAGCAACTGCGCCAACAAAAGTCGTAAAATGAAGGAAAGCCTGCTTAACAAATGTCTTGCTTAACGACAGAAATGTTGGGCTCAATTGTGGTCGTAAATTGAAGGCTACCTGTATCTTGATTAACGCTTTTTTTAATATATAGTGGGAGGGGCCACACAAAGGCAAAAATGTATAGGGCCCTCAAAAGTCACCATCTGGCCCTGGGGTTGCCAAACACGGCTTCGGATGTCTATGGAGGTTCTCGGCCATCTGGGTCGTGGTTGTCCCAAAAGGGCTTTTTTTCCAAGAGGCAACTGGAAATAGTTGGCACCGCTTGATGCCCACTTCAAAAATGCGCAGCTAGTTCCATGGGAACTATTAACCAGTGGAACAGCTTGCCACCAGAAGTTGTGGATGGTCCATCACTGGAGGTTTTTGAGAAGGGATTGGACAGTCACTTGTCTGGAATGGTCTAGGGCAGGGGTCGGCAACCTTAAACACTCAAAGAGCCACAAAGGTCCTAACCGAAAGTCCCCCCTTCAATTCTGGAGCCGACCCACCATAGACTCGTCTCCTGGCACGCCATGCTTCCCCCACCCCCAACCGTAAGGTCCTCTCAAAATTGTGGCACCGACACAATAAACTAGACTATAAGATTCCTATATGGGCGAGCCCCAGACATGCAATAGAGAATATAAATATAGAACAGAAACAGGAAATGATTACTTATAAAGAACTTTTGTATGCTGAAGGAGGTAGATTGCAATTAAAATCATTACAGGTATTAAATGAAGAAGGGAGGAATTATACTTGGTTTCAATATGGGCAACTAAGTGCTAGATGGAAAGAAGATCAAAAAATTGGTATAATGCAAAGGGAGGAAAATTTAATAAAGCAAATTAGAAATCAGACCCAGGAGCATATAAAGAGATTGTATAATGTGTTGCTTGAAATAGATTCGGAAAAGGATTTGGTAAAGGACTGTATGATAAAATGGGCACAGAATATTCAGGAACCAATAATGTTGGAAACATGGGAGAAAATCTGGGTTAGAAATGTTAAGTTTACACAAGCACAGAATTTAAGGGAAAATTTTTATAAGATGTTTTATAGATGGCACTTAGATCCCAAAAAATTATCATGTATGTATCCTGATATCCAAGCGAAATGTTGGAGGTGTGACTGTGATGACGCTACATATTTTCATATTTGGTGGACTTGCAAGAAAATTAAGGCCTTTTGGATAAGAATTTGGTGGATTATTCAAAATGTCCTGAAGAAGAAGATAAAGTTCCTGCCGCAATTTTTCCTTTTGGGAATTATAACGGATTGTACAGGGATTGAGACTAAATTGATTCTGAATTTAATAACAGCAGCAAGGCTGTTGATTGGACAATATTGGAAGAAAGAAGAGGTACCTACAATAGAAGAATGGATATTGAAAGTTACTAATTTGGCTGAGATGGCTAAAATCTCAGCTTTTTTGAAAGACAACACGCAGGAAAGATATTTAATTGAATGGAAAAAATGGATTGATTATTAATTTTACTCTATGTTTGGTTTATGTATAACAATACCTTGTGATTGACCCGGGAAGCCGGGGAGGAGGGGAAGGGGTTTTGTGGGGGAGGGGGAAAGGGGGGAAATATTTTTGTTTGTAAAACTTTTTCAATAAAAAAAAAATTGTGGCACCGACCAATGACAGGGAGCCGCAGCAGAGGGATGAAAGAGCCACAAGGTTGCCGACCCCTGGTATAGAGTCTCTTGCTTGAGCAAGGGGTTGGACTAGAAGACCTCCAAGGTCCCTTCCAGCTCTATTCTGATGGACTGATTGAAAAGATACCGTTGGCAAAGCACTAATGAGATTCTAAACCAGGGGTCTCCAACCTTGGCAACTTTAAGCCTGGCGGACTTCAACTTCCAGCAAAGCTTTGCTGGCTGGGGAATTCTGGGAGTTGAAGTCCACCAGGCTTAAAGTTGCCAAGGTTGGAGAGCCTTGTTCTAAACTAATTGACTAACTAGCTAGCTAACCAAGGAGAGAAGCAACTTGGAACTAAGGAGAAATGCCCTATCGGTGAGAACGATTAACCAGTGGAACAGCTTGCCACCAGAAGCAGTAGGTATTCCATCACTGGGTTTTTTTTAAGAAGATCTTGTCTGAAATGGGACAGGATCTCCTGCTCCAGCAGAGTACGCAGCGCTGTGTCGTGTCTAGTGACGCTTCTAATGATGCTCTCTTCCTCCTCTTTTTCTTCCAGGAGTTTCCCATACTACGACCACCAGGGGGATATGATGCTCAGTGCACGATTGCCAAGCCTGCCGCCATATTTCCCGTATATGAACCTTAAGTAAGGAAATCCAAAGCTTACGTTGAAAAAAACAAACCCTGCCCTATATAATTAAATGCAGTGGTCCCCAACTGGCTGGTGGAGGGGAAGGAAATAGAATAGAATAGAATAGAATAGAATAGAATAGAATAGAATAGAATAGAATAGAATAGAATAGAATAGAATAGAATTTTTATTGGCCAAGTGTGATTGGACACACAAGGAATTTGTCTTGGTACACTCTCAGTGTACATAAAAGAAAAGATACCTTCATCAAGGTACAACATTTACAACACAATTGATGGTCAGTATATCAATATAAATCATAAGGATTGCCAGTAACAAGTTATAGTCATACAGTCATAAGTGGAAAGAGATTGGTGATGGGAACTATGAAACGATTAATAGTAGTGCAGATTTAGTACATAGTTTGACAGTGTTGAGGGAGTTATTTGTTTAGCAGAGTGATGGCGTTCGGGGAAAAACTGTTCTTGTGTCTAGTTGTTCTGGTGTGGGCAGGTGGGCGCATACACACAGCTTCATTTGCACGAGCAGTGGGCATTCAAAACACACGTGTGGCGCTGGGCAAGAAACAACGGACAGAAACTCATCAAGGAGAGAAGCGATCTGGAATGAAGGAGAAACTTCCTGTCAGTGAGGCCCAATTAACCAGCGGAACGGCTTGCCACCAGAAGTTGTGGGAGTGCTCCAACACTGGAGGTTTTTAAGAAGAGTCTGGACAGCCCCTCATCTGAAATGGTACAGGGTCTCCTGCTTGAGTAGGGGGCTGGACTAGAAGACCTCCAAGGTCCCTTCCAATGCTGTTCCAGCTCTATTCTATTCTATTCTATTCCAGAAGTTGTGGGTGCTCCGTCACTGGAGGATTTTAAGACGGGATTGGACACCCATTTGTCTGAAATGGTACTATAGGGTCTCCTGCTTGAGCAGGGGGTTGGACTAGAAGACCTCCAAGGTCCCTTCCGATTCGGTTGTTTTTTTATTCTGTAATTCCTCATTGAAGGCATTGAAGATGCAATGGCTTTCAAAGGGACAAAGAGTCCTGTAGCGATGTTCTCCCACTTGGTTCCTTCCAAAGGAGGGAGGGGGCCGGAGAGATGGGTGAAGGAATATGGGGGGAGCCACAGATTCTAGGCCAAGAACCCTCTGCAGCGATGGAGGTCATCTCCCGCAAAGCAGAGAAGAACCTCAGCAGATCCTCCAGAAATTATGAGTTCTCCAACGTTGGAGGTTTTAAAGAAGAGATTGGACGACCCTTTGCCTGAAATGGTACTATAGGGTTTGGTGCCTGAGCAGGGGGTTGGACTAGAAGACCTCCAAAGGTCCCTTCCTTTATTCTGATGACTTCGATCCCTTGGGAGGTCAGAATGTTGGAATGATGAAGGTTTGGAGATTCAGTCCTGGTGGGTTTGGCTATGTCGTGTCCCACTCCTCCTCCGACGGCCGGGTCTGGGAAGTCTGTATCAAGCGTGGCCACGAAGCCTCTGCAGCTTTGCCAAAGTCCTGTCAGAGTTCTCAGGGCAGGCAGAAATCCAAGGTATGACTTCAGCAACCAGATGAGACTTTGCCTGACTCAAGGAATGCCAAAAAGCAGATCCTTTATATAGGCCATGGGGTGTGGCTCCGTGACTCAGCACTTATCCAGGCCTGCCCCTCCCTTCCTTTTGCTGACGTCGCCTCTCCATTCTCCGGAAGCGGGGATCTGTCCACTTTTTGTCCTCCTGCTCAGCTGCCGGCAATTCTAGCTCGTGGCTGGCTTCGTGCTCACACGCTGTAGGGAGGTTTGTTTGCTCAGTCTGTCCGGGCATGGTGCCAGGGCTGGGGGCTGGAGGCATGCCAGGCCATTCTTCTTCACTATCAGTCTCTGGCTCAGATAGCAGGAGATGGGAGGGGCCCAGCTGAGGATAGGAGGGCGGGCGAGGCACAACAGGCTGGGCTTCTGCTAATCCACTTTCCTCTCCTTGCAGGTGGGACACGAGTCATTTTAAGAGGACTGGAGGGCCCGAGAGGGACAGCTATATAATTCATCCTGAGTTTGTTTCAGAGGCTTATCCCATTCCGCCATGTTGGTATTAAAGAGAGTCGAGAGAGACTGCCATTAAAAAGTGCCACTGGTGACAAACTACGCCGTGGGCTCGGTTGAATTCTCTTCCCCCCCCCCCCCCGCCCTCGACACAAACTCCAAAAAGGCCCTCGAACCAAAGAAATGTGTCTGTGGGCTCCCTGGCTCTTCCTGAGATTGGCAGTTTTTCTTGCAGACGTTTCATGACCCAACTAGGTAACATCATCCATGATAGAAGGGAGCGGGGGGGGGGTTGTGGGAGGAGGAGGGGAGAGGGAGAGGAGGCGGAGGGAGAAGGACTGTGTGGGATTTTATTTATTTATTTATTTATTTTTCAAATTTATATACCGCCCTATCTCCCTAAGGACTCAGGGCGGTTCACAGGCAGTTAAAATACATATAAATACAGATTAAAAACGACAATTAAAAAACTTATTCTATTGCCAAATTTAAAAATAGTATAAATAATAAAAACCCCTTAAAACCCATAACTTTAAAATCTAATCCAGTCCCGCGCAGATGAATAAGTGTGTTTTAAGCTCGCGACGGAAGGTTCGGACGTCCGGAAGTTGACGAAGTCCTGGAGGGAGTTCGTTCCAGAGGGCGGGAGCCCCCACAGAGAAGGCCCTTCCCTGGATGTCGCCAGACGGCACTGCCTAGCAGACGGCACCCTGAGGAGTCCCTCTCTGTGAGAGCGCACGGGTCAGTGAGAGGTATTTGGTAGCAGTAGGCGGTCCCGTAAATAGCCCGGCCCTATGCCATGGAGCGCTTTAAAGATTGTCACCAACACCTTGAAGCGCACCCGGAAGGCCACAGGTAGCCAGTGCAGTCTGCGCAGGATAGGTGTCACACGGGAGCCACGAGGGGCTCCCTCTATCACCCGCGCAGCCGCATTCTGGACTAACTGAAGCCTCCGGATGCCCCTCAAGGGGAGCCCCATGTAGAGAGCATTGCAGTAATCCAGATTCTTGATGCTCTGAGTGCTTGGTTGTTTTCTTGCACACGTTTCATGACCCAACTAGGTAACACCATCAGCCTTAGGAGAGAGGGGGGGTATGCTCTCTGTTTATGTACAAGGGGTTTGCTCTATCAGCGTTGGGGAGAGTATTCCTGTTGGTTCCTTGATTGGACTGTTGTCTTATCTGACAATAATCCAATCAAGGTACAAGCACGTCACGACCTAACAACGAGGTGGGTCATGAAATGTCTCAAGAAAAAAAAAAAACGGTCATAGAGCACCAAGGAATCCATAGTGGCCTCTGGTGGCTCAGCAGACTAAGTCTGTCTGTTATTAAACACAGCTGCTTGCAATTACTGCAGGTTCAAGCCCCACCAGGCCCAAGGTTGACTCAGCCTTCCATCCTTTATAAGGTAGGTAAAATGAGGACCCAGATTGTTGGGGGCAATAAAAGTTGACTTTGTATATAATATACAAACGGATGAAGACTATTGCTTGACATAGTGTAAGCCGCCCTGAGTCTTCGGAGAAGGGCGGGATATAAATACAAATAAATAATAATAATAATAATAATAATTATTATTATTATTATTATTATTATTATTATTATTATTATTATTATTATTATTATTATTATTATTATTATTTCAATTTTTATACCGCCCTTCTCCCGAAGGACTCAGGAGGTGTATAGCCAAGGTAAAACAAACAGTGTAATATACAATTTAAAATACGAATTAAAAAACTTATTACATAATTGGCCTAAAACTTTGGAACATATAAAACTAAAACCCATTAAAAATTAATAATAAAATTTAAAACCAATAAAATTTAAGCCAGCCCCGCGCGAATAAATAAATGTGTTTTCAATTCGCGGCGGAAGGTCCGAAAGTCAGGTATTTGGCGTAAGCCCGGGGGAAGTTCGTTCCAGAGGGTAGGAGCCCCCACAGACTATAAAAATAGTCCTTCCTTCTCCTCCTCTTCCTCCTCTTTTCTGCCAACCCCATTCCGTATCAGTACTGATGACGTTACCTAGTTGGGTCATGAAATGTCTGCAAGAAAAGCAACAAGCTCAGAGAGCAGCAAGGACTTCACAGTCCTTCCTGCTCCTCCTCTTTTTCTCCTTCTCCTTCTCCTTCTCCTTTTTCTTCTCCTTCTACTCCTCCTCCTCTCCTCCTCCTCCTCCTCCTCCTCCTCCTCTTCTTCTCCTTCTCCTTTCCCTCCTCCTCCTCCTCCTCCTCCTCCTCCATTCCCTTCCAGTACTGATGATGTTGGTTCACGAAACCAGTGGTGGGTTTCAGATTTTTTTACTACCGGTTCTGTGGGCGTGGCTTGGTGGGCGTGGCAGGGGAAGGATACTGTAAAATCTCCATTCCCTCCCCACTCCAGGGGAAGGTTACTGCAAAATCCCCATTTCCTCCCGATCAGCTGGGACTCGGGAGGCAGAGAATAGATGAGGGGCGGAGTCAGTCAGAATTTTTACTACCGGTTCTCCAAACTACTCAAAATTTCCGCTACCGGTTCTCCAGAACTGGTCAGAACCTGCTGAAACCCACCTCTGCATCAAATGTCTGCAAGAAAAACAACCAAGCTCAGAGGCTACCAAGGAATCCATCGTCCTTCCTCCTCCTCTTCTGCTCGGCCAACCGCACTCCTTTCTAGCACTGATGATGTTACCTAGCTGGGTCATGAAACGTCTGCAGGCTCACAGAGCAGCAAGGTCCCCACGTCAAGCTTGAGCTACAAATATTCCCTTCCGTTGAAAGGTCTTTTTCTAGCAAGGGGCAAGGTGGGGGGAAACTCTCTCTGCCCCCCAGGACCCTCCTTGGCCTTCACCTCTTGCAAAACAGGATGGGATTTTGCGTCTCTCAGAGCCCAGAACACCACTTAATCCGTTTTTAAGGCTTAAGAGACACTTGGACAATCGTGAATTGCCTCTCTCTGTTTTTTTCCCCTTAAAAACCCTCTTTATCTTTAAAACGAGCCCTAAAGAAATGCAACTGGAGGCAGGATAGGAGGTTGATAAAGAGATTGCAATTTAAGGACCGATAAAAGAAAAAAAAATCTTCTTAACTTGCACACAGCCATAAAAGCCATAAAATCAGAAGACGCGGAAAACAGGCTGGTCTAAAGGTTGTTCAAAACACACAGCACGGAAGGAAGGGCGATTCAGAGGACTCGGCAGGGTGTGTGTGTGTGTTTGTGTGTAGGGAAAAGCTCGTGTGAGGCGTGTGACAATCTATGCAAGGCGATCTCCCCATCAATCCCCCTTCAGGGCCATGAAAGACCTAACAGGATTATAAAAAGAGCACTGCATACACACAAGCACATTCTGAGTGCTTTCGAGTCAGCGTTGACTCCTGGCAATGGCCTGGCCACCGCCCGTTTTCTTGGCGAGGGTTTTTTTTTTGGGGGGGGAAGTGGTTTCGTAATTTAGCCTTCCTTCCAAGGGCTGAGAAATGAAGGGCTTGTTTGTTTGCATATTTACTCGTTTAAGTGCAATTATTGTTTGCGTTATTTCTTCTTGCAAGGACTTTGAGGCTTCGGTCCATGCCTGAATGTAAAGAGGGGATAAAACCCCCGACCCAAATAACACTTGCAATCCCCAGGCCTAGGGCAGGGCTCTGCAAACTTGGCTCTTTGAAGACTCCTGGACTTTTAACTCCTAGAGTTCCTCAGCCAGCAAAGCTGAGTCCACAAATCTTCAAAGAGCCAAGTTTGCAGACCCCTGCCTTAGGCCTAAGAATAGAATTGAATAGAATAGAATAGAATAGAATAGAATAGAATAGAATAGAATAGAATAGAATTAAGATATTAATAATAGAATAGAATTAAGGTATTAATAAATTAGATAATTATTTATCTAATTATTATCTAATAAATTAGATAATAAAAAGAATTAAGATATTAGTAATAGAATAGAGTTAAGGTATTAATAAACACCCTGGCTGTAAATCAGAAGGCGTCTGACGAAAGCCTTCCCTGACTAAACACCGTTTTATTAAAAGGCACAAATTTGGCTTTTCTGATTTTGGGCTACCGTGAAGGAAGGCAGCTCTTCCCCTCCTACTTCATTCTGCAAAATCGCTATAAACGCAACCTCCTTAGCAGCACCCCCACCGCATCCTAGAACAGACGTTCTTGGCAAACCCTGAATCCTGGTGGGGAAAAAAATATATCAAGGGTTTGCTAATATATTAATAAAGTTCACAGCACACCCTCCCCAGAACCAGTGTGAGGAAAATGCCAGGAGCCAACCAGGAAGCCAGGAAGTCTCATTTTTTTTAACGCAAATCTTCAATCGTATGAATGAGGTTTGCCGGACACTTGTGTGCGTGTGCGTGCACACATGTGCGTCCATTTAAAATGAAATGGTTTCGTTGATGAAAAGTAGTTGAGGAATCAAGATAAATCTGCCTTCTTCCTTCCTTTCTCCTTTTCTTTTTTTCTTTTCCTTTCCTTTTTCTTCCCTCTCTCCCTTTTTTCTTTCTTCTCTCTTCCTTTCTTTCTTCTTTTTTTCTTTTTCTCTTTCTTTTTCTTTTTTCTCTCCTTACTTCCCCTCCCTGCCTCCCTCCTTTCCTTTCTTTCTCTTTCTTTTCTTCTTTTTCTTTCTCTCTCTCTCTCTTTCTTTCTTTTTCATTTATTTGCATGGTACCTTTATTAAAATTTTTCTACAAATAACTCACTGTCTCCTGGTGATTGGCTGAAAGTCACGCAGCTGGATTTCATGGCGGAGGCAGGACTAGAACTCACCGTCTCCTGGTCATTGGTCCGTCCAAAATCACCCAGCTGGCCATCATGGCTAAGGCAGGACTAGAACTCACCGTCTCCTGGTCATTGGTCCGTCCAAAATCACCCAGCTGGCCATCATGGCTAAGGCAGGACTAGAACTCACCGTCTCCCGCTTTTTAGCCTGGTACCTTAGTTAATACCAAGACCAAACTGACATTCTACATCTGTTTTCCCACTTCTCCAGTTCCTGGCACAGACTTTAGTGGGGGGAAGTTTTTCCTAAGCTGCGGGTTGGCTGGGAAGCTGCCATTCCTTGGCACCATGGTGGCTCTTCCCCTCTGGATGTCCGTTTTCCTCTGGACCAGCATTTTCCACCCTTGACAATGCTAAGACACATGGACTTCGATTCCCAGAATTCCCCAGCCAGCAAGTTTTAAGGTGTATGAACTTCAACTCCCAGAATTCCCCAGCTAGTAAGCTTTAAGATGTGTGAATTTCACTTCCCAGAATTCCCCAGCCACCAAGCTTTATGAAATATGGACCTCAATTCCCAGAATTCCCTAGCCAGCATGTTTTAAGATGAGTGAACTGGGGGTTTCTGGGAGTTGAAGTCGACATGTCTTTAAGTTGCCAAAGTTGGGATACCCTCCTGCTTGAGCAGGGGGCTGGACTAGAAGACCTCTAAGGTCCCTTTCAGCTCATTCGTTCATTTTTCCTTAGGTTGGACATTCCTGCCTTAAATGAGCCACTTTTAGGGCTGATGACATTTTAACTCCTTTTTGGTTCCTTCCTTCCTTCCTTCCCTTCCCTTCCCTTCCCTCCCTCTTTCTTCCTTATTCTTTTTCTTTTCTTTTTCTTTCTTTTTTTTTTGGGTTTCCATTGCACAACTCCACCCGCCCAATCAGTACAATCTCCCCGCAAGCAACACACAGCCATTTCCTTTCTGGAGAGGGACATTTTACCTACTTTTTGCAACCGACAAACCTCGGTCCTCGACTCACCCGGGAAAAGTTCAAGCGGCATTCACACGACCCTGGGTGACCCGAAGTTTCTTTAGCACGTGTGAAGTGAACACGGGGCCGGGAGCCAATAAAAGGTGGGTAAGCTTGCAAAGATGCCTCGGGGGGATTTCCAAACCCCCTGAGTGCTTGGATCACCTCGGGATTGAATTAATTAACCCAGGATTGATTGATTGATTGATTGATTGAGTGATTGATTTTATTGTTTGTTTGTGTGTGTGTGTATGGGGGGAATACAGCGATTCGGATGCAATTACATTCATACGTCGTGGGGAGGTATGTAGACAAACTGGGTTTAAATTTTGGGTTCGTTCAAGCTTGGACCGGATCAGGTGGAGGGGCTTTTGCTTCTTCCAAAAGCTGGGGAGAGGCACCCCACTTTCAGGACGGCTTTCACAGGCGTGTTTTGGGGGGGATCGACGCCCCCCCCCCGCTCCCCCTCCCCAGCCAGGCAGAGGGTGCTCGAAAACAAGTCCCAAGTTCCCCGGCTGGACGGCTAAGCCTTTCCTGCCCTGCCTGCGCCAGGTAGACTGCTCCTGCCTCCGGAGGCTCCGCATCAGGGGGAGAGAGAGAGAGAGAGAGGGGCGGCAGTCTCGGGCGGCAGAGGGTGTTGAAAGCAGCCCCCCAAGTTCCCCGGCTGAGAAACATAAGCCTTTCCTGCCCTCCCGGCGCCAGGTAGACTGCTCCTGCCTCTGGAGGCTCCGCATCAGGTGGAGGGGGGGCGGTCTCGGCCGGCAGCTGAGTAGCGGGCAGAGGGTGCCTGAAAGCAGCCCACCCCCCAAGTTCCCCGGCTGGGAAAGATAAGCCCTTGCAAGTTAAGCCTTTCCTGCCCTCCCGGCGCCAGGTAGACTGCTCCTGCCTCTGGAGGCTCCGCATCAGGGGGGGAGAGAGAGAGGGGCGGTGGTCTCGGGCAGCAGCTGAGTAGCGGGCAGAAGGTGTTAAAAGCAGCCCCCTAAGTTCCCCGGCTGGGAAAGATAAGCCCTTGCAAGTTAAGCTTTTCCTGCCCTCCCGGCGCCAGGTAGACTGCTCCTGCCTCTGGAGGCTCCGCAACGGGGTGGAGAGAAAGAGTGGGTGGGGGTGGAGGAGGGGTTGCGATCTCGGGGCAGCCGCCGAGTTGCGGAGCCTCGGGCAGCTCCCCCGCCGCAAACTACAACTCCCAGAGTCCTTTTCCTTCCTTCCTCCTCTTTCTTCCTTATTCTTTTTCTTTTTTTTCTTTTTCTTTCTTTTTTTTTTGGGTTTCCATTGCACAACTCCACCCGCCCAATCAGTACAATCTCCCCGCAAGCAACACACAGCCATTTCCTTTCTGGAGAGGGACATTTTACCTACTTTTTGCAACCGACAAACCTCGGTCCTCGATTCACCCGGGAAAAGTTCAAGCGGCATTCACACGACCCTGGGTGACCCGAAGTTTCTTTAGCGCGTGTGAAGTGAACACGGGGCCGGGAGCCAATAAAAGGTGGGTAAGCTTGCAAAGATGCCTCGGGGGGGATTTCCAAACCCCCTGAGTGCTTAGATCACCTCGGGATTGAATTAATTAACCCGGGATTGATTGATTGATTGATTGAGTGATTGATTTTATTGTTTGTTTGTGTGTGTGTGTATGGGGGGAATACAGCGATTCGGATGCAATTACATTCATACGTCGTGGGGAGGTATGTAGACAAACTGGGTTTAAATTTTGGGTTCGTTCAAGCTTGGACCGGAGCCGCTGGAGGGGCTTTTGCTTCTTCCAAAAGCTGGGGAGAGGCACCCCACTTTCAGGACGGCTTTCACAGGCGTGTTTTTGGGGGGATCGACGCCCCCCCCCGCTCCCCCTCCCCAGCCAGGCAGAGGGTGCTCGAAAGCAAGTCTCAAGTTCCCCGGCTGGACGGCTAAGCCTTTCCTGCCCTGCCTGCGCCAGGTAGACTGCTCCTGCCTCCGGAGGCTCCGCATCAGGGGGAGAGAGAGAGAGAGAGGGGCGGCAGTCTCGGGCGGCAGAGGGTGTTGAAAGCAGCCCCCCAAGTTCCCCGGCTGAGAAACATAAGCCTTTCCTGCCCTCCCGGCGCCAGGTAGACTGCTCCTGCCTCTTGAGGCTCCGCATCAGGTGGAGGGGGGGCGGTCTCGGCCGGCAGCTGAGTAGCGGGCAGAGGGTGCCTGAAAGCAGCCCCCCCCCCCAAGTTCCCCGGCTGGGAAAGATAAGCCCTTGCAAGTTAAGTCTTTCCTGCCTTGCCGGCGCCAGGTAGACTGCTCCTGCCTCTGGAGGCTCCGCATCAGGGGAGAGAGAGGGCGGTGGTCTCGGCAGCAGCTGAGTAGCGGGCAGAAGGTGTTAAAAGCAGCCCCTAAGTTCCCCGGCTGGGAAAGATAAGCCCTTGCAAGTTGCCTTTCCTGCCTGGCCGGCGCCAGGAAGCCTGCCCCTGCCTCGGGAGGCCCCGCAGGGGGGTGGAGAGAAAGAGGGGGTGGGGGTGGAGGAGGGGTTGCGATCTCGGGGCAGCCGCCGAGTTGCGGAGCCTCGGGCAGCTCCCCCGCCGCAAACTACAACTCCCAGAGTCCTTTTCCCTCCTTCCCTCTCCCCCCACTTGTCCTTCCCCCTTCTCCGCGCCTTTCGCACCTGAAGAGCCGCCCCGCCTGCAGCGCCTCCGAGCCCCCCTCCCTCCCTCCCCCGATGCTGCCTCTCGGGCCCGCAAGCGTCCCCGGGCCGAGCTGGGGAGGGTCCCGCTGCAGCCCCGCCTGCGGCCGCCGCCTCCTCCTCCTCCTCCGCTTCGCCTGGGCCAGCTCCGGCTCCCTCGCCTGCTCCGGCCGGGCGTAAACAAGCCGGAGCTCCGCACACCTGCGGCCGCCAGCAACGCCGCCCCGCGCCAGGTGAGTGAGTGGCCGCCGCAGGGCTGCAGGGGGGCGGCTGGCCGGCCGGGTCTGGAGGGTCCGCGCTGCCTGGGCAGGTCCCAGCCGGGGCCGGAGCGGAGGCGGAGGGGACGGGACGGGCTGGGCTGGGGGGCAGCGGGGAGTCGGGGGTCCTCCTGGCGCTGGGATCGCAGGGGGAAAGTTGCGCCGCTTCCCAAAGTCAACCGGGAGCCAGTTTGTCTCCCGGAGGGTCTCGGAAAAGGAGCGAGGGCCCCTGCACACACACAGAGAGACACACAAACACACAGAGACACAAACACACAGCCACGCCGTGAGTGAGAGAGATACAGATACACACACAGTCGCACAGAGTGACAGCCAAACACACACACACCCCATCGACACAAACACACAGAGACCCGCGGATAACACACAGATTCACACACACACACACACACAAAGACACACTCAGAAAGAGAGAGACAGAGACACACCGTTACACAAGCACAGAGTGACAGCCAGACACACACACACAAACACAAAGAGAGAAAAGCAGAGACACACAGACTCGCAAACACACAGAGATTAGCACACACAAAGAGACACAAACGCACACAGAGACACACAAACACACACACAAACACAAAGAGAAAAACTGAGACACACAGACTCACAAACACACACATACACACAGAGATTTGCACACACACAGAGACACACAAACACACAGACACGCAGTGAGTGAGAGAGATACAGAGAGTCACACAGAGTGACAGCCCCACACACACACACACACACACACACACACATACACATAAGGAGAGAGGAAGATAGAGACCCACAGATCCACACACAAAGACACACTCAGAAAGAGAGAGAGACACAGACACAGCTACACAAACACAGGGTGACAGCCAGACACACACACACACACACAGAGATTCTAACACACAAACACACACAGAGAGCCCTGCACACACAAACAGCCTTCGCTGCTTTCCTGCAGAGCCAGAAACGCGGCGCGATCCTATGGGGTGAATCGCAGCTGGGCGCCCTTCCTGGCCGCGCTTGCCTTGCCTTGCCTTGCCCGCTCCGCGCCCGGAGCCTCCCGGCCTCCTGCTTGGACCGGGTGGGGTTGGACTAGATGACCTCCACGGTCCCTTCCAATTCTGTTAATCCTTGGCAGGGCTCTCCGGGCTCCCTCCCCGCCGCCTGCCTTCCCTGCTGGCCAGCGGGACTCCGGCGCCCGTCCTGCCCTGCGGGAGGAGGAACTCGATCCGATCCGCTTGGCCCGGGATCCCCCTTTGGCCTCCCCGGGTGAGCTGGGGCTGAATCCGCCCTTCCCTCGGAGCCGGAAAGCCCCCCTCTCGGTTCTGGCGCCCGGCTGCCTCCGGAGTTTGCTTGGAGGAAGGCTCCCCAAAGGCGCTCTGAAATTAGGGGAGGAAAGTGGGGGGGGGAGTAGTTAGATTAGATTAGATTAGATTTATTAGATTTTTATACTTTAATTTATTAGATTATTATTGGTTGTGGGGGGAGGGTCCGCTGGACTCTTTTCAGCCCCACGCATTTTGGATTCATAGGGAAGTTGCTTTGGGAGGTGGGGGGTCTCCTTCCACGCCTGGTGGGACAGAAAAGGGCCCTCCAGCTCCCCCCCCCCAGCAGCTGATTTCTGGTCTGGGGTATCTCCCGCCCCACCTTGCTTAAGTGAAAGAAGAAGGGCCCTGCTGGCATTGGGCTGCCCCCCTCCCCACTGGATAGAGGGAAGCCCCTCTTCCAAGCAGAAACTACAGTGGGGACACCCCCCCCCAATGTTCTTCCTTGCCTGTGGGGGAAGGAGCTGGCTGGAGGGGCTGGGAGGGCCGGTTAGGGTCCTTGTGGCTGAACTTCAACGCAATGCACAGCCTGCTTTCTGTGTGTAGGGAGGCAGGCTTATTTGGGGCAGGGGGCTTGGTTAGGGTCTTGTAAGCCTTCTCCGCCTGCCCTTTTAATTCAGGCTAACCTTGCGGGCTGCTTTTTAAATTTGAATTAACTCTTTTTATGCTTTTCCTATCTTACTGTTTCCTTTTGAACGGTTCTTGAATCAACCACAAATCCGTTGCTAAGCGAGAGAGTTGTTAAGTGAGGTTTGCCCCATTTTACGACCCCGCTCGCCACGGTTGTTAAGTGAGTCTCTGCCGTTGTTAAGCTAGAAATCAGGCCGTTAAGTGAATCTGGCTTCCCCCATTGACTTTGCTCGTTAGAAGGGGGATCACGTGACCTTGGGACGCTGCAACCGTCATAAATATGAGTCGGTTGCCAAGTGTCAGAATGCTGCAATGGTCGTAAAAATGTGACCACTTTTTTTTCAATGCTGTTGTAACTTCGAACGGTCACTAAACAAGTGGTTGTAAGTCTGCCTGCACTGTGACGGTACCCAGTTTTGTATCTCTGCTCCTGGCCAATTCAGGAACTCCCTCTTATTGTCTCATCCTGGGGTTTGGAGGCTGGGAGGGTCTAGATGGGCTTCAGATGACCACCGGCCAGGTTGAGTGGCTTTGGGGTTTGAGGCCTTCTCATTCTAGGACTTTGCAATCTTTGCGGCCGGCTGGGGTTGCAGTGGCCCAGACAGACCTACTGTATAATCCTAAGGTCCTCCTAGAGCAGGGCTGTCAAACTCAAGGCCCAGGGAGGGGGGGGGGCTTAAATTTGGCCCGTGGAGTCAGCCTGAAGGCTCGCAGCCCCTCTGCTGGCCAAAACGGGCTGTGTGTGGGGGTGTCTGTTTTCGGCCTCCACAGCCTCCAGCAGCACTCTGCCGGCCAAAAATGGGCTGCGCGGAGGCCTTGTGAAGCCCCCACGCCAGAGGTGGGTTTCAGCAGGTTCTGAGTCTGACCCATTCTGGAGAACCAGTAGCGGAAATTTTGAGTAGTTTGGAGAACCGGTAGTAAAAATTCTGACTGGCCCCGCCCCCATCTATTCTCTACCCTTCAAGTCCCAGTTGATGGGGAGGAAATGGGGATTTTGCAGTATCCTTTCCCTGCCACGCCCACAAAGCCACGCCCACAAAGCCATACCCACAGAACCGGTAGTAAAAAATTTTGAAATCCACCACTGCCCCCCGCAGCCCGTTTTTGGCCTCACAGAAGCCCATATTTGGCCAGTAGAGTACTGCCGGAGGCCGATGAGGCTGAAAACGGGCCTCGTAGGAATTGCACAGGGCCTCCGCGTGGCCCGTTTTTGACCAGTAGAGTACCGCCGGAGGCCGATGAGGCTGAAAACGGGCCTCGCAGGAATTGCACAGGGCCTCCACGTGGCCCGTTTTTGGCCAGTAGAGTACCGCTGGAGGCCGATGAGGCTGAAAACGGGCCTTGTAGGAATTGCACAGGGCCTCCGCGTGGCCCATTTTTGGCCAGCAGAGTGCTGCTGGAGGCGTCTCTCCTGTCTCCCTCTCCGCTCTCCCCGCCCCTCTCCCCCGCTGGCCCATGGAGGAGAACTACACCGCTGATCTAGCCCTCAAAGAAATCCAGTTTGACAACCCTGTCCTAGACTTACATCTCCTGCCTGAGGAGCAGGTAGCAGCCACGGCCAGGAGTTCTTTGTCCTTGAGTGCTAGTTTTGCCCAGTTCCTAGATCCCAGGAGGGGGGGGGGACAGGACTGGTTATTATTACTATTCATTGTTTATTAAATTTGTCTGCCACTCATCTCGTCGCAAAACACTGGATACGCGCCACGGTTTTCCCGGATGGAAAGAGAGCAGTGGACTTCAATCTCCCATCAAAAAATCAAAATAGAGAAAGACTCTGATCATTGAAGGAGGAAATGAAACTATTCTGAATTCTGCTCAGATTGGGTGACAGCTCGTGAAGAGCCATGAGGGCTACGGTAGAGTTAAGGAGCCGGTGCTGTGCTCCCTCAAAATGTTCCTTCAAAGAGCATCTGTAGGGTCCTTCTTGCTCCCTGAGCTTGGCTGTTTTCCTGCAGATATTTCATGACCTAACTAAATAACAATATCAGAGCTAGGAGGGAGTGGGGTATGTGGGGGTGAGGAGGAGGAGGAGGAGGAGCAGAAGGACTGTGGACTCCTTGGTGCTCTTGAGCTTGGTTGTTTTCTTGAGACATTTCATGGCCTAACTTGGTAGCATCATCAGTGTAGAAGGGAGTGGGGTGTGTGGGGAGGAAGACGATTTTTGGGGTCCTTGGTGCTCTCTGAGTTTGCTAGTTTTCCCCTGAAGACATTTCATGACCCAGTTAGGTAACAACATCAGTACCAGGAAGGGTGAGGTTTGCTGCCGGTCTGTATACAGTAGGACAGTATATACAGCAGTCGCTCTGTGTTTGTGTAACTGTGTATTTCTGTCTCTCTCTCACACACACTCTGTGTCTGTGTGTGTCTCTGTCTCTCTCTTTCTGAGTGTCTTCATGTGTGTGTGAATCTGGTGGGAGTGTGGTTTTGTAGCTCAGGGTTGAACAGTGAAGCCCCTGGTGCTCTCTGAGCTGGGCTGTTTTCTTGCAGGCATTTCATGACCCAACTAGGCTACATCATCAGTGCTTAGAAAGGAAGGGGGTCATTTTTATATACTAGTGGCTTGCCTAGTGGGTGTTGGTGGGAGGGATTCCTTGATCAAGTTGTTGTTTGCTCTTAGATTGTTTGAGTTGGCAATTCCTTAATAGGGCTGTTGTTTACTGCTTGATTGTTGACATGGTATTAATGTAGTAATAATAATAATAACAACAACAGAGTTGGAAGGGACCTTGGAGGTCTTCTAGTCCAACCCCCTGCCCAGGCAGGAAACCCTGCACCATTTCAGACAGATGGCTATCCAACATTTTCTTAAAAATTTCCAGTGTTGGAGCATTCACAACTTCTGCAGGCAAGTCGTTCCACTTATTCTAACTGTGAGGAAATTTCTCCTTAGTTCTAAGTTGCTTCTTTCCTTGATCAGTTTCCATCCATTGCTTTTTGTTCTACCCTCAGGTGCTTTGGAGAACAGCCCGACTCCCTCTTCTTTGTGGCAGCCCCTGAGATATTGGAAGACTGCTATCATGTCTCCCCTAGTCCTTCTTTTCATTAAACTAGACATACCCAGTTCCTGCAACTGTTCTTCATATGTTTTAGTCTCCAGTCCTCTAATCATCTTTGCTGCTCTTCTCTGCACTCTTTCTAGAGTCTCCACATCTTTTTTACATCGTGGCGACCAAAACTGAATGCCGTATTCCAAGTGTGGCCTTACCAAAGCCTTATAAAATGGTATTAACCCTTCACGTGATCTTGATTCTATCCCTCTGTTTATGCAGCCCAGAACTGTGTTGGCTTTTTTGGCAGCTGCTGCACACTGCTGGCTCATATCTAAATGGTTGTCCTACTATTGAGCAAGGTACCACATACACGGTACTTGTGCATTTTTTTTTTAGGTAATCTCTGCTTACCTAATTGGGTAATAAAATGTCTGCAACAAAACACCCAAGCTGAGAGAGTACTAAGGACCCCACGGTTCAACCCTCTGGTGGCTCAGGCTGCTAAGACAGTCTGTTATTAACACAGCTGCTTGCAATTACTGCAGGTTCAAGTCCCACCAGGCCCAAGGTTGACTCAGCCTTCCATCCTTTATAAGGTAGGTAAAATGAGGACCCAGATTGTTGGGGGGGGGCAATAGGTTGACTTTGTATATAATATACAAATGGATGAAGACTATTGCTAACATAGTGTAAGCCGCCCTGAGTCTTCGGAGAAGGGCCGGATATAAATGCAAAAAAACTCCAAAAAACCCTGAGCTACAAAGATTCTCTTTTATTGGTGGTTTGTCTACCTCCCCATGTTGGTCTGCCTGCCTGCCTGCCTCCATCTGTCTGTCCGCCTGTATTTCTCTGTCTGTCTCTGTCTCTGTCTCTCTTCTATCTAGATCAGGGGTCTCCAACCTTGGCAACTTTAAGACTTGTGGACTTGAGCTTTGCTGGCTGAGGAATTCTGGGAGTTGAAGTCCACAAGTCTTAAAGTTGTCAAGGTTGGAGACCCCTGATCTAGACCGATATTAAACCAATAATCGGGCAGTACCAATGCGAATAGGGCAAGCCACTAATATATAAGCAGAGAGGAAACCCTCCTCCCCTTAGCCTTGATGGTGTTACCTAATTTGGGTCATGAAACGTCTGCAAAAAAAAACAACCAAGCTCAGAGAGCACCAAGGACTTCCCAGGTCAACCCTGAGCTAGCTACAAAGATTCTCTTTTATTGGCATCTGTCTGTCTCTCTGTCTGTCTGTCTGTCTGTCTGATGCCCTCCCCCCACATAAACCTCTCGTGCCTGGGATGGCATGCCGTTCCCTGCAGATTCTTGTCTCGGTCTAATTAGCTGTCCCAAGTGCTCAAGGACTGTAATGTGTTTTAATAGCTGGGCTGGGTGGCCGAGATGCCTTTTAATCTGCCTGCCTGCCTGCTGTTTCCCCCCCCCCCCAGCTCTGTAATTGTCGAGGGGCTGCAAAACGAGCAGATGCAGTGATCTTCTTCGGGCTGCAATTACTCTCCTTGATCCTGAGGATGAATCTTAAGGAGTTGAGTCCTCCCCTCCCTACAGGGTTGTCTTTTGTTTAAAAAAAAAAAAGTAAATAAAAATTGGACACACTCTGGCTGCTGGTTAAGTGCCAGGACGAATAGGTCCCTGCCATCCTTCGCAGTTAAACCAAGATAGGAAACATAACCAGATGGTTTAATTCTGCATTTGTCAGTTGGGAAAGATCAGATCCAACCATGAGGGTTCAATTAAACTGATTTATTGCTAAAAGCTAAATGCACCAGAATCTTTTCAACTAAAGGTCAGCACCTGCCTGGAGTTAGATAATGGTCAGTGGTACTCAAGGGAGATTTAGACTTAGTTTACTTGTGACTATGTAGGGATTCTAGGTTGCTCCCTCTTTTGACTCTACCCCTAGGTTCTGCCATCCTTTCTCCCACCGCTTGAGTTATATTAACAGAATCTTGTAAGTCTGAAAGTCCATAGAATAGAGAATGACAGAGCTGGGAGGAACCTCAGAGGTATTCTAGTCCAATCCCCAACCCCCGGTCCACGGCCCATTGGGAACCAGGCCGCGAAGCTTCATTCGCACAAGCGGTGTGCACATCCATGCAACCATCCCCTCCCCCCTCCCCCGCTGCCTCCTCCACAGCTGCCAATCCGCATAACCAGAAAAGTTGGGGATCTCTGTCTTATACCATCCTGTTGTGGTCCGCCAACAGCCCACGGAGCTGGCAGCGGAGCCGGATAGTGAGGAGGCTGGGGAGGACAATGGGCCAGTCCTGGAGTCAGGGAAAGACCCAGATGAGGGTTCTGCATCGGAGGCAGAGATGGGACCAGGGCCATCTGGGAGCGATGCGTGGACTCCAGAGCCTCCAGAGTCAGACAGCAGAGGAACAGGAGGAGCCTGTTCCTAGTGCATGCAGCTTCCAGAAGGCAAGAGCAGCTAAAGCAGAAAGGACAACTCAGGAGTAAGGCCAGGAGATGATTGGCCTTTCTCATAAGGCTTAAAAGAGCAGCTCTTGGGCTCTTTGTAGGAAAACAACGTTGCTACATTGATTTCTAGTCAGCATGTCTTGTTTCTGAACTTCATGAGGCTTTGCCAAGAAAAGCCTTTGGTAGGGTGCCAAAGAAGACAAGGGTTTGTGATAAGGCCGAAGGACTTTTTCTGAAGGACTTTGTTTTGGACTTAATTTGGACTAAGCTGAGAATGAAGTAATTATCAGCTGTTCTAATAAACTATGTTTGTTTAAGACTGATTGTGTCTGGTAATAACTACTTAAGCCTGGGTCACAACACATCCCGGTTAAATGTTGTCCACTCTATTTTTGAAAAACTCCATTGATGGAGCTTTTCCATTGATTAAGTTTTCTCACGGTCAGGAAATTTCTCTTCCCAGGTTTGCTCTCTCTTTCATAAGTTTCCATCCATTACTTCTTGCCCTGACTTCGGGTGCTTTGGAGAATAAGTCAGTTCCCTTTCCCCTATGACGGGTGTCAGCAGCCTGCAGCTCCAGAGCCGCATACGTCTCTTTGGGCCCTCAGCTGTGGCTCCCTGTTGGGTGATCCCACCACTGGCTGGCCCCGCCCCTCCTCCTCCCCTCCCAGTCACTCCTCGCCTGGCCTGAGAAGGGAACCAGTTCTCTATCCTAATGACCTGCTGGGTAGGTGTGGCTGGGGAGGGTGTCATGTGACTGGTGGAAGTGAGTGATGTCAAGTTGGCCACGCCCACCCAGGTTTTGTGGCTCCCGGTGTTTTCTTTTCTGTGGGAAACGGGTCCAAATGGCTCTTGGCGTGTTTTAAGGTTGCAGACCCCTGCCCTATGACGACGCATATAGGAAGGCTGCTATCATGTCACCCCTGGTCCTTCTCTGTGACATACCTCGCTTCCTGAAGTGCTCATCATGTGATTTAGCCTCCATAACAAACCTCCCATCACCACGCTTAAGGGATGGAAACTAATCAAGGAGAGAAGCAACCTGGAATTAAGGGGAAACTTCCTAACAGCAAGGACAGTGAACCAGGGGAACAGCTTGCCACCAGAGGTTGTGGGTACTCTATCACTGGAGAAGAGGGTTGGACTAGAAGACCTCCAAGGTCCCTTCCAACTCTGTCATTCTGTTAATCAGTGGAACGGCTTTCCTCCAGAGGTTTTGGGTGCCTCCATCATTGGAGGTTTCTAAGAAGAGACCTGACAGCCACTTGTCTGAAATGAATAGGGTCTCCTGCTTGAGAAGAGGGTTGGACTAGAAGACCTCCAAGGTCCCTCCAAGGTCCCTTCCAACTCTGATATTCTGTTAACCAGTGGAACAACTTTCCTCCAGAGGTTTTGGGTGCCTCCAACACTGGAGGTTTCTTAGAAGAGACTGGACAGCCACTTGTCTGCAATGAATAGGATCTCCTGCTTGAGAAGGGGGTTGGACTAGAAGACCTCCAAGATCCCTTCCAGCTCTATTCTATTCTATCCATTAGGCTGGGTCCTTCCTCAGTTTTTTCCTCTGACTGTTGAGCCACTGGGGGCTCCTGCCTCTCTTCTCTAATTGTTTCCCAGGCAGCCTTTCTTTTCCTTCTCCCCCCCAAGGCCATTTCCACATTCCTTGACAGCCTCCGTCACCTCAAAGCCGGAAACCCTTCAAGGCAGGAAAACGGGTGGTTGTGTGGCTGGAAAGACACACCTTGAAGCCACAGCTTGCTTCCCTGCCTGTGAACTGCTCCCGCAAAGATGCTTCGCAGCGTGGGTTGCGATTGTGTCTTCGCAGAGCCAGCCTGCAAAGCTGCAGCAGCCACATGGTGCGAACAGACTCGGCTTGGCTAATTCGATCAAATCTCACTCTCCAAAAGACACATCGGGCTGCTCGTCTTTTTTCTGGCCACCGAAACGGTTTTTCAACTTCTTCCAAACCAGAACACGTTTTCTCCTCTTTCTCCTTCCGAAACTGCCCTATCTCGTTCATTCGTTCTTTGCCAGAATTCAGACTTCAAGGTCGGATGGTTGCAAGTCACGATAGCCAGAATGGTTTTGCCATCGGTGGTTGGTTACGATTCTTCGATTTCACAATTTAGTATGCAGGAATTACTTCCTGCCCTCAATTAACCCTAAGAACCAACAAGTACTAATGATTTTTTTTTAAGATTTTTTTTAAAAAATATTTATTTTTCCCTACCTGTTGCACATTAGGTAGGCTGGAAGGAAGCAGAAAACAATAGAATAGAATAGAATAGAATAGAATAGAATAGAATAGAATAGAATAGAATAGAATAGAATAGAATAGAATAGAATTAGAATAAGAAAAGAAAAGAAAAGAAAACAATAGAATAATAAATAGAATAGAATAAAATAAAATAGAAAAGAATAGGAATAGGAATAGGAATAAGAATAAGAGAAGAGAAGAGAAGAGAAAAGAAAAGAAAAGAAAAGAAAAAAGAATAGAATAGAATAGAATAGAATAGAATAGTTGGAAGGGACCTTGGAGGTCTTCTAGTCCAACCCCCTGCTTAGGCAGGAAATAGCTTTTTAACTGTCCCTTGACCATTTCTAATCCTCCTTAGAAGGAAGTTAAATTAAGAATTTGTTAATTTATTAATATTAAATTAAATTAATAATAAATTAAGAATGGAATTAGGGAGAATTCTGGGAGTTGAAGTCCACAAGTCTTAAAGCAGCCCAGTTTGAAGACCTCTGGTCTAAAGGGAACTTGCCTCCTCAATCTTGACTCTTCCCATCCAGGTAATTCAGCAAAAGTTTCATTAAGGCCCCAGCTTTCTTGGCCAAAGTTTTTTCTCCTTCCGGGGCCTTTGCCAAGCCTCGGCACCCCTCCGCTTGCCAAAGAAAGGAGATGCCATCTGTCCCTGCCAAGCGGAGCCTTCACCAGCTTTATTTTTAAACCGAGTATTTTAAATACACGGCAGATGGAACTTCTCTCGTCTTGGAAGAAAAGGCAGAGTGGCTTTGAAGAGGCCAGGCAGAAAGAAAGAAAGAGTTGGAAAAACAGTCAGCAACTCCAAGATTCACGGATGGGCGTTCTTGCATACTGACAGTCCTCGACGTAACGACCGCAACTGAGACCAAAATTTCTCTTGCAAAGCGAAAAGTCGGTCAAGTGAATTTTGATTCGGTTTAGAACTTTTCCCACCACTGTTGTTAAGTGAATCACTGCCCTTGTTAATCGAGTCAGACGGTCCTTAAGTGAATCTGGCTTCCCCGTTGACTTTGCTCGTCAGAAGGTCTCAAAAAGGGATCACACGACCCCGTCATAAATACGAGTCAGTTGCGAAGCGTCCAAATTTTTATCACGTAACCGTGGAAATGCTGCAACGGTCCTAAGGGTGAAAAACGGTCGTAGCTCACTTTTTTCAGTGCCGTTCTAACTTTGAACGGTCACTAAACGAATGGTTGTAAGTCGAGGATTACCTGTACAGGTAGTTCTCATTCTACAACCATTGGTTGAGTGACCGTTCAGAATTGGGAAAAAAGGTTAATTATCGTTTTTTACACTTAGGCCTGTTGTAGCATCTCCATGGTTATGTGATAAAAATTGTTTTCTGAGGTTTTCACGGGTGTTTGTATGTAGGTCTTTGGTTATTCGGGTTTTCTCCCGCGTAAAATTGGAAGTGTCTTGGCGACGTTTCGACGAAGTCTCATTCGTAATCTTCAGGCTTCAGCTTCGTGCTTCTGGGAGCAATGTGTGACTGCAGCTGTTTCTTCCTTTTTAACTGCTAGTGGGGGTTTGAACTGATTGGGTGGGAGCTTGGCTGTGCTCTGATTGGATGGGGTTTTTTTGGTGCTCTGATTGGATGGGGGGGTGTCCTCTTTGCGTGGGGGCTTGGTTGTGCTCAGATTAGTCTGAGCTGCACCAAAGATCTACATATATATATATATATATATATATATATATATATATATATATTTATATATATATATATATATATATATATATATATATATATATATATATATATATAGGTCTTTGGTTATTCGGGTTTTCTCCCGCGTAAAATTGGAAGTGTCTTGGCGACGTTTCGACGAAGTCTCATTCGTCATCTTCAGGCTTCAACTTCATGCTTCTGGGAAGCTGAAGCCTGAAGATGATGGATGAGACTTCGTCGAAATGTCGCCAAGACACTTCCAATTTTACGTGGGAGAAAACCCGAATAACCAAAGACCTACATATATATATTGCTCCCAGAAGCACGAAGCTGAAGCCTGAAGATGACGAATGAGACTTCGTCGAAACATCGCCAAGACACTTCCAATTTTACGCAGGAGAAAACCTGAATAACCAAAGACCTACACATATATATATATATACAGCTTCCTGAAATTCCTTGGACTGGACAATCCATTTAGCAATTCATTAACATCCAAAGTGCTCAGGAAAAAAGCAAGGAGCAAGAGTGGATTAAACTGAGTTAAACATTGGTGGCACCAATGCTGCAAAATAATTCAGAATGGGTCAGGCTGAGCCCACAGCATCTAGCTGACCTTGGCTGGTCTGGAAAAAAACTGACCAGGGTCAAACTTTATTATCCCATTGCAGTTAGTTTTGTTTCCTTTAAGACTGGACGTTGGCTCTTCTGGTTGGCTGTGGGACTTGACCAGAGTTGTCAAAGAGTCAGGCAGTCTGAAAATTTGAATAAATGAATAAATACTTTAGTCTTTGGGCCATCAATAAAAAAAGATTTTAAAAATGTGTATTTGGATAGGAGGCCACCAGGAACTTTCCAAAGCTGTAGATTAGACTAGGAAGTCATAAAACTATATTGGAAGAAGATTATATATTAAGAGGCGATTAACTTATTGCATAATCAGGAAGGGAGGGGGAGGAGGAGGAAGAGGAAGAAGACGGGTTTTTCTTGTAGACGTTTCATTACCAAAATAGGTAACATCATCAGTACTGTGAGTGAGTGGGGTTTGTAGCATGGAGCAGTAGGAAGAGAACTGGGTACTTTCTGAGTTGGTGAACCACCAAGAAAACCAGTTGGTGGTTTTCTTGCAGACGTTTCATGACCCAACTAGGTAACAATATCAGTGTTAGAAGGGAGTGGGGTTTGTGGAGAGGAGGAGGAGGAGGACTGTGGGGGTCCTTGGTGCTCTCTGAGCTTGGTAGTTTTTCTTGCAGACATTTCATGACCAAACCATGTAACATCATTGTTAATTTCCAGAAGTTGCCACTTCTCCTTTGTTTGTGAATTACTGGAACACCCGTTAAGAGTGGCTCTCGCGGGGAGATAGGCAGCAAACAAATTTAAAATAAATGAACGAATAAGTGTCCTTAAAAGGACTCAGTGAAGTCACAGGCAGGAAAAGAGCCAATTAAGAGAACCAAAAATAGTTGATGGTTTTGCACAGTGGAACAAAGGTGAGTGCCTGGGCTAGCGTTCCTTTCTGTGCAAACAGCAAAGGTGTTGTTGAGTTGTGCAGGGATCGTCCTTCTGTTTGTCTTCCACGCATTCTGGTCTCGCAATAAAGATTTACAAGGGGCTTTTGTTCCTTCTGGGAGAACAATAAATAAATAAATAAATGAATCAAAAAATCAAAAAATCAAATAAATAAAAACACAGGGAGTTCTTTCTGCCATGGTTTTGTAAAATTTTATCAGTTTTTTAAAATTTGAATTTATATCCTGCCCTTCTCCGAAGACTCAGGGCGGCTTACAATGTGTTAAGCAATAGTCTTCATCCATTTGTATATTATATACAAAGTCAACTTTTATTGCCCCCAACAATCTGGGTCCTCATTTTACCTACCTTATAAAGGATGGAAGGCTGAGTCAACCTTGGGCCTGGTGGGACTTGAACTTGCAGTAATTGCAAGCAGCTTTGTTAATAACAGACAGACTTAGTCTGCTGAGCCACCAGAGGCCCTTATCAGTGTTGGGATTCCATAATTTTTACTAGTGGTTCTGTGGGCGTGGCCTGGTGGACATGGCAGGGGAAGGATACTGCAAAATCCCCATTTCCTCCCGATCAGCTGGGACTCGGGAGGCAGAGAATCGATGGGGGCAGGGCCAGTCCAGGGTGGTATTTACCGGTTCTCCGAACTACTCAAAATTTCCGCTACCGGTTCACCAGAACTGGTCAAAACCTGCTGAAACCCACCTGTGAAACTTACCCACTTGAAGAGAGGGGGGATTTCAATTCCCAGAATTCCCCAGCCAGCTATAGCAGGGAGTTGAAATCCACCCACCGTCAAGGGTGCGAAACACTGAATCACAGCCTCCCACCTTCGACACAATAGATCAGAGGTCTCCAACCTTGGCAACTGTAAGACTTGTGGACTGCAACTCCCAGAATTCCTGGCTGAGGCATTCTGGGAGTTGCAGTCCACAAGTCTTACAGTTGCCAAGGTTGGAGACCCCTGCAATAGGTCATTCATCATAAGGATGGTCGAGGACAACTAAACCCATCTTAATTTAGTGTTGGCTATGTGTTCAATCATCATCCATCAGCGTCATCTTCTCAAAGGAACAAAATCCCCACAATGCACGTAAAAATAATAATATTGGGATTGTGTAGGCAACCAGAAAGTAAGAGAAGATCCAACCGATCATAACTAATGAAGGAGAGAAGCAACCTAGAACTAAGGAGGAATTTCATGAGGGTGACAACAATATACCAGTGGAACTGCTTGCCACCAGAAGTTTTTTTTTTAAAAGTATTTATTTTCGTCAAGCATGTATTAGATAACAGATATAAGTAAAATATAATTAATGAATACATGAGCAGGGGGTTGGACTAGAAGACCTCGAAGGTCCCTTCTAATTCTGTTATTTTGTTAAGCATGCATTTTAAATTTCCTTCTTATTTCCCTAAAGTCAGAATTTGCAGCATTTAATTAAAAAGGAAAGTTGGGTATGTCTGAAAATTGCGAATTTTAAAATGAAAATTCAGCGTTGCTTAAAAAGGCCGGAGGTCAGCCAATTTGGGCAAGAGGAGATCTCGGGCCTACAGGTAGTCCTCGACATATGACCGCAATCGAGTCCGAAATTTTACAACCTCCCTTCTTGTAGCTGTTAAGTCAGTCGCACAGTTATTAAGTGAATCCAGCTTGTCAGGAGGTCGCAAAACGGGATCGCGTGACCAGTGGATAAATATGAAAAAGTAAAATAAGTAAAATAAAGCGTCATAAATATGAGTCAGTTGCCACGCCTCTGAATTTTGATCACGTGACCCACGGGGATGCTGCAATGGTTGTAAGGGTGAAAAACGGTCATAAGTCCCCTTTTTCAGTGCCGTAGTAACTTCGAAGAGCCACTAAACGAATTATTATAAGTGTTCTGTCCTCCTCCGCCTCCGTCCGAATGATGGCTTAATTAGCCGGCACTATCAGCTCTGGCGACAAAAGAGCCAGCGTCTGCCAAGAGCCTCCGTTATCTTCCACGACGCTGGTGAGTCACAAACTTCAGCTCTAGTCAATCAGTGGATTTGCCTGTTACAAAGAGACACAGCAGCTCTGGCTGCCTTTTATATCCTGTGGGGTGTGGCTCCATGACTCAGCACTTCCTAGGCCTGCCCCACCTCTGCTTCTGTTGTTCCCTCCTCTCCTGCCTACGAAACCTAGGGTCCAGCCAGGCCTGATTGCCATCAGCTGGGTCTGGAGGCGTGGCCTGGGGGGGAAAGAGTCAGGGGACGGAGGCCTCCTTATCTCTTCCACCTGGCCTGCCTCTGGCTCCTGGAGCTGAGCCAGGGAAGCCGGTGCTCCCGAGGTAAGTCTTGATGGCCCTTCCCCCTCGCTGTCCAAGTCACTTTCTGGCAGCAGGTCCAGCTCGGGGGGCGCAGACGCAACAATAAGTCAAGGTCTACCTGTATGTGATTCTTGGCTCAGTGCTTGATTTTTTAATAACTTTTTTTTCTTTTGCAAGATATTTTCCAGTTGACTCATTCCGAGCACATGCTCAGCTGTCACATCCACGCATCGCACCAGAGGCATTTTGCCCACATTTTTTGTGGGAGGAAAGATAAAACGAACATATTTGTCTCCCCTCACAAACGTGTTTCACGACGTTGAAGGGCGGGGGGGAACCAGCAGCTTCCGTGGGAGGAAGTGCAGGGGGGTCGAAAAAAGCAAGAGGGTGGTGGGCCCTGCAGGTACCTGGGTCGAAAGTCTGATTATGGCTCAACTCCGCTTCAGCTGGGTTTCCCAGGCCACACAATGGTAGCTGCCTGGTATTGAGTTCTATGGCTACATTCGGACATGCTGCGAACTATTCAGCTGTCCCTCCCTCTCTCTCTGTATATCTATCCATCCATCTCATATGCCTTTGTGTGTGGTGTCTGTCTGTCTCCGCCCGTCCACCCACCCATCCATCTACCTGCCTATGTGTCTGTCTGTCCACCTATCTCATCTAGCTATCTATCAATCAATCATCTATCTATCCATCCATCCGTCTAATTTGCCTTTGTGTGTGGTGTCTGTCTGTCTGTCTCCACCCGCCCACCCATCCATTTATCTCATTTGCCTGTGTGTATGGTGTCTGTCTCCACCCATCCATCCCTCCCTCCCTCCCTCCCTCCACCTCATCTATCTGCCTGTCGTCTACCTATCTCAGCTGCCTGCTTCCCTGCCTGCCTGCGTCCATCCATCTATCCATTCCATCCATCTATCCATCCCATCCATCTATCCATCCATCCATCCATCCATCCATCCATCCATGTATCTATCTATCTATCTACCTACCTACCTACCTACCTACCTACTTATCCATCCATCCATCCATCCATCCATCATCTATCTATCTATCTATCTATCTATCTATCTATCTATCTATCTATCTATCTATCTATCTTCTTCCTACTTACTTACCTACCATATCTTCCTTACTTTCATCTCTTTCTCTCGCTGTCTCTCTCTCTATATATATATATAAATATATATCTACCTGTCTTCTATCAACTATCTAGCTCTTTGCATATTTAAAAGTAAAGGTTCCCCTCGCACATACGTGCTAGTCGTTGCCGACTCTAGGGGGCGGTGCTCATCTCAGCTTCAAAGCCGAAGAGCCAGCGCTGTCCGAAGACGTCTCCGTGGTCATGTGGCCGGCATGACTCAACGCCAAAGGCGCACGGAACGCTGTGACCTTCCCGCCAAAGGTGGTTCCTATTTTTTCTACTTGCATTTTTTACGTGCTTTCGAAACTGCTAGGTCAGCAGAAGCTGGGACAAGTAACGGGAGCTCACCCCGTTACACGGCAGCACTAGGGATTCGAACCGCTGAGCTGCCAACCTTTTGATTGACAAGCTCAACGTCCTAGCCCCTGAGCCACCGCGTCCCTATTTAAATATTTAAATATGTAAATATGCATATTTATCTATTTACCTGTGCGCGCACCCACATCTCCCCCTCTCCCCACCCCGTCTGTCTGTCTGTCTGTCTCTCTCTCTCTCTGTCATCTCCCTGTATTTGGGACTCTGCTCAGATCCATAATCCCCACTGAATGTTCGGCGTCCTCCCAGCAAATGGGAAGTGCCAAGGGCAGCTGAAAGAGCTTTTGTCCTGAGCTGTTTTCCCTTCCAAGACATTCCTCCTCCTCCTCCTCCTCTGCCCTTTCCTAGCTCCTAGTCTCCTTCAAATGCAACTTTTTTTTTTTTTTAAAGATTTCTCAGCTTGCTAGGCATGCTAGGAGAGCCCCTGCTATGCAAAGGAAGCCTGAATGGGGGCAAGGCAGCTTTTTCCTAAAACCCAAACGAATTTGCTTGCAAGATTTTAAGAGTTTCAATGCTTTTTTTGTGTGCGCGACTCCTACGTGGTTTATTTCCTGCCTCCAAGGGTTTTGCTGGGCTTGGTACCCTTTCCTTTGAAACAGGAGCAAAACTGGACCTTTTTATTTTTATTTTGTCATAACATTATATAAAGGAACATATATTGAAAGGAAACAATAGGACAGGAACGGTAGGCACTTTTGTGCTCTTATGCACGCCCCTTATAATCCTCTTAAGAATGGGGTGAGGTCAATGGTAGACAGTTTTTGGTTAAAGCATTTAGGAGTTGGAGAGGAGACCACAGAGACCACTCTGTTACTGAAGTCATATGTTCTGCAATCAAGATTGAAGCGGTTGACATTAAGTTTGGATCTATTGTTTGCTCTTGTATTATTGCGATTGAAGCTGAAGAAGTCTTTAACAGGAAGGACATTGCAATAGATGATTCTGTGTGTTAAACACAGGTCTTGTCGGAGTCGGCTAAGTTCTAAATTTTCTAATCCCAGGATTTCAAGTCTGGTGGAATAAGGTATTTTGTTGTTTACAGAGGAGCTGTAAACATCTGTAAACATCTGCCCTTCCTTGTAGCTTTTATTCTGCTTCCTGCAGAACAAAAGGCGCCCTTTCTCCGTGTTTCTAGTTGGTTGCGCATCCCATTTCTGGCAAAAAAACACCCATTCAGGAAACTGGATTCATTTAATGACCACAGCATTTGCTTAAGGACCACTATAAAACAATTCATGAAATCGCGCACGGTCCCATGGCGACCCGTTTAATGACCAGCACGACTTAATGACTGTAATTCTGGGTTACGATTCTGGTTGTAAGTTGGGAACTTCCAGCTGGCTGGGGAATTCTGGGAGTCGAAGTCCACCTATCTTAAAATTGCTAAAGTTGTGAGAAACACTGAGCTAAATTTTATTTATTTTATTTTATTTATTTATTTATATTGTCAAACACAATATATATAAGTATAAGCATGAAATAACCACACAAAACGAATACAACCAAAGGGAACATTTGGACAGGGTCGGTAGGCACGTTGGTGCTCTTATGCCCGCCCCTTACAGACCTCTTAGGAATGGGGTGAGGTCAATAGTGGATAGTCTTAGGTTAAAGTTTTTGGGATTTTGGGAAGAGACCACAGAGTCTGGTAGTGCATTCCAGGCATTAACAACTCTGTTACTGAAGTCATATTTTCTGCAATCAAGATTGAAGCCGTTCACTTAAGTTTGAATCTATTGTGTGCTCGTGTATTTTTGTGGTTGAAGCTGAAGTAGTCTTCGACAGGAAGGACATTGTAGCAGATGATTTTATGAGTTATGCTCAGGTCATGCAAAGTAATGGAATCAATCATCAACCAATTCATTACCCTCCACCTAGAAACAAACAACCTATTCTCTAATAAACAATTTGGTTTATAATAATGTGTTGTCATCAGCAACCGTGAATATTTTCCCGAAGGAATTCTTCCCTTCATCCTAAATGTTCAAAAACGATCAAAGAAAGGTTCACTATGATTTTAAAATTGACTGAATTAGCAGAGATGGTGAAATTAACCGCCTCGATTAGGGATAATGGACTAGACAGCTTTATAAGAGACTGGAAACCGTTTATGGACTTTCTACCTGTGAAAAACAGGAACAGATGGTTAACAGAGGGATTTGAAGATTAGTGTAATACAGATCTAGACGTACAACAGTTCATTTAGTGACCGTTCAAAGTTACAACATCATTGAAAAAAAAGGTGATTTATGACCATTTTTTACAGTTAACAACCTTTCCAGCATCTCCATGGTCACGTGATCAAAATTCAGATGCTTGCCAACTGACTCGTATTTATGACGGTCGCAGTGTCCTGGGGTTATGTGATCCCCTTTTGTCTGACAAGCAAAGTCAATGGGGAAAGCCAGATTCACTTAACAACCGTGTTACTAACTTAACGACTGCAGCGATTCCCTTAAGAACGGTGGCAAGGAAGGTCGTAAAATGGAGCAAAACTCACTTAGCAAATGTCTCACTTAGCAATGGAAATTTTGGGCACAATTGAGGTCATAAGCCGAGGACTACCTGTATTTGCGCTAATGTGTTGGCTGTTGGTTTTTTTGGTCAATATATATAATATATAATGATATATATAATATATATATTAGGTCTTTGGTTGTTCGGGTTTTCTCCTGTGTAAAATTGGAAGTGTCTTGGCGACGTTTCGACGAAGTCTCATTCGTCATCTTCAGGCTTCAGCTTCGTGCTTCTGGGAGCAATGTGTGATCGCAGCTGTTTCTTCCTTTTAACTGCTAGTGGGGGTTTGAACTGATTGGGTGGGAGCTTGGCTGTGCTCTGATTGGATGGGGGTTTTTCTGTGCTCTGATTGGCTGGGGGGGTGTCCTGTGTTGGTGGGGGCTTGGTTGTGCTCAGTCTAGTCTGTGCTGCAGGGGGATTTGAGCTGGTGAGCTGCATAGCTGTTGTTTGGCTTTGTGGTCGTGCTACATCTTCATAGTGGGTGTCAGTCTGCTGCATGAATGGATTGGAGGGGTTTGAAATGGCTAATGTTGCAGCTGCGGTCTGGCTTCTGGTCCTTGGTCGTGCTTCCTGATCAGTGTGGGTTTGGGTCTGCTTTCTGGGTGGATGTGCGGTGGTGACATCCTGTGTGGACCTTGTGAGTGTGGGTCTGGTGTCATTCCTTGTGTTAGGGACTCGTTTGTCACATCTGAAATATTTGTTCATGTACTTTATTTTTCTTGTTAAATAAGGATGAGAAAGTTTATAATTATTTGCAGACCCATAAGGGGAGGAAAATTTTTCCGTTTTTTCCCCCTTTATTTTCTTTTCAGCATCGAGCCAAGGTGGCTCTTTTCTATATTTAATGTTGGACTTATTTAATATTTGGGTCATCCCCCCCCTCCAATTTTTCGTACACCAAATTTATCCCTTTTTTTGTTGTTGTTGTTACTGTTGAATGTATGTTTTTTCTGTATTTTTTTCCCACTGTGTTGTACTTTATTTCCTTCGATAAAACATAATAAATCTCTCTATATATTTAAAAAGTCACAAGGACAAACTGCAGTGGGGCCATTTGAAGCTCTTCCGCCTTTTCATGAGCCCCACAAAAAATGACATTGTGCATTAGTCAGGCAGGGGTTGTTGCCAAAATTTGTGATTAAGAACTTGGAAAGGGCCTCATGTCAAATCTGGAGGCTTGGTAAACTAATAACACCAGCAGTGCATTTCTCAATTTTTGGCTTGGGGACCAGAGAAATTACGAGACTAATAAACAGAAGCAGCTGGATTTTTCAAAGCAACAGAATCCGTTATTAGTTGTTCAATCACTTCTGACTTCATGATTGTCGGCAATCCCATTTTGAGTGTCTTAGGAGCTCCTGCATAGCATCTTAACTGTAGCTAGTCCTCGACTTACGACCACAATGGAGCTGTTTTTAAGTGAGACATTCGTTAAGGGAGTTTTGCTCCATTGTACGACCTACAGTTGCTACACTGAAGCGACGCAGTTGTTAAACTAGCAACACGGCCGTTCAGTGAATCCGGCTTCCCCATTGATTTTGCTTGTCAGGAGGTTGCAAAAGGGGATCACGTGACACCCCCCCCCCGGGACGCGGCAACGGTCGTAAGTATGAGTCACTCGCCAAGCGCTTGAATTTTGATCATGTGACCCTGGGGATGCCTGCCTTCAGAAAATGTGGGTGCTCCATCACTGGAGATTTTTAAAAAGAAACTAGACAGACACTTCTCTGGATAGCCATTTATCTGAAATGGCATAGGGGCTCCTGCTTGAGCAGGGGGCTGGACTAGAAGACCTCCAAGGCCCCTTCCAGCTTCTGTTCTGTTCTGTTCCGTTCTGTTCTGTTATTCTATTCCTATTCCTATTCATACTCCTCTTCTGTTCTATTCTATTCTATTCTATTCTATTCTATTCTATTCTATTCTATTCCTTATTCCATTCCATTCCATTCCATTCCATCTTCTATTTCTATTTCTGTTTCTATTTCTATTCCATTCTTCTTTCCTATTCTTTTCTATTTGTATTTCTGTTATTTCTATTTCTATACAGGGTCTCCTACCTGAGCAGGGGGTTGGACTAGAAGACCTCTGAGGTCCCTTCTAAGTCTCCTATTCTATTATTCTATCAATTGATGAGATGACAATTAATTGCAGTTTTTCAGAGGTGACACCTTTGGAATAAATCACCCAGTGCTCTTCTTCACCATCAGTCCAGCCCTGGGTTAATAGCACTTGGCTTCCAAGCATTTAGTTGGCAAAATCTCTCCTTTTGTGCTGGCTGATCTCTTCTAATGCTATCCTAATTCCTTGGAAGCAGCCCAAAAGTTGCAAAATTAAGCTGCTATATTTAGTCCATATTGGCCGGACTTGTGAAAAATTATTACGTGTTTGTCTTCATCTATTGGATTTAACCTAAAGCAGTTTTTCAAAATTGCAGCAACTTTAAGGAGAATGGACTTCAATTCCCAGAATCCCCCAGCCAGCATGTTTTATTTAAGACGGGTGGATTTCAATTCCCAGAATTCTCCAAAGTCGTAAGAAGGGTGGACTTCAACTCCCAGGATTCTCCAGCCAGCAAAGTCCACCCATCTTAAAATGAGATTGGGAACACTGATCTATAATGTAGGCTAAGTAATATAATATAACAACAGAGTTGGAAGGGACCTTGGAGGCCTTCTAGTCCAACCCCCTGCCCAGGCAGGAAACCCTACACCATCTCAGACAGATGGTTATCCAACATCTTCTTTAAAATTTCCAGTGTTGGAGCATTCACAACTTCTGCAGGCAAGTCATTCCACTTATTAATTGTTCTAACTGTCAGGAAATTTCTCCTTAGTTCTAAGTTGCTTCTTTCTTTGATCCGTTTCCACCCATTGCTTCTTGTTCTACCCTCAGGTGCTTTGGAGAACAGCCCGACTCCCTCTTCTTTGTGGCAGCCCCTGAGATATTGGAAAACTGCTATCATGTCTCCCCTAGTCCTTCTTTTTGTTAAACTAGACATACCCAGTTCCTGCAACCGTTCTTCATATGTTTTAGCCTCCAGTCCCCTAATCATCTTTGTTGCTCTTCTCTGCACTCTTTCTAGAGTCTCAGCATCTTTTTTTTTAAACCTGAAATACCTGAAATAATTATCATTATCATTATTGCATTAATTTAATTCGTTTGCCACCTATTTTGGTGATTTACAAGATGATAAAACACAATAAAATGTTCTGTTGCTAAGCAGGTCAGGGATTAAATGCGCCCAATTTTACGACCTTTTCTTCCAGGGTTGTTAAGTGAATCACATGGTCGTTAAGTGAACCAGGCTTCCCTCATTGACTTTGCTTGTTGGAAGCCGATTGGGAAGGTCACAAATGGTGATCACATGACCCAGGGACAGCGCAACTGTCATAAGTACATGCCAGTTTCCAAATGCCCAAATTCCGAGCATGTGAACCTGACCAGTTGTAAGTGTGAGGACATGTTGTTAGGTACTTTTTTTCAGTCTTGACGTAACTGCGGTCGCTAAGCAAATGGTTGTAAGTCAAGGATTACCTGCAAACAAACTGAGTTTGTGCATCACCTAGATTCGAGCCATGATGATGATAGAAGAATAATTTGGAGTTCCAACTCAAATCAGGGTTGGGGAAGAATAAATCAAAATGAAATCCAGACAGCTGTGGGGAAAGGAAATTTATTTATTCTGAAAAGCAAAAAGGTTTCGGTATGGGGGTAGCTACCAAGAAAATGGGGTGAAAAAGGACTGATTTTATATGGGGAGTGGCCCCTGATGTGCTCTTGAGGAGTGTGTGTGTGTGTGGGCTGGTTTAGGGATGTATGTGTGTGTATGTGTTGACCCAGACAAAGGGTTGATTAAATCAAGTGATGTGGATTGGGTCTTTTCCTTTGAACTGTGAGCTTTGCATTCATAGCTTTATAACTGTGAGAGAGATCTTAGAGTCCTAGTGGACAACCATTTAAATATGAGCCAGCCGTGTGCTGCGGCAGTCAAAAAAGCCAATGCCAATCCTGGGCTGCATCAACAGAGGGAGAGAATCAGATTAGATTCACAGAGCTGGAAGGGACCTTGTCGGTCATCTAGTCCAACCCCCCCGCCCATCCAAGCAAGAGACCCTACACCATTTCTGACAGATGGCAGCCCAGCCTCTTCTTGAAAGCCTCCAGTGATGAAGCTCCCACAACTTCTGAAGACAACTTCTGTTCCATGGGTTGGTTGTTCTCACTGTCAGAAAATGTCTCCTAATTTCCAGGTTGAATCTCTTCCATCCATTATTCCTTGTCTGGCCTTTGGGTGCTTTGGAGAATAGCTTGACCCCCTCCTCTCTATGGCAGCCCCTCCAATATTGGAGGCTGCTATCCTGTCTTCCCTGGTCAATGTGATTATATGATCATGTGATATTCAACTACCACTTTACAAAGCCTTAGTAAGACCACACTTGGAATTCAGCATCCAGTTTTGGTCACCACGATGTAAAAAAGATGAGACTCTAGAAAGAGTGCAGAGAATTCAATTCTGTTCTGTTCTGTTCTATTCTATTCTGTTATGTTATGTTATGTTATGTTATGTTATGTTATGTTATGTTATGTTATGTTATGTTATGTTATGTTATGTTATGTTATGTTATGTTATGTTATGTTATGTTATGTTATGTTATGTTATGTTATGTTATGTTATGTTATGTTGAGAAGAGCAACAAAGATGATGAGGGGACTGGAGGATAAAACATATAAAGAACGGTTGCAAGAACTGGGCATGTCTAGTTTAATGAAAAGAAGAACTAGGGGAGACATGATAGCAGTTTTCCAATATCTCAGGGGTTGCCACAAAGAAGAGGGAGTCAAGCTACTCTCCAAAGCACCTGAGGGTAGAACAAGAAGCAATGGGTGGAAACTAATCAAGGAGAGAAGCAACCTGGAATTAGGGAGAAATTTCCTGACAGTGAGAACAATTAACCAGTGGAACAACTTGCCTCCAGAAGTTGTGAATGCTCCAACACTGGAAGTTTTTAAAAAGAGATTACACAGCCACGTCCAGCAGAAATTTCAGGCTCGCTGGGGTCAGACATTCTTCCAGTTGTAGAAGGAATATGATTGGCAAGTTTCTGGTCCCTAGTGACTTGGCTGTTTTTTTTTATGAGTTTTTTTAAAAAAGTTTTTAAGAAAAGATTGGTCCCTTTCAACTCTGTTATTCTGTTTTCTTTTTATGTTTACGTTGTGTTAATTAAGTTTGTGTGTGTTTGCTGGTGTGTGGCTACAATTTGAAGTAAGTATTTAATTACGTTTGCTTTAAATTTAAAGGATTTCAGAGGCTGCTAATCACTAATTTTGTTGGGAGACCTGGGCTAGTTAACCTATGATTTCCTAAAAAGGGAGTGCTCGACTTATAACAATCCACTTAGTAACCATTCAAAGTTACAACAGCACTAAAAAAAAGTGACTTATGACCGTTTTTCACACTTAACGACCGTTGCAGCGTCCCCACGATCCTGTGATTTACATTCGACTGCTTGACAATAACTCACATTTACGACGGTTGCAGTGTCCCGGGGGTCCGGCGATCGATCCCCTTTTGCGACCTTCGGACAAGCGAAGTCAGTGAAGAAACCAGACTCCATTTAACAACCGTGTTTAACTAATTGGTGAGAAAAGTTGTAAAACAGGACAAGCTTGCTTAGCGGCATGAATTTTTTGGGGGGGCTCCATCGTGGTCGTAACTCGAGGACTACCCGTGCAATGTTTCTCACACGGTCCTATAAGTTTATAAATTCTTCCCACGGTGACTAAACGGGCCGAGTGGAAGGAATGCAAACTTTTAACAAGTTTTCTCCAGAGCTGGTTAAGGGTGTCGGGTGAAGGCATCCAAAGTGTTGGCACATTTCAAGTATTTGATGATTCAAGAATCCATTTTTGTGCTCCGCTTGGTGTCTGGCCAAAGGAGGGACACCAGCCAAGTGGAAAAGTTAAATATTCAGCCTTAGCGGGATGGAATTAGCACCCTCAACTTGGCAGCTGCCCGTCGCTGCTGTTCGGAGCAACAGCTGCGAGAGTGCACGAAGCCACGTTGAGCCCGGGAGGAGCCTCCGTGTTGTGTCGCAAAGACAGCGGAGCTCTCGGACTGGTGGCATTTGGCTGTGACGTCCCGCAGGGAGGGTTCCCCCCCCACGTCCAGCAGAAATTTCAGGCTTGCTGGGGTCGGACATTCTTCCAGTTGTAGAAGGAATGTGATCGGCAAGTTTCTGGTCCCTAGTGACTTGGCCGTGTTTTTTTTTTTTTTTTAATGAGCCTAAAATGAAGACGCTGAGATCACCGTTCAGAGCTGTAGCTCAGGGGTGTCAAAGTGGAGTTCTTTGAGGGCCGGATCAGCATTGTAGTTCTCCTCCGTGGGCCATCTGGGGGTGGTGGGGACTTGGGAGAGACAGGATAGACGCCTCCTGTAGCATCCTGCCAGCTCAAACGGGGTACAGGTGGCCACATGCGGGGACCCCATGCCCCGTTTTTAGCCTGGATGGCCTGCAGCACTTTGCCGCCCAAAACAGAGCATGGGGGGGGCATGCACAAGGCTCCTGCACAGCCCATTTTCAGCTTGGAAGACTTCCTACAACACTTTGCCATCCAAAATGGACCATGCAGGGGATGTACACACCCCGCCCCTCCACCCTGTGCTCTGTTTTGGCTGGCAAAGTGCTGCCAGATGCCAAAAATGGGCTGTGCAGGAGCTGTGCCCCTCCCCCAGTGCCTCATTTTGGTTGCCAAAGGCACCGTGTGCTGGTCCTTCGCTATTTTCAGGCTGAGCCCGTGGGGCAGATTTAAGCACCCCGAAAGCCAGATCCGGCCCACGGGCCTTGAGTTTGACACCCCTGCTTTAGCTGAAAGATCCTGGACCCTGAAGTTTGGGCAAACAATTCTCGTTGGTATTATTTAGAAAACTGAGCCTTCCTGTACATCAGGGGTGAAACCCAGCAGGTTCTGGAGCACCGGTAGCGAAAATTTTGTGTAGTTTGGGGAAGTGGCAAATACCACCTCTGGCTGGCCCCAGAGTGGGGTGGGAATGGGGATTTTGCAATATCCTTCTCCTGGAGTGGGAAGGGAATGGGGATTGTCAGGAAATTGTTATTTGCCTAACTAGTTGGTCAGGCAATATATAAATTAACTATGCATGTTTGTATAAAGGCATGATATTGCTTTAAGGCTGTGCTGCATCATGCAAGCTTCCTGATTGGTTGAGCTCTGTAGCCAATGTATAAAAGGACTCCTAAATTATGGCTTGTGGGGAATCTACAGGGACGCTACAGCATTGTAACCTGATGACATGCTGCAACTGTATATTTGAGCTTTATGATCGTTGCTTGATCATGGCTAGTTACTGATTCCTCAAAATACTGACTGTTGTGAATTGAACTGTGTTTTTTGCCGAACTGAAAGAAGACCTTGTTTGTTGTTCAAGTCTATGTTTGGTAAGAAGACTTTGTAATATCCCTGACTGACTTTATATGTGTATGATCTGGATTGTTTTTGGACTACGACTTTGCCTTTTCCCTAAAAGTAAAGGAATATCAAACCCCAGTTTGTCTGCAAGTGACTGTTATTGTATACAACCGGTCTCAGTCCTTTTCATGCGTAGGGTACTCTGCTCAACAGTCCACAACCTTGGTTGTGAACCCAGATTACCCTTAACAGGGATTTTGCGGTATCCTTCCCCTGCCACGCCCACCAAGCCACGCCCACAGAACCGGTAGTGAAAAAATGTGGATTTCACCACTATTTCACCACCAAATACTATATTTTGACAATCGTATTTTACAGAATTAGGGTAACCTCGACTTACGACCGCAATTAAGCACAAAATATCTGTTGCTAACCAAGACAGTTGTTAGGTGTCCTGGGGGAGGGTCACGTGATCCCCTTTTGCGACCTTCTGACGAGCAAAGTCAATGAGGAAGCCAGATTCACTTAACAACCCGGTGACTCACTTAACAACGGCAGTGATTCAGTGAACAGTGGCAAGAAAGCAAATGCTAATTTTTAACTTAACCGGGTTAACTTGTTTCACAAGGTAGATTTAACAGAAAAACAGAATTGGAAGGAAGGAAGGAAGGAAGGAAGGAAGGAAGGAAGGAAGGAAGGAAGGAAGGAAGGAAGGAAGGAAGGAAGGAAGGAAGGAAGGAAGGAAGGAAGGAAACGACTTGCCTGCAGAAGTTGTGAATGCTCCAACACTGGAAATTTTTAAGAAAGAAAAAGCTACAAAGCTGATAAAGGAACTGGAGGCTAAATCGTACAATGAAGAATTGCAGGAACTAGGTATGTCTAGCTCAGGGGTCTGCAAACTTGGCTCTTTTAAGACTTGTGGACTTCAAATCCCATCAAAGCTGGCTGAAGAACTCTGGGAGTTGAAGTCCACAAGTCTTAAAAGAGCCAAGTTTGCAGACCCCTGGTATAGTGCAATATTAATGCAATATCGGGGGTTTTCAGTTTAATTGTATAGATTAGAATCTGAAGGAGGTGTGTTTGTGTTTTATTTTTATATAATGTACACTGAAGATGGCATTTAATTTCATTGTACGAGTTGCAATTTTTTTATTTTTTTATTTTTATTTTTTGTTTACATTTATATCCCGCCCTTCTCCGAAGACTCAGGGCGGCTTACAGTGCATAAGGCAATAGTCTCATTCTATTTGTATATTTACAAAGTCAACTTATTGCCCCCCCAACAATCTGGGTCCTCATTTTACCTGCCCTTATAAAGGATGGAAGGCTGAGTCAACCTTGGGCCGGGCTTGAACCTGCAGTAATTGCAGGCTGCTGTGTTCTAATAACAGGCTTCTTACAGCCTGAGCCACACTGCGGCCCCTAGTTTATTGTCATTATTGGCAATGACAATAAACTAAACTAAACAAACCCCTCAGGCCCCACTCGTGGGTCATGTCCCATAGGTTGGGGACCCTTGTTCTCGTCCAACTCCCTGCTCAAACAGGAAACCCTATACCCGTGATGAGACAGAGCCCATGGCACGCGTGTGGACACGCGAGCGTTGCCCTAGCTCAATTCCAGCACAAAGGTGCATGGCAACCAGCTGATTTTCGGGCCTTTGGGGCCCACCGGAAGTCAGAAAACCGCCTCTGTGGGGGGGGAGGGCATTTTCACCCTCCCCAGGCTCCAAGAAAGCATCTGGAGCCTTGGGAGAGCGAAAAACGGGCCTAGTGGGCCCACCGGACCACCACGTGCCAAAAGTGTGGGGAGCATGGGGGGAGGGGTCACGCACACATGCGCAGGGGGTGGGGCGCATTAAATTATGGGTGCCAAAAGGTTATAGCCATCACTGCCCCATTTCAGACAAACTGTTGTGACTCCAGCCCCTGAACCTGGCCCCATGCCCAAAAGTGACTCCGAATGTGAGGGGGAAGGGCTGGTAAGGCTTACCTCGGGACACCGATTTGTTTGGCTCGGCTCCAGGAGCCAGAACCAGACCAGTCGGAGGACGTAATGAGGCCGTCATCCCCTGATTCCTCCCTTCCCCAGGCTACGCCTTCAGACCCAGCTGATAATAATAATCAAGTTTGGCTTGATTATTTGGCGCTTCAGAAGATTAGAGAGGCGGCGTCATCAAAAGGAACAGGATATATAAGGAGCTTTGGGACTGCTCTCACTCCACGGGAAGCAAAAGTTTAGCTGAACCGTTTCAAAAAGAGCTGAAAGTCTTGCTACGTGAGTCATTTGTTTGAACTTTGGCAGGCAGCTGCGATTTCTCTGCCAGGACTGATAAGAGCCGTGAATCCACTGGATGAAGGCCAGCTGGTGGGTCTGAAGTGGGGAAGGAGACAGAACACAAACAGTTGCCCAGTCTCTTCTTAAAAACCACCAGTGTCGGAGCACCCATAACTTCTGGAGGCAAGTTGTTCCACCAGTTAATTGTTCTCGCTGGTTTATATCCAGTTTTCCTCCAAAAGATTATGGAGACACACATAGTTCTCCTTGCCTTCAATTTTCCACCTTTACAATTAACCCCAAGGAGGGTGGTTTTGCGTTAAGAAAGAAGGTAGTTAAGAAAGAAGGCCACTTTTAGGTCCTCCCAGTTTTATCAAACATTGCTTCAACCGTTATATGTCACTGTTTCTTGATGTCTTAGATCATGGGTACTCAACCTTTTTATACCTACCGCCCATTTTTTGTATCTCTGTTAGTAGTAAAATTTTCTAACCACCCACCGGCTCCACAGTAATGCGCCGTGTATCATCGTCTGCGCATGTCTCTCGCGCATCGTGGATTGGGTTTGGGGGGGCGCCGGCTACCAGCTCTGCTTGTCTATTACAGCTGGGTGGTGTGGGGGGAGATGTGCGAGGTATTCGGGGATGAGGCTCTTTTGTTTGCGGTCGCACTATAGCGCCATTTAGTTTCACTTACGTAACGTGAACTAAACTTATGCACGGGTGATACAAATAGTATATTTTCAGAAATTTTAATTGTCACGGGGAATTTTATGAAAACCTAATGAAAATGTTTTTAAATAATGCTATGAATTTTTTTTAAAAAGTCAATTAAATTAAAAAAAGGAAAGTTCTTCAGTATCGGACAAAACCTCAACCGCCCACCATGAAAGCTGGAATGCCCACTAGTGGGCGGTAGGGACCAGGTTGACTACCACTGTCTTAGATCATCATCTTTATTTAACGACCCCATAATCCCTTGCGGAGTGGAGTCTGGGCAACTGAATGGAGCTTGCAGAGTGTTTTAATCAGTGGTGAAATCCAAATTATTTTTACTACCGGTTCTGTGGGCGTGGCTTGGTGGGCGTGGTGTGGCTTGGTGGGCGTGGCAGGGGAAAGATACTGCAAAATCTCCATTCCCTCCACACTCTGGGGCCAGCCAGAGGTGGTATTTGCTGGTTCTCCAAACTGCTCAAAATTTCTGCTACCGGTTCTCCAGAACCTGCTGGATTTCACCCCTGGTTTTAATGGCCGGATGCCCTTCCTGTCACCAATGCAGAGTTTTGTTCAGCAGCTATATTCTCAGTATGCCCAGAGAGAGAAATACGTGCCTCTACCTGGGATGGAACTCACAGCCTCCTGATTGTGAGGCGACAGCTCCACCTCTAGGCCACTGCACCACTCTGCTTCTTGATGTCTTAGATGATGTGGGCTATTAAGAGAATATCTGGATGATCTTTCTTCAACCTTCTTCAGCGTGTTGTCTTCCTTTCTTTTTTTTGGCAGATGATGGCGATCAGTTCTGTGTCCTTCTTCAGGTAGGACAAATGCCTCGGTCGAAGGAGGTGAATGAGCTGGCCGGCCACTCCTGAAGAAGCAGGTGAAGGTCATCACTCAGCATCTATGTTTCCATCTTGGCACCGAAACTCAGAGACTGGCCTTGCCTTGGGAAGGAATCCGACATAAGAGGGGACGATGTATACCTTTCTACCAGAGAACTTCACTCCGGTGAAGCAGAAGCCAGTCAAGGAACTGAAGCCTATGATCGGGGCCATCGTGGTGGGCCTCATTTTGTTCATTGCCGCCGTGGTGGCGTGGTGCTACTACGTGGCGTCCCTTCGGAAGGCAGAGAGGCTCAAGACAGTGGAGCTGGATTTGCGGCAGGACGGCTTCACCATCAAGAACCAGAATGGCGAGCTGGTTTTCAAGGTGGCCTTCCAGTCGGGGCTCCTGGACCTGGAGTCCTGCTCCAGGGAAGGGGCCAATTTAACCTGCACGCGGACCGACAGAGGGAAAGTCAACTTCTTCATCAAGATTGTCAACCCCAAGGACACCGTGATCTGCTACCGGGTGCGCTGGGAAGAGTTTGTGGCGGAAACGGTGGTGGATCATAAAATGTTCTGGGGAGATGCCCTCTGGTATGGTGGCTGTGAGATGAGTGTCCAGCATTGGCCGATCAAGCTGCCCGGATACCAGGAACCCATGCCTTTTGTGACCAGCGATGTCTATTCTTTTAGGAACAGTTTTGGAGGCATCTTAGAGAGGTACTGGTTGTCTTCCAAAGCTGCGGCCATCAAGATCAATGATTCGGTGCCCTTCCACCTTGGGTTCAACGCCTCGGAGCCCTCCCTCGTCTTCCAAGCCAGGTATAAAGACTCACCTTACAAACCTCCATTGGGTCAGCAGCCTTTTCCTGAACTGAGTTACCGGGTCTGCATAGGTTCCGACGTCACCTCCATCCACAAATACATGGTGCGGAAGTATTTCTACAAGCCGTCCAAGATACCTTCAAGAAACGCCTTCAGGTACCCCATCTGGTCCACCTGGGCCTTGTACAAAAACGACATTGACCAGGAGAAACTCCTGCGGTTTGCCAAAAACATCAAGAAGTACAAGTTCAACTGTAGCCATATCGAGATTGACGATACCTACACCCAGGCGTACGGCGACTTCGACTTTGACGCAGCCAAGTTCCCCAACATGACTGAAACCTTCAAGAAACTCCGAGAGGACGGCTTTCAGATCACCCTCTGGACTCACCCATTCATCAATTATAATTCCTCGAATTTTGGGGTGGGGATAGAGAAACAGCTGTTCATCAAGGAACCCACCGGGCGGCTGCCCGCCATGGTGGAGTGGTGGAACGGTATCGGCGCCATCTTGGATTTCACCAACCCTGCAGCCCGAGATTGGTTCCAGAGCCAGCTGAGACAACTCCGCAATAAATACGGCATCTCCTCCTTCAAATTTGATGCCGGAGAGACCAGCTACCTTCCAAAACAGTTTAGCACCTTCCGACCTTTGTCGGATCCCAGTGTCTGGTCCAGGCGCTACACAGAAATGGCCATTCCGTTTTACGAACTAGCGGAAGTCAGGGTGGGCTATCAATCGCAGAACATCTCGTGTTTTTTCAGGATCATTGACCGGGATTCCGTGTGGGGCTACGAACTTGGCCTGAAGTCTTTGATCCCCACCGTCTTGACAATCAGTATGTTGGGGTACCCGTTCATATCGGCCGACATGATTGGAGGGAATTTCTTCCCAAACAAAACTGACGGGGCTCTGGAAATCCCCGACCGGGAACTCTACATCCGTTGGCTGGAGTTGTCCGCCTTCATGCCGTCCATGCAGTTCTCCATCCCGCCTTGGCTCTACGATAAGGAGGTCATCGAAATCGCCCTGAAGTTCACCAAACTTCACGAGTCCTTGGTGGCCCCTCTCTTGCTGGAACTGGCCGGGGAGATCACCAACACCGGGGATCCCATCATACGGCCGATCTGGTGGATCTCTCCCGGGGACGAGTCTGCTCACAAGATCGATTCCCAGTTTCTCATCGGAGACACCTTGATGGTGGCCCCCGTTTTGGAGCTGGGGAAACAGGAACGGGACATCTACATCCCGGCGGGCAAATGGCGGAGTTACAAAGGAGAGCTGTTTGAGAAGACTCCCACCTTGATCACGGACTACCCCGTGGATCTGGATGAAGTGGCTTACTTTGTCTGGGTCTCCTAAGCTGCCTCCGTGGACGTGTGTACTGATCACAAGAGTCACCTTGCCTTATTCTGATCATCCTAACCCCAAATAATTCTAATCAGTTCATAAGGTCGACAGGGAAAATGGAACACGGTTTGCCCATCAATTCTTCGAAGCAAAATTGAATGACGGGCGTGCAATTAAACAGCTGCTAAAAGACGAATATCGGTAGTCCTCTACTTACGACCACAATTGAGCCCGAAATTTATGTCACTGAACGAGACAGTTTAGTGTTAAGTGAGTTTTGGCCCCATTTACGACATGTCTCGGCTCGGTTGTTAAGCGAATCACTGCCATTAGCTAATAGCGGTTGTTAAATGAATCCAGCTTCGCTATTGCTTGTCAGAAGGTCGCAAAAGGGAAACTGCTACTGTCATAAGTAGATGCCAGTTGCCAAGCATCCAAACTTTTATCACGAGACTGTGGGAATGCTGTGGTTATAAATGTGAGAAAAATGGTCCTAAGCCACTTTTTTCAGCGCTGTTATAACTTTGAACGGTCACTGAGGGAATTGTTGTAAGTCGAGGACTACCTGTATGGTCACCAGATTTGCACCCAGCAGCAAAAGGCCTCATTTGGACGCTGTGAACCGCTGTTTCTGAATTGTGTGTGTATTTGCACTCAAACGGTTGTCTTCCGTTTTTTTCCAAGATGCGGGGTATAACGTCAAAATAGTGATTTATCGATCATTTCGCCTTCTAGGGTTTCTGGATGGTTTAACATCATGAGGTGTGAAAAAGAGGAGGGATTTTATTAGAAGCTGCCGAGAATTTGCCCCCAAACGGGTTTTAAAGAGCAGCGAAAAGAAACTTTGGAAAAGAAACTTTGGAAAAATGTATAAGAATGTCAGCTTAACTCGGATGAACCGTATTGCTTTTAAATTGGGAAGGCATCTAATATTGCTCCAACCAAAGCTGTCTGCAGGGAGGGAGAGGTTACAAAAGAAATCAGGAAGGGAGGTCACACATACATGATCAAAAAACACCTCGTTTTTTTTACACGTGTGACACATGCAACACAGCTAGTCCTCGACTTATGACCACAATTGAGCCCCAAATTTCCCTTGCTGGGCGAGACAGTTAAATGAGCTTTGCCCCTTTTTACGACCGTTCTTGCCACTGTGGTTAAGTGAAACACTGCAGTTGTTAACTCAGTCACACGGCTGTTAAGTGAATCTGGCTTCCCTGTTGATTTTGCTTGTCAGAAGGTCATAAAAAAGGATCGGAACCCCTGGACACTGCAACCGTCATAAGTACATGCCAGTTGCCAATCCTTTGTATTTTGATCACGTGACCGAAAGGAGGCTACAACGGTCATAAGGGTGAAAACGGTCATAAGTCACTTGTAACTTTGAACGGTCACTAAACCAGGAGTCTGCAAACTTAGCTCTTTTAAGACTTGTGGACTTCAACTCCCAGAGTTGAAGTCCATAAGTCTTAAAAGAGCCAAGTTCTTCAGACCCCTTCACTAAACGAATTGTTGTAAGTCGAGGAATACCTCTGCGTGTAAAAAGCTGGGTTTCACACGATGAGGACTACCAACCTGACTTTTCAAATCCGTCCCTTGGCTACAGCACAAGCAGCCTTAAGTTTTAAAATACCGTAAGCTATTATTTGAAATGAGCTTTGTTTTCCTAAAGGGAATAAATCGAATTAATACAGGGATATATTTATAGAAATGCAGGGATATTTCCCTCTCTGATTTTCGGAGGAGGCTGCTATCCAAGAAATGAACTAGCCACATAGGCAGTGGTGGGATTCAAATAATTTAACAATCCGTTTGCCTGAACTGACTGAATCCCACCTCTGCACGTAGGTTTGATTAAAAGCCTGGGCTGGTTCCTTGGCTCTAGGCTTTGGGAAAGATAGAAAGGCTGTGGATTCGCCTTATATTTTCCAGTTTTGCACCTCAAAGGCTTTTAAAGATGGCTTCAGTTGTGTGGAATTCTGGGGCTTGTAGTTCCAACACACCTGGAAGGCTACCTGTTGGGGAGAGATTCATTTCTTTGTCCCTCCCTCTTTCTCATCCAGGTAATTTGTGTCTTTCTCATCCAGGTAATTTAACCCACAAAAATCCATCCATGCACAATAGAGTTAGAATTTCACCCAACAACATCTGGTAAGTTCAAATTTAGAAGAGAATATTTGTAGCTCTGGGTTCAACCGTGGTGCTCTCTTGAGTTTGATTATTTTCTTGCAGATGTTTCACAACCCAACTTGGGAACATCCATCAGTGTCAGGATGGAAGGTGGGTTAATCTCTGTTTATATACAGGTGGCTTGCCTTGTCAGTGTTGGTTGTTGTTTTCTTCTTAGTGGTTCCTTGACTAAGCTGTTGTTCTCTGTTACCTTGTCTGTTGATCCACAGGCACATAGAGATAAATAGCATCTACACACCATTCAAAAGATTAAAAAGATAGAAAGGAAACAAAAAGATCAAAACAAATCCTTACCAGTGATCAATTCTCAGATAAACAGAGATAAACACAAAGATTACTACTAGACCAACAATCAAGAAGTAAACAATATCCCAGTCAAGGAACCACCAACTCAGACAAACAATCTAACAATATAACGCTCGCACCAACACTGACAGGACAAGCCATCTGTACATAAACAGAATGCAAACCCCACTCTCTTTTTGCACTGATAAAGTTACCTAGTTGGGTAATGAAAAGTCTGCTAGTAAATCACCTACTTCAGAGAGCACTAAGGACCACACAGTCCTCCTCCTTTTTTTTTTAAATTTGCATTTATATCCCGCCCTTCTCCGAAGACTCAGGGCGGCTTACACTATGTTAAGCAATAGTCTTCATCCATTTGTATATTATATACAAAGTCAACTTATTGCCCTCAGCAATCTGGGTCCTCATTTTACCTACCTTATAAAGGATGGAAGGCTGAGTCAACCTTGGGCCTGGTGGGACTTGAACCTGCGGTAATTGCAAGCAGCTGTGTTAATAACAGACTGTCTTAGCAGTCTGAGCCACCAGAGGCGGCTCCTCCTCCTCTCTGCAAACTCTACTCCCTTCTAGCACTGATGATGTTACCTAGTTGGGTCATGAAACATCTGCAAGAAAACAACCAAGCTCAGGGAGCACCAAGAGCCCCACAGTTCTCCTCCTCCTCTCTGCGAACCCTACTCCTTTCTAGCATTGATGATATTACCTAGTTGGGCCATGAAACGTCTGTAAAAAAAAACCAGCCAAGCTCAAAAACCATCAAGGACCCCACAGTCCAACCCTGAGCTGCAAATATTCTCATCCATCCATAGAATAACTCAATTCTTGCTGTACCAAAAAGGGAGAATTATGCGTTCTCTTTCTGGAAGACAAATGTAATTTCGTGCAGCCCGGATACTATTCAGGTTTCGATTAAACTTGGCAAGAATCTTCATTTGATGATGTCTTTCGGCATTCAGGATTTAACTTCCCATTGGCCTACCTGTCATTCTGGGGTAACTCTGCCATCCTTGGAAAAACGAATGAAAGGTATTATTTTCATTTCTCCTTGAGCCTCAAATGTCTTGACAATCTCCCCCTCGCATTCCATTCCTTCAGAAAGTACCATAACTAGATTGTTGAAATCCAAAATATACCTAGATGACCGCAAGGAGTCTGAGAAGATTACAGCTAGTCCTCAACTTACGACCGCAATTGAGCCCCAAATTTATGTTGCTCAGTGAGAAATTTCTTCAGTGAGTTTTGAGCCATTTTACGACCTTTCTTGGCATCATTGTTAAGTGAACCACTGAAATTGTTAAGTTAGTAACGAAGTAACATAGTTATGTAAATCTGGCTTCCCCACTGAATTTGCGTGTCAGAAGGTCGCAAAAGCGGATCACGTGACCCACCCACCCCAGGGCACTGCGACCGTCGTAAGTATGAACCAGTTGCCATGCGTCTGAATTTTGCTCACGTGCTCATGCTGCAATGGTCACAAGTCTGAAAAAACGGTCATATGAGTCACGTTTTTCAGTGCCATTGCAACTTTGAATGGTCACTGAACAAACTGTCGTAAGTCGAGGACTACCTGTAATGTCCTGTTGTCGTCTTGCCCATGTCTAGGGTGCTGCACTTCTTATTACAACTGTGCAAATTTAGGACTTGCAAAGCAATGCAACAGAAAAAAATACAGATCCCCGTCTAGGAATGGAGAAGGTTGAGGAAACCAAAAATAGGGTAAGTCAAGTGTGAAGATGCTGAATTGGGAAGATGACATTTTAGTTAAAATGAAATTTCTTGTGGGTCTAATCGCAGTTGGCCAAATAAAATATTTGGTTCAATCCAAGTGGGGAGGAGAGAAAGGAAGGGGTGTATGGTTATGGGTTGTAGAGGAAAAAAATGGAAAAGGAATATATTTTCTTTCTTTGTCATAAAATTAAAACCCCGTTGAGTCATTTATTCATGTTTTTATGGGGAAGGGTGAAGACTTGTAATCTGTCCAGAGAACTTTTGTCTTATCAGGTGGATCAGAAGTTTAATAAATAATAATAATAATGTTAATGCTGTCTGGTCTGATTCCTTTTGGAACTGGGATAAAAATGAGGGGAAAAATTGAAATAATGACATTGAGGAAAGAAATAAACCTCTTCTTTTTAATATTAAACATCAGCAACTTCCCCATATCCTTGCTAATCAGTTTGTATGGTGAACCTATCATAGCTTGTCAATTGTTGTTTAATTTGGACCGAAGGGGATCAGTTTGTAAACTATGAAATGAATTTTCCCCAACTTGAGCCTTTCCAGAAATTTGGACACACAAAATTAATTTGATAAAAGTTGACCATAATCTACTATTTGATAAGATAGAAAAATGTGGGTTAGAGAGCAGCACCACCAGATGGATTCGTAACTGGCTTACCAACCGCACTCAACGTGTAGTCCTCAACGGAACTACATCCACATGGAGGGAAGTATGCAGTGGAGTACCCCAAGGCTCTGTTTTAGGCCCAGTACTCTTCAACATCTTCATCAATGACTTGGACGAGGGGATAGATGGGGAACTCATCAAATTTACAGATGATACCAAGCTGGCAGGAATAGCCAAGACTCCGGAAGATAGGCTCAAGTTACAGAAGGATCTTGACAGACTTGAATATTGGGCCCTATCTAACAAAATGAAATTCGATATAGAGAAAAATAAAGTTTAACACTTAGGGAAGAAAAATCAAATGTACAGGTACATATTAGGTAAACCTGGTTCAATAGCAGTAACTGTGAGAGGGATCTTGGAGTCCTAATGGACAACCATTTAAATATGAGCCAGCCGTGTGCAGCAGCAGCCAAAAAAGCCAACACAGTTCTGGGCTGCATCAACAGAGGGATAGAATTAAGATCACGCAAAATGTTAATACCGCTTTATAATGCCTTGATAAGACCACACTTGGAATACTGCATCCAGTTTTTTTCTCCACAATGTAAAATAGATCTTGAGACTCTAGAAAGGGTGCAGAGAAGAGCAACTAAGATGATTAAAGGCCTGGAGACTAAAACATGAACGGTTGCAGGATTTGGACATGGCGAATCTAGAGAAAAGAAGGACTAGGGGGCAGATGATAGCACTCTTCCAGTATTTGAGGGGCTGCCACAAAGAGGAGGGGGTCAACTTATTCTCCAAAGCACCTGAGGGCAGGACAAGAAGCAATGGATGGAAACTAATTAAGGGGAGAAGCAACCTAGAACTAAGGAGAAATTTCCTGACAGAACAATTAAACTTGCCATCAGAAGTTGTAGGTGCTCCAATATTGGAGGTTTTAAAGAAGAGATTGGACAACCATTTATTTGAAATGGCATAGAGTCTCCTGCTTGAGCAGAGGGTTGGACTAGAAGACCTCCAAGGTCCCTTCCAATTCTGTTATTCCTCTAAGCAACCAAATCAAGGACAATCTGTATTGGGATCAAATAATAAAACCATAATGGCAGCGTTTACCCTATTTGTTGTGACAAACCAGTAAATAAAGTCTTCGCTGATGGGATGCTTTAGACAACATTCTAAATTAGAATTATTTTTATTATTAGATTATTGTAATATTAATAATAATAATGATGATATATTATTATTAAATTAGAATTATTTTTATTAGAGCAAAAAAAGCTTTAAGAGTTGTAAACTTAATTTTACGTAGCTTCTTTTCCAAAAACTCTACACTACTAACCAGAGCATACAAAACATTTGCCAGACCTATTCTTGAATACAGCTCATCCGTCTGGAACCCATACCACATCTCTGACATTAACATTATCGAACGCGTCCAGAAATATTTTACTAGAAGAGTTCTTCGCTCCTTCGAAATCAACAAAATACCTTATACCACCAGGCTTGAAATTCTGGGTTTAGAAAACTTAGAACTCCGCCGACTCCGACATGATCTGTGTTTAACACACAGAATTATCTATTGTAATATCCTTCCTGTAAAAGACTACTTCAGCTTCAATCGCAACAATACAAGAGCAAACAATAGATTCAAACTTAATGTCAACCGCTTCAAACTTGATTGCAGAAAATATGACTTTTGTAACAGAGTTGTTAACGCTTGGAACTCACTACCTGACTCTGTGGTCTCTTCCCAAAATCCCCAAAGCTTCAACCAAAACTGTCTACTATTGACCTCACCCCATTCCTAAGAGGACTATAAGGGGCGTGCATAAGAGCACAAAAGTGCCTACCGTTCCTGTCCTATTGTTCTCTTCATTATAATATTATATGCATACTTTTACTTATACTTTTACTTATATATACTTTTCTCTCATGATGAGTTATTTTTATGTTGATGATTGTATATACTGTTGTGACAAAAATAAATAAATAAATAAATAAATAAATAAATAAATAAATAAATAAATAAATAAACAAACATGTTGACCACAAACGTATAAAGGCATTTTAGGGTAACTTTGAATATTGTGTGAACATCCTAAGCATTTATATTCCATTCTTCCCCAAAATTGCAGACGGTTGAACACATAACACACCCATTTTAGAAGAGATTGTAAGGCGTGGGCCCTAGTTGAGGGTCCCTATGAGAATAATCTCTCCATTAAAATATTAGTTAATATTTTTAATACAACGTATAGTTGGGAACCAGATTTCCAGATGGGGAAACAAGATTCCTGGCCCTCTTCACATTTTTGTTTTGTGTTCAATCTGTTCTTTGAACCGCAAATGTAATTCCACATTTTCTTCTACGTTCTCATGGAAAGTAAAAAATTCAGAGGTCTGGAACCCCCCAAAAACCCCTCTGTCTCTAGCAATATAAGCTACATCCCAAAACTTTTCTTGGGGATGTTTCATATTTATTGCTATTTTTCAAAATTACAGATCTGGCTTCCATTCAAATGGATACGGTGAAGGTGCATATATAAAAAGGAAGGTCCCAATAAAACAGTGGTTCTCAACCTTTATAGTGCTGCGACCCCTTTAATACAATTCCCCACGATGTGGCGACCCCCAACCGTAAAATTATTTTTGTTTTGAATTTATCGCGCCTGAAGCCGTATTGGCTAGCGATCTGAACTGCTTGCGATTGCCTTGAGGACGGAGGCGTTAAAGCAGAGACTCCTCTCCTATTAAGTTTATGGCGCCTGAAGCCAGATTAGGCTAGCGATTGGGAGTGATTGCAGCTGGCTTGAGAGGGAGACATCAGAGCAAAGATTTCTCTCTTTTTTTAATTCATCACGCCTGAAGCCAAATTCGGCTAGCGATTTGAAGAGCCTGCAGCTGGCTTGTGAATTCAACCATTGGAGCGCGATTCTTCAACTCGCAAGTATACTTCCCATATTTTTGATGGTCTTAAGCGACCCCTGGCAAATCGTCATTTGACCCCCAACGGGGTCCCGACCCACAAGTTGAGAACCGCTGCAATAAACCAATAAAGTGAACAATCATACAAACAATGGAAAATAGTCGTGCAATAATTATCCATTAAAGTAATATAATTGTTTTGAGCTGGGGCCTGAAATATTGTAAGATAATGGTTCAAACTTTGAGCATCATCAAAAAGTTTTCTTTTTCATCTATATGAAGGCACCTCAATTGATATTATGTGATGAAACATTTGCAAGAAAACAATGAAGTTCAGAAACCACCAAGGACTCCACAGGCCTCCTTCTTCTCCTGATGATGTTACCTAGTTGGGTAATGAAATGTCTTCAAGAATACAATGAAGCTCAACGAGCACCAAGGACCTCACAGATCTCCTCCTCCTCCCAACCCTCCTCCCTTTGAGTACTGATGATGTTACCTAGTTGGGTCATGAAACATCTCCAAGACAAGAACCAAGCTCGGAGAGCAACAAGGACCCCACAGTTTAACTCTGCTACAAATATTCACTTCTATTGATATCAATCAATCTCTCTCTTCCTCCCTCCCTCTCATCTATCTTTCATCTACCTATTGATCTCATCTCCCTCTCGCTATCTTTCATTTCTCATCCATCTATCTATCTATCCATCTATCCATCTATCTGCCTACCTACCGTATATACTCGAGTATAAGCCGAGTTTTTCAGGACATTTTTTGTGCTGGAAAACGTCCCCTCGGCTTATACTCGGGTCTATACGGCTTATACTCGAGTTGTTTTTTTTTAAGCCCCTCGGCTTATACTCGAGTATATACGGCTTATACTCAGTTTTTTTTCTTTTTCACATTTTACCGGACGGAAGCCCTGCCGGTGCAGTGAGAGGCGGGCGGGGAGCCGCCAGCCTTCTCAGCTGAGGGAGGAGGGTTTCAACCGTAGGTGCCTCATTTCCCACCCTCGGCTTATACTCGAGTCCCCAGTTTACCCCAGTTTTTGGGGTAAAATTGGGGACCTCGGCTTATACTCGGATCGGCTTATATTCGAGTATATACGGTACCTATCTTTTGCACTTAGACTTATATATCACTTCATAGTGCTTTTTACAGCCCTCTCTAAGTGGTTTACAGAGTCAGCCCTTTGCCCCCAACAATCTGGGTCCTCATTTTACCCACCTCAGAAGGAGGGAAGGCTGAATCAACCTTGAGCCGGTGAGATTTGAACTGCCGAACTGCAGCTAGCAGTCAGCTGAAGTAGCCTGCAGTACTGCACACTTAACCACTGCGCCACCTCGGCTTCATTCATTTCATCTCTCCATCTCTCCACCTATCTATCTATCTATCCTATTTATTATCTTTCATCGCTCTCGCTCTCTCATATATCTATCTATATACCAATCTCATCTCTCTCCCCATACAGATCTCTCTCTCTCTCTCTCATCTATCTATCTATCTATCATCTCTCATCTATGTATCTATCAATCTCATCTCTCTATCTTTCTATCTATCTATGTTCTATCTATCATCTTTCATCGCTCTCTCTCTCATCTGTCTTTCATCTCACACCTACCTATCAATCATATCTATCTATCTATTTATCTATCTATCTATCTATCTATCTATCTATCATCTATCTATCTATCTGTTCTATTTATCATCTTTCATCGCTCGCTCTCACTCTCTCATATATCTATATACCAATCTCATTTCTCTCTCCATATATCATCCATCTATCTATCAAATATCTATCTATCTATCTATCTATCTATCTATCTATCTATCTATCTATCTATCTATCCTATTTATTATCTTTCATCGTGCTCTCTCTTTCATATATCTATCTATATACCAATCTCATCTCTCTCCATACAGATCTCTCTCTCGCTATCATCCATCCATCTATCTATCTATCTATCTATCTATCTATCTATCTATCTATCTATCTATCTATCTATCATCTTTCATCTCTCATCTATGTATCTATCAATCTCATCTCTCTATCATCTCTCTATCTCTCTATCTCTCTATCTCTATCATCTATCTATTTATCTATCTGTTCTATTTATCATCTTTCATCACTCGCTCTCACTCTCTCATATATCTATATACCAATCTCATTTCTCTCTCCATATATCATCCATCCATCTATCAAATATCTATCTATCATCTATCTATCTATCTATCTATCTATCTATCTATCTATCATCTTTCATCTATCATCTATGTATCTATCAATCTCATCTCTCTATCATCTCTCTATCTCTCTATCTCTCTATCTCTCTATCTCTCTATCATCTATCTATTTATCTATCTGTTCTATTTATCATCTTTCATCACTCGCTCTCACTCTCTCATATATCTATATACCAATCTCATTTCTCTCTCCATATATCATCCATCCATCTATCAAATATCTATCTATCATCTATCTATCTATCTATCTATCTATCTATCTATCTATCTATCTATCTATCTATCTATCTATTATATAACTATCTTAATAACAGATCAACCACCAAGCAGTAAACAACAGAGTAATCAAGAAAGTACTTACTAACCCTCCCGCCAGGGTAAGCCACTGGTACATAAACAGAGGGCAAACACCGCCTCCTTTTAGCCTGATGAGGTTACCTAGAGCAGGGGTCTCCAACCTTGGTCTCTTTAAGACTTGTGGACTTTGCTAGCTGAGGGACTCTGGGAGTTGAAGTCCACAAGTCTTAAAGGGACCAAGGTTGGAGACCCCTGACCTAGAGACCTAATGCCTCCCTGGGGAAAAAAAAAATCCAAAATATTCCCGGAGAAGAAGTTGAGATGAAGGTCTCATGACATTCATTTGTCCTTCTCTCCTTGTTACCTGTTCCCTGATTAGTCACCCTGGTCTTGGTTGTCCCATCTGCTGTGCTAAGATAACAATTCTTCCCCATTCAGCAGCAGAATGAAAAGACGCACCAGAAGGGCATTTGCCATGTGTTGAGAAAAATAATTGCCAGCAAAAAAAATCATTCGGCATCTAAAAATAAACATTTTGAGTTAAGTCCATGTCATCGGAAGATTGAATGACATGCCTTCTTCCAATACCATGATTCTAAGAGAATTTCAATCTATTTTGGCCTGGAGAAAGTTGGTAGAGATTCTCAGCCATCCAGGTCATGGTTGTCCCAAAGGTGCTTTCTCAGGAGGAAACTGGACTTTCTGGTTTTTTTGGCTTGAAGATGCTTCGCTTCTCATCCAAGAAGCTTCTTCAGCTCTGACAAGATAGTGGGGAATGTAAGGAAGAAAGTCCAGTTGCCTCCAGAAAAAAGCACCTTTGGGACAACCATGACCTGGAGGACTGAGAATCTCTACAGAATTTTAGCTATGCAATTTGGGATGAAGACCCTTGGAATGGTCTGGGAGTAGGAATGGATTTCCAGAGGAAAAATTGCAGACTAACAGGAATCATTTGGACCACTCAGGTGACCCCGAGGACACAGACAAACCTCCAAGTGGCCTCAAGGACCTTCTAAAAGGATGCAAATGACCAGCTGTCTGCAAGGAGTATAAATGCTTCCATTTCCCACCTTCCAGTCAGAGCTGAAGAAGCTTCTCAGATGAGAAGCGAAATGTCTTCAAAAGAAACAACTAGAAAGTCCAATTGCCTCCTGAAAAAACATCTTTGGGACAGATTGGCCTGGAGTGATTTAAGGATCCAAAAAGAAATAAGCCACTTCATCCAGATCCACGGGGTAGTCCGTGATCAAGGTGGGAGTCTTCTCAAACAGCTCTCCTTTGTAACTCTGCCATTTGCCCGCCGGGATGTAGATGTCCCGTTCCTGTTTCCTCATCTCCAAGACCGGGGCCACCATCAAAGTGTCCCCAATGAGAAACTGGGAATCGATCTTGTGAGCAGACTCGTCCCCGGGAGAGACCCACCAGATCGGCCGTATGATGGGATCCCCGGTGTTGGTGATCTCCCCGGCCAGTTCCAGCAAGAGAGGGGCCACCAAGGACTCGTGAAGCTTAGTGAACTTCAGGGCGATTTCGATGACCTCCTTATCGTAGAGCCAAGGCGGGATGGAGAACTGCATGGACGGCATGAAGGCGGACAACTCCAGCCAACGGATGTAGAGTTCCCGGTCGGGGATTTCCAGAGCCCCATTGGTTTTATCTGGAATAAAATTTCCACCGATCATATCGGGTAGGATGAAATGGTATCCCAGAAGGCCAAGGCTTAAAACTGTGGGAATTATGGATTGTAGCCCAAGTTCGTATCCCCATATTGAATCCCGGTCAATAATGCGAACGAAACACGGGATGTGTTGAGTCTGGTAACCCACGCGAACTTCTGCAAGCTCATAAAATGGAACGGCCATTTCTGTGTAATACCTGGACCAGGTGCTGGGATCCAGAAGAGGTTGGAAGGTGGTGAACCCTTTGGGGAGGTAGCTGGTCTCTCCGGCATCAAATTTGAAGGAGGAGATGCCGTATTTTAAGCCAAGTTCCTTTAAGTGGGCGTGAAACCAATCTCTGACCGAAGGGTTGGTGAAATCCAAAATGGCACCAATCCCATTCCACCACTTCACCATGGCAGGGGATCCCTCGTTTCGTTGCATGACAAAAAAACGTTTCTCGATTCCTTCCTTGAAGTTTGGTGATTTCTCGTGGACAAACGGGTGGATCCAAACCGTAACGTTAAACCCGTCCTTCTTAAGCGTTTCAAACATTTCTGCTGCGCGAGGGAACTTCAAGACGTCGAAGTCAAAGTCGCCGTAATTCTGCGTGTACATGTCATCGATTTCAATATGGCTGGCTTTAAATCCGTGTTTCAGGATCATTTGGGCGAATTCCTGAACTTTCGTTTGATCGATCTCTTTTTTGTAAAGGGCCCAGGTGGACCAGATTGGGAACCTGAACATCTGTTCTGAGGGGATTTTCAGAGGTTTCCTGAAATAATTCTGTGACATGTATTTATGGGTGGAAGTCACGTCGGGAGCCGTGCAGACATGGTACAATAACCGTGGAAAAGCTTGATTCTCCGGCAAAGAACCATATGGAGAATCCTTGTACTTGGCTTGGAAAACAAGAGACGGTTCCGTGGCGTTGAAGCCAAGATGGAAAGGAACTGAGTCATTGATCTTGACAGCTACTGCTTTGGAGGACAACCAATATCTCTCCAGGACACCTCCGAAGTTGTTCCGAAAAGAATAGACATCGCTGGTCACGTAAGGCATAGGTTCCTGGTATCCTGGCAACTTGATTGGCCAATGCTGGACACTCATCTCGTAGCCTCCATACCAGGAGGCATCTCCCCAGAACATTTTGTGGTCCACCACCGTGTCTGCTAGAAACTCTTCCCAGGTGATGGAGTAACAGCTCACCGACCTCTTTGGTTTTTTAATTGCTCTGATTATGAAACGAATCTTTCTTTTATCTGTCCTGGAACAAGTCAACAGGTCTGTTTCCTGGAAGCAGGACTTCAGGTCAAGGACACCAGATTGGAAGGTCAATCTGAAGATGACGTCTCCATCCTGGTTCTTCTTGATGGTGAACCCATCCTTTCGTAACTCCAACGTCTCAATCTTCATTCTGTCTGTCGGCTGGAAAAGAGCGACATAGGAACGCCCCAATGCTACCATTATTAGAAACAAACCCATTGTGAGTAAGGGACACGCCACACGATGAAACGGTGAGGGTGTTGGAGGCATCTGGCTGGGTTCCTGCTCCTTCTCCAGCTGTTCTCCTTTCCCTCGACGATGGAAGGGCTGATTCTTCATTTCGGTAGAACCGGGGTGGGGTGGGGGGCTCAATCTGGATTCTGCACTTGAGAGGAAAAGAAAAACGAAATGTTGACTTTGGGTTTTGCTGATTAGATGAGTTTCTCTTTCTTTTTTTTTTTTTGAACCCTGATGCAGGGGTATCAAATTCAATGACCTAAAGGTGGAAAGTTGAGGCTATAATATTATTATTTTATTCTATAGATAGTCCTCGGATTACAACCGCAACTGAGTCCAAATTTCTGTGGCTAAACGAGACAGTTGTTAAGGGCTGGAATAGCTCAGGCTGTAAGGAGCCTGTTATTAGAACACAATAGCCTGCAATTACTGCAGGTTCAAGTCCCACCAGGCCCAAGGTTGACTCAGCCTTCCATCCTTTATAAGGTAGGTAAAATGAGGACCCAGATTGTTGCGGGGGCAATAAGTTGACTTTGTAAATATAGAAATAGAATGAGACTATTGCCTTATATACTGTAAGCCGCCCTGAGTCTTCGGAGAAGGGCGGGGTATAAATGTAAAAAAAAAAAAAAAAAGTGAGTTTTGCCCCATTTTTACAACCCATCTTACAGCCGTCGTTAAGTCAGTCACACAGTTGTTAAGTGAATCCGGCTTCCCCATTGACTTTGCTGGTCAGAAGGTCGCAAAAGGAGGTCACAGGACCCCAGGACACTGCGACCGTCATAAACATGAGTCAGTCGCCAAGCCTCTGAATTTTGATCATGTGACCCTGGGGAGGCTGCCGTGGTTGTAAGTGTGAACAATGATCACATGTCACTTTTTCCATTGCTGTTGCAACTTCAAATGGTCACTAAATGAGTGGTCACAATTGGAGGGCTACCTGTATCAAGCACATACAAGTAAAAAGTTTTATTCTACTGCACTAAAACCAGTTGGAAGGCAAAGCTTTGCTTTCTTTTTCCCCCTTCTCTCTCTCTCTCTCTCTCTCTCCCCTTGTCCCTTCCTCATTTTCCCCCTTTCATTTGTATTTTACACAGGTAGTCCTCGACTTACGACAGTTCATTTAGTGACTGTTCGAAGTTACAACAGCACTGAAAGATATGACCTAAGGCCAGTTTTCACACTTACGACCGTTCTAAGCATCCCCACGGTCACGTTCTCAAAATTCGGACCCTTGGCAGCTGACTCGTATTTATGACGGTTGCAAGCCTCCCAGGGTCACGTGATCCCCTTTTGCGACTTTCTGATCAGCCAAGTCAACGGGAGAAGCCGGATTCGCTTAACGACCGCGTGACTAAGTTAAGAATTGCAGTGATTCACTCAACAAATGTGCTGGCGGGAAAAGTTGCAAAACTCAATTTATAATAATAATAATAATAATATCAGAATTGGAAGGGACCTTGGAGGTCTTCTAGTCCAACCCCCTGCCCAGGCAGGAAACCCTACACCATTTCAGACAAATGGTTATCTAACATTTTCTTAAAAATTTCCAGCGTTGGAGCATTCACAACTTCTGGAGGCAAGTCGTTCCACTTATTAATTGTTCTAACTGTCGGGAAATTTCTCCTTAGTTCTAAGTTGCTTCTCTCCTTGATTAGTTTCCATCCCTTACTTCTTTTGCTGCCTTCAGGTGCTTTGGAGAATAGTTTGACTCCCTCTTCTTTGTGGCAGCCCCTGAGATATTGGAATATGCTATCATGTCTCCCCTAGTCCTTCTTTTCACTAAACTAGACATACCCAGTTCCTGCAACTGTTCTTCATATGTTTTAGCCTCCAGTCCCCTAATCATCTTCGTTGCTCGTTTTTTGTGACAATTTCTCAAATTAAGAAATTTCTCACCTAGTGACATAAATTTTGGGCTTGGTTGTGGTGTGGCCGTAAATTGAGGACAACCTGTACTTCAATAAGTTTAATATTTATAGCTTGGGGCCTGGGTACTTACGGGACCGCCTGCTGTTACCTCATGCCTCCCACCGACCCGTACGCTCACACAGAGAGGGTCTTCTCAGGGTGCTGTCCACCAAGCAATGTTGGCTGGCGGCCCCCAGGGGAAAATCCTTCTCTGTGGGGGCTCCTACCCTCTGGAACAAACTTCCCCCCCCGGTTTACGCCAAATATCTGACCTTCGGACCTTTCGCCGCGAACTGAAAACATATTTGTTTGTTCGCGTGGGGCTTTCTTAAATTGTTTAGATTTTAAATTTAATTGTTATTTAAGTTTTAAATTGGGTTTTTTTTTTAGATTATATATTTTAATTTATCAGCCTAACTGTATAATAAGTTTTTTAATTTATTTTTAATTGTACACTGTTTATTTTTATCTTGGCTGTACACCGCCCTGAGTCCTTCGGGAGAAGGGCGGTCTAGAAATCTAATAAAATAAATAAATAAATAATAAATAATAATAAATAATAAAGTTATTTTTTTTTACAAAGAGAACCGGGGTCTCAATTGTAGCTCTGAAGGGGAGGCTTTTGAGTACTTTATAAAGCAGTGGTGGATTGCTCCCGGTTCAGCCCAGTTCAGCCGAACCGGTAGCGGCAGCAGTGGGAGGCTCCGCCCACCTGCCCAGACACCATCAAAAACAATCTGCGCATGCGCAGAAGAG